>NC_141992.1:123907261-124266761 GCF_049901715.1 Pseudonaja textilis | reverse complement strand
TTAGGAATAGGGCTCTTTTCTTCACATTGGGGGCAGCCTGGAGTCCATTGACTTCTACATGTAGATCAAATTGGCCCATGTATGAGGACCACTTCTCCTTGGCTGGATCGTAGGGAATCGACATCAGGCGGTGTGCCACATTGGTTGGCAGGGTCGCGATCATTGCAGTGGCCGATGAAAATGGCATCCGAATTCCCATGAGGTTGTCCTTTGTTCTCTCCTCAGGTTAGGATCCCACCTTTGTCCCCAGTGTTAAGTGGGTGCACAGATTAAAGAGGCAGGACATGGCAAGAACAGGTAACAGCTTTATTTGTGCAGTTAAAGTAAAAAGCTGCTCAGCTGCGGCTTATATAGCCAGTGCTGTCCAAAGTTTCAGCCACTGATGGGACTTCATTTCTCCCACCAGTGGCCGGTCCAATGAGTGGAGTCTGACATCAGACCCCACTCTTGTGACCGTATAAGGGAATACTTAACACTTTTCCCTCTGGCCAAGAGAGAGCAAATGAGTTTTCTTTTGTTGGACATAGGAAATATTAGCTACCACCAAAAATCAGGAATTATTTCTAAACTAACTTGAAACTTTATCGGCTTCACTATTTGTCTGCCAGTTGATTTTAAGCAAAGAATGTAAACCAAAGAAATATAAAACTGTTATTTTATTTTATTTTAAACTGACCTTTCTCCCTTGTTCAGCTCACAGTAGAAGAGCTCCACATAGAAGCTTGCAAAATAAAGGTTCTCTCTGACATCTCCACCATATATGCCTGCCAATTGATATGGATTTGTGGATCATAACTAAGTGATTCAGAATTAATATAGGTATATTAAGAGTCATGGTGGACCAATAGTTAGAATACAGTATGGGCTAATTCACTGCTCACCGACAGGAGTTCAGTTCTGATGAGCTGAAGGTTGACTCAGCCTTCCATCTTTCTGAAGTCAATAAAATGAGGACCCAGGTTGTTGGGGGCAATATGCTAACTCTGTAAACTGCTTAGAGAGGGGTGTAAAGCACTATGAAGTGTTATATAAGTCTAAGTGTTATTGCTATATGCTATTATCTGAAGCTATCAATATAATAGTGCTGGTTGAGAAACATGTTTTGCTATCTTTATTGTGCTTGTGGAATTTATTTCTAATGTGGGTATTAAGTAAGGATCATGCCGTTTGGAAATTCTGCAGGCCAAATGTATGAAATAATCATAGGTTCAAGAACTCCATACCCTCCTTCATTTCAGATGCTCAGCATTGTCATCCAAGCTAGCAGATAGTCATCTCTCCCACCCACCTTCTGTGAATGGTAAAGCTTTTCATTTCCCTTTAGCAATGATCATGACATAGATGTGATTGCTGCAGCATTCCACAATAAATTGCCTATTCAGTAGAATAAAAATCAACACAATTCTAAAAAAAGAACAATTGTGATGAATTAAATACGATTGTTTATAATGCAAAATATGTGCTGTTGTTTGGACACTTTGTTTTAATAATTTATTAATTGAAATCCTATATTTTCCTCCTACCATGTTGCTGCTAATAAACAAATTCCCAGGTTGACAGAATTAGCTAATGTGATGTAACAATCTACACTTTCAGAAATGCCTCTGTTTTGCAGAAATGTTCTTTATCAAGATGGGTTACACTCACTGCCTTTCTCTTTTCATTACATACTTAAGATGTTTTCTTTCTCTAAGGTATATTTTTATTAATATTACAGCCCCAGAAAAATACACACATTTCTGCTCCAGAAGCAGTATAAGAAAATGAGATTTTTTAAAATAAGTAGTTGGGTTAAGATTGTCTAGAGAGCTGCTTGGAGGATTTAGAAAATATTATGTAAAGAATGGCTAGAAGTAATGCCACAGGTCATCTAAAATCCAGATATCTAAGGAAGCTCACAGGTCAAAGTTAATGCTCATCATCATTTTACTTCTCAATTGCCATGGGATCCAGACTGTCGAAACTGCATGCAATTCCTCTTACCTTGCCAATCTTGTATAAAACAAGCATTTATTCCATAACACTTTTACTTAATTCAAACCAGTGTTTTTGCAATCTTTTACTTCAATGGCTTTTTCTGCTGACAAGAACTATGCAAGCCTTCTGGATGTTCTAAGCAAACAAATTAATAATCAGATGGAAATTAATAGAACAGAATGCGGGTGTCACATTTTATTCATTACAGCAGATTGCTTAGTCAACAGAGCTCCCTTCAGATGAATAGTTCTCATTTACTCAGGAGCTAACACACTTTGTTCTCATAATGGAAATGATAGGAATATAAGTCTATCCCTTGACCACAGCACTATCCTTCAGATGTCTTACACATTTTCCAATTACAATCCTAGGTCCATTTTTTATATGGAAGAAATCCCAGTGAACAGAGTCAGAACCAATTATGATTATATGATTGAACTTTCAGTCTCATACTCATTTCTCAAATGTAGAGATGAAATGAAAGAACTCTGGTCTTTAACTCGATTGTTTTTGTTTTTTTTAATTTAACTGATGAGCTCATTTCTAAGTGTTTTCCAGGACAAAATATCCCAAACAAGACAATCAGAGACATTAGTTCACCACAGCCATCTAATTGAGATATTACTTTATAAGATGCATGGCATTTTTATATAGGAAGAGCAATAAAAATGTCACCTCCTTTCTTGGGGTAATACAATCCAAATTTGCAATGTAGACCTTCTCTAACTGACACTATTTATTGGAATTATCCATTATTGTCTTCATCAACTTTATATTGTTTGTGATCAAATAACAGAAGATACTAACTATTGTCTTCTTCATTTTTTTTAATGTGTGATTCGTATAATCTTATAACATTGTTCATACTTATTCCTGCACTGGAAGATTGCAGGGATTGGAACCATCTTTATTAACGCTGATATCTCTTTTGGTAAACATGCTTTACATTTCAAGGCAGAATGGCCATAACTCAGTGGCAAGGTACATCTTTTGCATGCAGATAATCATAGGAATAATCCCTAATGCCTTCAGAAAAATATATTTTTTATTAATCCCTGAACAATACTGAGCTCAGCAGACTTATAGTCTGATTATGGCTTTCAAACACTTGGCCATAGTAAATGGAAAAGTGCACTGAAAATGTTATCATAGGTTATGAAATGTTATCATAGGTTATGAAGAGCTATATGAAAGTTATATGAGATGCTTACTGCTAAGAGTTGCACAGCATATAATACTTGAAAAGGCTAGACTTAAAAATGAGTTTTGCACTTAAAACTCTATACAGACATTCTCGTAGCTGGCAACATTGGTTAGCAAGGGCATCTATTTCTGTCCCTGAGACTCTGGGCTCCATTAAATATGTTTTTCTTTACTTTAGCTGACAAGATGATTGAATGTACAATTTGTGTTTGCAGAATACTGTGTCACAGCAAAATGCCTAGGTTATTTATGTAAGTTAATGCTACATGATTGTAAGGAGGACATCCTGTTTTGAGTTTGAAATGATTTCCAAATGGGAACCTGGTTACAAAAATCATGTCCCCCCTTTCCCCCCAGTCTATTGTAGAGATGTCAGCCACAAGCCTGACAAGGTGGTCTCCATTTTGTTTTTGATCTCTATTGGCAGATTTAGTGGAGGTGTCCAACCTTTTACAGGTATGCCCCAGAGTAAATCCAAATAATTAGATAGAGTGTCATTTAAGTTTTCAGCTCTAGCTCTGAAGCTGCTCACCATGTGGTTTCACCTGTGGCTTATTGAGAAACGAAGAAATTCAAAAGGAAAAAGTAACAGATCAGAAAAGTACAAAAATATTTAAGGAATAACTTGAAGGAAAATGATTTATCACAATTCATGTTGGTTGTAGATGAGTTTTCTTGCTCAATCTGCATGAGAATAACCCAACTTTTCTACAATGTCAACTCTATTATTTACCATTTAGGTTAGTTTCCAAAAACTATGTATCCTGCCCTCTTTGAACTTTCCCTTCAGTAGCTTTCCTTCTGTCACAGCTGAGCTACAATACATTTGCTCAAAGCAGTTATGTATGGCAAGAAAGAAGTTTATCTTCTATCTGATATAAATGACAAAAATGCTACTAGCCATCCATGTTAACCATGTGGATTGATTAAACTTCTATGCACATCAGGTTTGCCCCTGTAGCAGAAGGAAAATTTGACTAGTCTTTGGTCAATTGCATAACTGGTTCTATACAAGAATGTTTTAGATTCCTACATGCTCTGTCATCTAGGACATCTCTATTGCAAGAAGGCCAGGACCCGAAACATGTTTGGAAATAAAAAGCACCTTTTGAAAGGTCTACATTTTTTTGCAAATAATTTCACCTGAAAATTAACCATAATGAGACTATCAGGTTGGATTAACATCTTAAACTCCTTCTTTATCTTCATTATTTCATTGAACCTGCTCCTCCAACAGGTCCAGGCGGTTGAGTTTGTAAACCCATCACAATGTTATAACTATTCTAATTTGTGTATACTCTGGTCAATAAACAGTTGTTTATTTTTCTTTTATTGTTATATTGTGGTTTTAATTTGTTCTGTGTGTCTGTTTTAGAAATCCAATAAAATAATAAACAAACAAATTACCCTCCCTCCCTCCCTTCCCTACAAATGGAAATAGGTATCCAGGTTATGTTATGTATTTAAATTAGGCCTTATAGTTTATCAGCTAAACCAGAATCCAAATTAGGATTTTCCAACACATGTGAATTTTCTGGGCCATTGATCTCAGTGAATGAAACACATTGGGAGAAAATGTTGATAAAGTGACAAGAAAGCTGTGGCCAGCACAATTCAAATGAACATTCTGCCCCAAGGCTACTCAGAATCTTTAAAAGGTCCTGATTACTATCAGATGACCAGCTTCATAAAATACCATACTCTTAACTTATATTCAGTTAAATTCATTGTTCATTTTTCTCCACCTGCACTTCAGCACTTTTTCCAATATGTTGGATTTGGGGTTTTCATGAGCTGTAAGCCATAATCATCACAATTATGACAAATCACGGCTTGAACTATCTTGCTTTGCATGTAATGAGTCTATCTCATATATTAGTTTCATCTTTTAAGTTGCATTACTGAAATAAATGAACTTTTGCACGATATTCTAATTTTTCAAGTTTCACCTCTGTGTTTGTGTGTGTGTGTGTGTGTGTGATATTTTGTGTTTACGAATCTTCTAATCCTATATATCACCTAACATTTTATAAATTTATTGCTTTTTATTAGAGCATTTTTATTGTGTTTGATATTGAATCCTGTCTATAGCAACTGAAATAGGAGTGACTTATAAATAATACATATATACACACATAAACTAGGAAGCAAAAAAGTAGATTGCAACTTATGGTCATACTGAAAGGACCATAAAATTAGGACAATAAGATAAGCATGGTAACTTAGAATCAGAGAGAAAAACATCTAACAATGACCTCTCTTAGAATTCAGAATATTCCTGTATTTTTCAAACTGCATAGAATTGGTATCACAACATCTTGCCAACTAAAGGCTGTTCTGTAATTGGGGATTGTTATATGCAAACATCTTCAGCTGCCTTCAGGGAACACTTAATTCTATCCAGGTTAAAAGAACTGACAAGTGGTATTCCACGTATCCTATTATTTGCTTAATATCAGCCCTTGACTTTCTATCTCTAATGCCAATATATCCCTGGACAAAAGCCATTACCTTGAAGCTTTTCCTTCAGAATATTCCGAAGAGATTGATAAGACCTTTTAACCAATAATTAAAAATTATGATCCAAATCCTCACATTACCTGTATTTTCATGACTTGAGCTCAGATCCTAAAATAATCCTGGAAATACAATTAACAACCTGAACGATTGTCCTTAACAATTTTGACTGGATTTATTCCAAAAGCTATAAGTCAGGATATAACATAAGTCATACATCATGCAGAATTTGTGTTAGGCCTTTTGATTAAGAAAACTCTAAGTCTGATGGAAGAATATGGGTACACTGGAGTGGGGAAAAAAGGCCAGGATAACCAGGTGAAACTATAATAAGCTGAGATTTTAGCAAAAGAGCAAAACATGCTTAATTATATTGCAACTCTTTAGCAATAGCAATAGCACTTAGGTTTATATACCATTTCGTAGTACTTTATAGCATTGTCTGAGCAGTTTACAATGTCAGCATATTATCACCAACAATCTGGGCCCTCATTTTACCGACCTTGGAAGGATGGAAGGCTGAAGTCAACCTTGAGCCAGCCAGGATCGAACTGCTGGTAGTCAGCAGCATTAGCCTGCAATACTGCATTCTAACCACTGCACCCCCACAGCTTTTAACATACTTTCATTCAACATTATGATGCAAATATTGAAGGGGCACAGTTTGCAACACACATACCTTCAGAAAACCATATTTTAAAAAAATTGCCAGGCACTTTGGGTTATGAATTTAGCACACTTTATAAGACTGAATAATGGAAAATAATTGTCAGGGATGTAAAACTTTCAGACTCTGCTTGATTTCAACTCTATGAATGAGCCAAGGATATTTTGAAAATTATTTTCAATGGCCAACACATGGTTATCTATCTATCTATCTATCTATCTATCTATCTATCTATCTATCTATCTATCTATCTATCTATCTATCTATCTATCTATGATATTTAGCAGTGGCCTGTAGTTATTTATGGCCTATACCTGAAAGCTATGTTACAATTTTAGGTGAGAGGAAGTTCTGCAAGGTTTAAACAGTGTCAGACACAACAAAACAAACAGAGACTTGTTTAATTTATTTTGATGTTGAAGCTATTGCTATTCCTTACTCAAATGGAGATTTTCTGATGGAGGATACTCATTAGTACTAAAAGATGATGTCAATTGCAGAGCCTCCCAGTTCATCCCAGAGTTTAGACACTAGATTTGAATTAAAGGCAAGTTTAAAATCAATATATGCCATATAAAGGGCACCTTTGGGGATGCAAGTATATTTCCCAATTAGATGTTGAACATTTGCAATGGCTTACAGTTGTTCTCCCCCTTCAGAATCCTGCCTGTTGGTCTTCATTTATTTTTACCTTGCAATCCATTTCTGTAAGTTCAAGATCAGTATTTTTCACTACAGTTTGTTACTGAAATTTAATAGGCTAGTAGGACAGTAATGAGGGGAATCTGTTTTATTACTATTCCTAAATATTGGTATACTCCCTCTTTTACAACCTTGTAATCCCTTAATTCAGGGTAGAGTCAGGGAAACAGGATGGAGCTAAGCATTTACTGGCTGGATGCCCTTTCTGATGCCACACCAAATTCACAGCACTTTTTTTTTCTTTGTCCCCTGGGAGAGAAACAACTACTACTACCCAGAGATTGAACTCTCAAGCTTCTAAGTAGGAGGCAAGCAACTTCGTTACTAGGTCACCACACTGCTCATACCTAAATATGGTATGATATCCTTTATTTGGAATTTGGTATGTTTGGACAATAAAGATAAAAAAAGAAAAGCCAAACTTGGCAGCTCCCATTCTGGGTTTGATTTAAAAAAATCTGATAGAATAAAATCACAGTCCAATTTTATTGTTTTAGTTGAAATATCAGGTCCCTATAGAGAACATGTGGAAGATAGCCTTGATGGGATATGCAAGCTTTGTTGCCAAAGCAACAGATATAGTTATCAAACATAATCCTCTTTACCCAACTCCAACTCATAAAACTATTGCTATGGATATCTTTGCTATGATTTTTAAAAGCACAGCAATAGGAAGTTCTTTCCATCACAATAGACTTTCTAGAAAAATTATCCATGCAATTGGTTGCTCCATCCTCTTATTCAGGAATAATAAGTCACTCACTATCACTGTGCACTGAGATGAGCAGCATATCAATTTGATAAATAAACAAATAAGTAAAAAGTAGTCACTAATATAACTTATGTATATTATAGATAGAGCCAACAGGCAGTGGAACAATTAAAAAAAAAATCTGACAATGGAATTAACTCAACTCGGCAGATGTCTTACCTGACATTCATATCATAAGGTACTCTGGGGATTTCCTCTAGTTAAGTAGTTTGTAGTGTTAATGAAGCAACCACTACTGGCAAGCTTTTTTTCCCACCCAAGGTAAAGAAAGAAACCAGGATGTGGGGTTCAGCATATTGCCAGTTTTCAGTGTTCATTCAAATACTACTTGATATTCTTGTAAAACTGTTTCCTTTTCATACCTGACAAGCTTCTTGATTGCACTTTGAACATGATAGGAAACAAAACTCTTAACATGAGCAGTTTTTTAAATAAATACTATATATCAGGACTTTAGTGCAGCAGATTACATTTAATTTTCTAAAATATAATAATCATCGATCATTGCCATTGTCACCACCACCAATATCCCCCCCTATGCATGATTGTTCTCCAGTTCATTAGTTTCAGTGCTTCACATTCACAAAAGTTATCTGCTTTTAATTACTGCCTACTATGGGTGGAGTCATATTGTCACTGTTACAGAAAAGTTGGTTAGGTTTGCCAACATTATCTCTACTGACTGAATAAATTCACATTTAATCCTGAAATCAATGGACCGGCAGGGAAATGTAGACATGCTGGGAATGCAACATCAGTCAGCACCATACAACAGAAGCATCATTCAGGAAAAGGTTGAGCCTGAGGCACTCAATGAAACTTTTGTGAATCTCTTGCCCTTGAGTTTAAATTTCGTTCTGCTTCAAATCACCCTGATATAAAACTTGATAACTATATTTGTGAAGCAAACTGACCAATGCGTTTCTGATCTTGCTAGACAGAAGTTGGTGTGTGTGTGTGTGTTGGTATTTGTGAAAGGAAACTGCCTTCCTTCCATGAAAAGAAGTTTTGCAAACTTCATAGGATTCATAAGAAATTGTAGGCTTGTAGTCAATCTAAATTCTCAAGTAGCTACTCCAACACATGGAGAAATACTTAGGATAACATTTAGGATATTCAGATTATTTTACCATGGAGAAGGCAAGCACTTTAGTAAGCAACTTGTACAGTTTTTGTCCTGTGATAGCAACTAATTAGTTCCTTTGCAGAGAATTAAAAATAATATCAGTCTACCAAATGATGTAAGAATATTTTTTGGTATTCTCAACATCCAGTCAATGGGGAGGGGGTCTAAAAAAATGCAACAAAGGTGATTATTTTTTGAGAGGAGAGCAATAGCAATAGTACTTAGACTTATATACCACTTTATAGTGCTTTACAGCTGTCCTTAAGCAGATAATAGTGTCAAGCATATTGCCCCAACAATCTGGGTTCTCATTTTACCGACTTTGGAAGGATGGAAGGCCCAGTCAACAACACAGTCTAAAATAAGGGTGGGGGGGTTTACTTTGAGCTTATATTAGATCTTGTTTTTTGCCATGGATGCTCCATAGAACAGTGAATCATCAATACAATGGTAGCATTTTTTCTTTAAAGTACATTCTCACCAATACAGCAAGAATAAAGTGGGGGCAGGAGGGAACTGGCACCATATCACAACAGAGACAAAGCCTATTTATTGCTGTTGTTAAATCTGGGATCTGTTCCCAGAAAAGGCATTTCTAATTTGCTATTATTTCTGGATACTAGAATTAAAATTACTCTTGTATAAGCCATCTGAAAGGGATGATACTCAATAACGGACTGTCAGCACTGTGCTACAATACAGTATGTAGCCATATGCCTTATATATGCCTGCTTTTCTAATTAACAATACTCTGAGTTGAGCTAAGAGTGGGACTTGAACTCATGATCTCCTGCTTTCTGCCCTAGTGCCTCAATCACTAGATCAAACTGGTTCTCTTTAGTTAGTACTAGAATTTCTGTGTTAGTACTTCAGTTCTCTGCCCTAATGACTGGGTGGGTGTGGCCACACCCATAGGAAATGTTTCTTTAGTCCTAGGTTGCTTCTCTCTTTGGTTAGTTTCCATCCATTGTATCTTGTTGTGCATTTTGGTGCTTTGCAAAATAGATTGATTCTTGCATTTTTGTAGGAGCATCTCAAATTTCCTGACAGAACAATTAATCAGTGCAACAATTTGCCTCCAGAAGTTGTAAATGCTCTAACACTGGAAGTTTTTAAGAAGAGATTGGATAACCATTTGTCTGAAGTGAAGTAGAATTTCCTGTCTAAACAGGGAGTTGGAGATCCTTCCAAGATCCTTTCCAACTCTGTTATTCTATTCTATTCTTATGGATCAGGAAGTAAAACTCCAGTACTAACTAAAGAGAGCCAGTACTAACTAAAGAGAGCTAGTAGTTGAGGCACTAAGACAGAAAGCAGGAGACCATGAGTTCAAGTCTCAGCTTGGCCATGAAGGCCAGCTGGGGGACTATTGGGCCATTCACTCTCAGCTCAATTCAGAGTATTGTTAATTAGAAAAGTGCCACAAAGCAAAGTCAATCTATTTTCCAAAACGCCAAAAGGCACAACAAGAAACAATGGATGGAAACTAACTGATCAAAGAGAGAAGCAACCTAGGACTAAGGAGAAATTTCCTAAGGGTGAGACCAACCAACCAATGGAATAGCTTGTCTTCAGAAGTTGTAAGTACTCCATCACTAGAGGCTTTCAAAAAGAGTGAGGGAAGTACACCCCAAAAGGACAGTGCCAGGAACCACTAAAGCAACGCAGAAAACTTAAAACAACAATTCCCCTTTCTAAAAAAAGTCAACCCCAAAGCAAATGCAGCAGCTGAGAGAGAAACTAAGAGCAGCTGCTCATGCTAATTGAAAGCCTGGGTATGCTGCCAAAAGCCATTAACCCTTCCAACTCTATTCTATGTTCTCATGTTCTAAGTTGGGTGCTTCACAGCAGAAGCAATACAGCTGGCTGGACCACACATACATTAAATTCATGGCCTGTATGATAAAGCTGCATCATTGTCCCCTCCTGTATCTTTTACTCCAGGAAGAAACAAGAAGTAGCAACACTGCAGCAGCTATAAAAGGTCTTGCAGAACTCTAGGAAGTATCAGCTTATCACAGAAATGTTATTTAATACTCTTTTTAATGAAAATGTTTGTAATCTTGTCCTTCCTGAAGGGTAGAGGTTAATCCCATCCCTAAATGGGTGATTGATGGGTTTCCCTGCTCTAATCCTGTCAATGCCTTATGCCTTAGGGGATTCCTTCAAAATGTGACCAAAGGCCACATATATGTTTTTTTGAAGTTAGAAGACCTATCTTGATGTTGATGTTGAAACATAACAATCAATTTACAACAATTAAATTTCAAAATTTATAAATCAATCAGATACCAATAAATTACAAAAGTCTGAAAAGGTTAAGGAAAAAGAAGCAGTTACCTAAAAAGCAAGACCTATTAAATATTTAGTCCCAAATTTTAATTCTATCAAATTGTATTTTCTCAAAAATACAAAAAAAATGATTATTATCTAAAGAGTATTAGTGAAGCAACCTCACAGCTAGGGACCAAATAACCCTTTTAATGAAGAGGATATCTTCACTTCATGAGTCATCTAAGGATGATTATAATCAGGAAATAAGAAAATAAAATAAAATGGAGTGTTGCCTTACAGGACCCTAATGTGAAAGTTAAAGTGAGAGCTAGCAAGTCAGAGATAGCAGTTATATAAGCATTTAATAACTGCTCAGCTTCAAGGCTGCTGAGTGCTTAGCAAAGAATCCATTAATTTAGGGCAGTAAGAAAAAGCAATGAAGTTTAAAAGGACTATTGCTCCCTAATAATCAGTTGTTTCATTTGGCTTCATTCATCTTTGCAATAAAGATTATTGCCTAACCTTGCCTTGACTATCAGCCAAATCTTACCCTAGGAAATATGAAGTATTTCTGAAACAGCACCAGTTTTATTGGGATTTTTATGCTATAGGTTATTAAACAGGCTTGTACATTTCAGAAGTCTGAACTATAAAACTATACATAACAAATTGGTCCAAGAATTTGAGGGTTATGATATAAAGGCAACACTCAATATGAAAACTCTTATTCCAGCACCTTTCTATTTTTGCTCAGTTGAGAACTTAACCAGGTCAAGGATGAAGAGCCAGGTGATTCCTTAGATTTATTCGTACTTGTCCCTAGTACTAGAAATACAATGTCCTATTTCTTAAGACTAAGACCCTTGAGTAGCTGACAAATTTGAGAAAATTTGAAAGCTTCTGATTCTGAGCTTTCATCAATAGGTGGGTTTCATCCTCACGCTGGAAAAGCATGGCAAATACAATTTTGAGGCCTCTCCCAACTGAGGGCAATTGAAGCTTTATCATCTGAGTACTTATCAGAACTCTAATGGGCTCTGAAAGAATGTGACATTTGGAGCCTGATCATTTTGCCACAAACTACCTACCTCAACTTTCACTTTACTATTGTTTGTCTGATAAGTACTTTTCTCTATCTCAGGAATTTGTTCAGGAATTCAAGTTGCTTTGTATTGGCAGGACATTCAACAGTGGACTGACTTAATCTTTAATTAATTAATTAATTAATACTAATAATAATAATATGGCTGTTCAATTATGATTGTTCACACTCTGAGCCATACATTTAAACTGGATTTTGCATTTTTGTCCACCTCTTTTCTAGAGCTAATTTAAGACTGGGTAAGATTAGAAATTTTGTCATTTGTTTGTTTCCAGACAGTTTCCACAGCCCTAGAAACACTCTTATGATTAAGTGTTATAACTTCACCAGATTATAACATGCAGCTACAATTCTAGCTGGTGAAGGGTGGGGTGTGGAATGGCATATATAGGATGACATAGCACCAGTAGCGTGGGTTGTGATATACATTACAGACCACACGTGATAAAAATATTGGAACGTTCTGTTAAACTTTAGGGTAGCTAAATTTATATTGACAATTATGAAGACGTGGGATTAGGTTTTCTTCTCTGGAGTTTCATTTGAGCTAATCTTTGTTTTTCTTCCAAAACATAGAATTTTCCTTTTTCTAAAAGAGAACTGAGATGTGTGATGAATTTTCAGAATTCTGTCTCATTACTGATATTGTATTATTTTGCTGTTTCTTTTGTTTTCTTGATAATGATCCATAGTCTCTTCAGTTTAAAATATTCTTCTGATAAGCATCACAAATAAAATGGGAACTTTTCCCCCCTAATGCTTCTACTCACAAAATAATTGTTTCAATCTGTTCTACTCTGCTCTGCTAATCATTGCTTTATTCTCTAGAACACGTATTTTTGCCTTATACTTTACTGTAGAAAAAGCTTTCAAACATTTCTGTTAAAAACAGAACATTTCATTCCATACTTCAATAAATCCAATTCTTGTAGAACAGTAATCTAATGTATTCAACAATATTTGTTATTATGTCTAGGACTAGGTAGAGAGTTTATGTTTATTTTAATTTAACAATGTATGCAGTTGAAGCACATGGCTAGGAATTACAGTAGTATTAAAAGTGTGTGTGTTGTTGTCTGTCTATCAATTTATATCTCTTGCAATCAAAATCTGTATTAATGTTACCACGATGGCAAAAATACCTCCAGATTCAAAGGCAGCATGTTTCCCATCACTAAGAAATAACCACAGAGACGTGTTATGCCTGTGAACTTACTTAAATTTATCTTGTTTGCCACTGTGACAAATAAATTGTAGTTATTGTAATTAGCTCTTTGGATTGATCCATCAGAATCTTGTGTCCTACCTTTGTTTAAATGGTACAGTCAGATTAAGCACAAAGGCATTCACAATACAATGTTAAATGTAGCTTTGAAAAACAAAATAGGGGTCATGATTTACAGTTACCATTAAAACTAAGGATTATCCATAATAAATGCATTGTGATGATATAGAGCAAATTAGTGTTTATGTATATATTCCGTATGACTAAAGAATATGCATGTAAACACACTCTCTCTCATACACACACACACCAAACAAAATAGTGATATACATTTGCATACATAAATACAAAAGGAAATCTTCAGGTTAAGAAAAACAAAGCAGCTACAATCAGGGTACAATCAAGTATAACTGCATTATTTTGTTTTTCTTGCTGTGACTGCTTATGGCACCTAAACTGAACATCTGCATATTTGGACTTTAATAACTATCTCAAAAGGCAATTCATATTAACAAGTATCTATAATGTTGAAGTTTATGAGATTTGGGGGAAGAGTTCAGATGGAGTTTATGCATAGCTCTGCCCATAAACTTCTATGTAGTTTATGTCCATATAACCAATACAGTAGGAACTCTACGGCTTCTTGTACATTTTGCCTCCTTGAATTGCAAATGAAATGGCTTGGGCTGAATTGATTTTCACTTGTTTGAATTGGTTTGTTTCTATAATCATACTCTGACAGTCTGCAAATGCATGATTTATAATTTGCTTAGATTTGCTACTAATACTTCCAATGAATTTTTTAAAAGTTAGTCTCTCCTTCCGAATGATTAGACTAAAATTAAATTCTTTTATAAAGAACATTTATATATATATCAGAGTAGATCCCAAACCCCATTTGATTTTAAAATACTTCCCATGAGAGCAAGAATTGTCCGGTGTGTCAATATATCAAAGTGTGCTATTGTTTGTTCTGTGCTTCCTGCAAATTTCTCTGCAAGACACTGTTGGCAGAAAATGTGTGTATGATAATCACTGTGAGTATTGGGACAGCCATTTTAATTGTTAATAATAGTCATTTAGCACATAGAACAGTGTGTAGTACCTTATATTTATTGGTATGGAGCTGAACTGCTTTGTTAAGCAGAGATGACACCAACTTGAGCAACACTATCCAGATATGAAACCCCACCCCCACTAATTTTACAACCAATCCTTGCCTTTATAAACTTTGTGGGTCTGTAAAGCAATGGAAAACTGAGGTAAGTTGCTAATCAACGTAGTGACTTCTTCACTTAATGACCAAGATGTTAATCCCACTTGTGCCTAAGCATTAATTATTTTCTCTACATTGAAGGCCAAATCTGGCTCTAGGTTCTGCCTCAGTTTCTCTTTCCAATAAGCAACTGAGATCATTTAAAAACAGTTAATTAGGGTTCCCTGACAAAGTGGAGTATCTCTATGTAAAAGGGAGAGAGAACTTGAGCCTCATGTTTCCCTTCTTTTATAGTTACATAACAAAGAAAATGAAAGAGGAATATTGATTGAACAGAATAAAAGTAACCTCTCCTTTGCATAGGACAGAGGTGTGCAACCTTAAACACTCAAAGAGCCATTTGGACCTGTTTCCCACAGAAAACAAAACACCGGGAGCCCCAAGACATGGGTGGGTGTGGTAACTCAATGTCACTCCCATTGAGTCACATGACCTGCAGGTTTTGTGGTTTTCTGTGTTTTCTATGGAGAACAGATTGCGCGCTCTCGCTCTCTCTCTCCCCCTCTCTCTCCTCCCTCCCTCTCATCTGACAGGGAGCCACAGGAGAGGGTCCAAAGAACCACATGCAGCTCCAGAGCTGCATGTTGCTGACCCCCAGCATAGGAAATCAGTTACATGTGGTCAAACATGTTACATATTTATATCCCATAATATCATGCATCTTCATTAAAATGTGGTCTGATGTCAGAAGGGACATACTTGTAAGGAAATAGGTATTTTTAGAGTTCATGAAAGAGATAAGCCAGGCCACAAGTTGTACTAACAAAGTTTTCTTATCTGGAGGTAATCTCCAGCTTGTTTATCAATTTAGGAATGTTAAAAGCTAATAAATCTGAACATCATTTTAAAAGAGAGAAAATAGATCAGATTAAAATACAAGGTAACTATGTTAATTAACAAATAACAAAGCCCATGCTATTTTCCCCTCAACATACATATTTAACAATATGTATATGTATTTAGAACAATGCATATTTAATTTTTAGCTCGGATTCTTTGGATATATGTTTTACAATAATTATTTTAAAGGGAGTCTCTGAACCAATGGTTGCATAGGAGAAGCTCTAAGTCTAATGTTTCACAGGACATCCAAATTCCTTAAACTGTCCCTGTCTCTCAACCTGAACTAGAATTGAAAGTGAAAGCAGGGAATAACTCTTGGTAAAGTCCCAGTTTAATATCAAGCTTCTTGTGCTTATTTTTGAAGAGGAAATAAAGCACTAATTGAGGTCCAGTTCTAATATGCTTGCATATTCAGATCTTAAGAAACAATTCCCACCATTAAAACCCAAGCCATTAACATGTTCCTTAGTTTACCACAGGGGTGTCAAACTCAATTTCATTGAGGGGCCACATCAAGGCTGTGGTTGACCTCAGGAGAGTGGGGTTTGTGGCTGACTGGGTGGGTGTGGCCGACTAGATGGGCATGGCCAGCTTGACGCCACTCCCCAAACTGCTGCCATGTTTCTTCTTCGCATTGAGTAGACCTGGCCAAAGCCATGCTGGCCTGATCTTTCCTCTCTGCATTGGGTAGACTGAGCCAAAGCTGTTCTGACCAAGGCTTCCGAGACCATAATTACACACATGCTTATTTTAAAAACAAGTCTTGTTTTATTGCAATGCAGGGAATTATTTTCATTCCCAGCTGGTAATGAATCTCCCTCGAAATAAGCACCCACCTTTCTTTCCTGTGAAGTGCTGCCAATAATAGAAATGTCAAATAAACTAGAACAAAAACCAACCGAAGTACAAAGTGTTTCAAGAATGAATCTGAATCAAACAAATGACTTTGCTTCTTGTAAAGGTTTTGTCTTGGCCTGTCATTTATACCTTATGAGAGGGGCAATCACCTCCCAGCCTTACTCCCGAGTCGCCCCTTTTGTTTCAGATGCTCTCGCCTTCTAGCAGCTCTACACACACGCACACTGGGAACAGGCTCCCCTGGGTCCTCTGCCTTGCTGCTGCCAGACTCTGGAGGCTCTGGAGATGGCACCCCACTCCCAGATGGTCCTGGCCCCATCTCTGTGTTGGATGCAGGACCCTCATCTAAGTCCTCTCCAGACTCTCTGACTGGTCCCAGTCCTTCCCCCACTGTCCAATTCCATTGCCTTCTACACAGTCTGCCAGCAAAACACAACAGAAACAACACAAGTAGTCCAGGCCAAAGCAACACAAGTAGACTGGGATGGCCCCACAGGCCAGATCCACCCACATCACAGGCTGGATCTGGCTTGTGGGCCTTGAGTTTGACACCCTGGTTTACAACAATTGATTGCATAAAGGACATTGTCATTAACCAAATTGTCATGGCTATCCTAGATTTTTATATTATTTTAGTCTTAGATGTGACGATTCTTAATACAGAACGTATCATTGGATCCTTTCCTCCATTTCATTTTGACTTTTTGGAAGATACTGGATACCAACTCCTGTATCCTACATAGTTTTGATGCAGTTTTTGTTATCCTGATTATATCCTGGATCATTTGAGTTTTCTTTGCATTTAACTTCTGTTCTTTCCAACCCATTTTATTTTTGAATCTTGAAGTTTGATAAGTACAATGAATATTGCAATTGCATGAAAATTTATGTTCTTGGGCAGAGATTTTGAAGACAAGAATAATACAGTCACTGGCATATGTAATATTCACAAATTACAAAAATACAGAGAAGAATGTTTATTTATTTAGTATAAATATACTGTATATTTCACTGATGTGAAAAAGTTACCTTTTTTAATGCTGATCACATAGGTGTGAATGAATATTCAAAGTAGTAATAGAATATGTTCTAACATGTTAATACCAAGGTGAATAATACATTATTATACATCCCAATTTAATTCAATCATCTCTTGTTATTGTAATTATTTGCATCTCTTGAGCTTCAACTTCATGTCTGAAATGAAGCATCAAGAAAGCTGTATTGTGTTATGATTGTGACAGAAATGTTGCATAAATAAAATCCACAGTGAAGTTGAGACTTCTGTCTGAATCATCTAATAAAAATAAAGGATATTAATTGAATATTGATATGACCAATGAAATTTGTAGAGTCTTAATCTTATTTTGCATGAATTAAATACTTTTTGGGAAATTCTGCTCTTGACTTAAAAGATTTAATATAATCAAATTAGTTTAGGATATATTTGGGGGAATCCCTTTATTAATTATGAGCCATTAAATAAGGATTAACTTTTAGAAACCCCATAGATAATCTCCAAGTTGATCTGTCCCTAACCTGGCTCTTAAGGTTTTTCCATATTATCCCCATTGCCACAATTACTGCATTCATTCAATTTCCTGCTGATCATCTTTCATTCTATCTTCTACACCAAAGGTGTCAAACTCAATTTCATTGACGGTAACATTAGGGTTGTGTTTGACCTTGGGGGAGCAGGGTGGGTGTGACCAAAGTGGGTGTGGCCAGCTCAACATCACTTGTGTCAGGGGCACCTGTGGTGGCCCAGGTGGGGTTGGAGAGACATGATGGCCTCCTGCAGCCCTCTGCTAGTGAAAATGGAGTTCAGGGAGGTCTCCCTAGCTCCATTTTTGCTGGCAAATGCACCACTGGCTGGTCCTTTGCTGTTTCCAGAGAAGCTCCGTGGGCCACATCTAAGCATCTGTCTTGAGTTTGACACTCCTCTTCTACACCCCTGTAGACTTCATACAACAGCTCTATTTTTCCATAATATATCCAAAATATGATAACCTAAGCCTGATCATTTGTAACTCAAATTATAATTCTGTATGAATTTATTCTGTGGTACGTTGTTTGTTTTCTTGGTTCTCTAAAAAAATACTAAAGACTCCGATACAGACTTAGCGATTCAAAAATCTTAAAAAAGGAAAGGAAATTAAGGGATAGTATAAATATCTCATTGTATATAGATTCTGATAGATCTCAAATTGATACTATAGAAAGAAGAAAATGTTGTCCAGACTCACCATCCTCTCCCATCAGTACCCAAACTAGGTAACATCATCCGTGCTAGTGACTAGCATGGATGATGTTACCTAGTTTGGGTAATGAAACATCTGCAAGAAAACAACCAGGCTCAGAGAGTACAAGGAGCCCTCGTTTCTACCCTGAGCTACAAATATTCTCCTATATCACTCTATCATCATTCATAAATAATAAACTTTTGATTTTTTTTACTAAACACTTATTTGAGATAACTGAGATAAAAGATGTTGCAATTTTCGTATTCTTAGCAGCTTCTCATTAATTGCTGAAAACCCATATAAAAATGGAGATGGACTCTATCATCATGGAATAGCTCAGAAAAGTAGTACACTATTGTGGCCAGAGGCTGAGTTCTGAACCAGAAAATCCTGATGAAATAAGAGAAGGAGGGGAAGAATGATCACATTCACCATGACTGAATCTGGTAGCCCTAGGCAAATGATTATCTTTCAGCTCCCCTTCTCCCAAATCTGCAAAATGTAGGCAATAATAGTGACCTATGATATAGAGATGCCATAGAAGTCCTTGATAATATATGTGGACTGTTTTGAAGACTGAAAAGCATGAATATGGTTTTATATTCTTTCTTTAACTAATACTTTCTTACTGAATTGGTCGTTTTTAAAGATAGTATGACAACATAATGTAAACATTTTGATTAAATATAAATATGTTTATTAAATATATAATAATATATATTTAACATTTGTATTCAATATTACTGAACATTTTTATTAATTACTAAAGCTTTACAGTCTCACAAAGCTATGTGAATTAGTAATTATGCAAAAAAAAAAACATTTACAATTGGAAAGTGTGCATAGTTTATTCTGCAAAAGAATGGATAATTAAGCTTTGGGAGCATGCCTAGATGTCCAAAATAACTTTATTATTTCAAAAATAAAGCTGACAAATAATTTAATTCAACTTGGAAACATTTTTCAGATTTTATTCTATATGTGGACTTGTACCACATCCAAAATTTGGATTTCTCTTACATAAATTCTTTAGCTGCTTGGAAACAAATTACTTTAATTCTTAATCACAAATTGTGAATTTATACTCCTGGTATGTTAACTATTGATATTCATATGCTACTTGGATTTTAAACATATTTTCAGTTTTTAAAGCAATCTAATATATTCAGTTACTTAAAATTAAATAAATACTGAACATTTAACCTAAAATTTATTATCCTTGCAAGTTCTCTGTTTACTCATTTTTTATTTTTTTATTTTCCTTTTGTGCCTATCTGTGTGTATATTTTTCTTTCTCCTTCTTTCCCTCTACTTAAAAAAACTGAATGAGAATATAATAGAGATATGATATCAGGAGCATAATAGAAACACATAGAATGAATATGCATGAAGCAGGGAAAATGCAATGTTTTTATTTTTCTAAGATTGGAACTTGGGCTGTTTAATGAAAATGATTGGCAGGAAATCCTGTAATTTTTTGGACACACACACACACACACACACAACATTGCATAGGTAATTTTTGTGGAATCTGTAGCCAGGGGTGGGATTCAAATTTTTTAACAACCAGTTCTTTGGGTGTGGCTTAGTTGGTGGGCATGGCTTGGTGGGCATGTTATTGGCTGGGCGTGGCCAACTCAATATCACTCACATCGAGGCACGCATCTCCTCGCCTGGCCTCTCATGACTGTGGGGATGCTGCAACAGTCGTAAGTGTGAGAAATGATCATAAGTCATTTTTTTTCAGTGCCACTGTAACTTTCAATGGTCAAGTACCAGCAAAGGAGGAAAAAAAAAACTCCAGAGAAGTTCCTGAGACAGGAAGTCTAGTCCTGCCAAGAATGTAATAAGGGTTAACAGAGAGGCAGTTTCTGTAAGCAACACCAGAATGTTTCTTTCCTGCCTTCCTTCCAGAATTAGGCCAGTAATTTCTTCTAACAATTGGTTCTCCAAACTGCTTAGAATGTTAACAACCAGTTCTAGCAAATAGGTGTGAACTGGTAGAATCCCACTCCTACGTGTAGCCCCAACATATAGCAGTTGTAGGCTTGAATGGTCTTGAAATAGAAATCAGACACTGTAAAAAATCTAAACACAATAGAAAAGCACCATTAACTTATTGGTTTCACTGCTTGGGAGAAAAACTAGGTCTTCATGATATTCATGATCTTCAGCCCTGGTGGTGAAATGGTTAAAATGAAGTATTGGAGAAAAAAACCATTTGCCTACAGCATGGTGTTCGATCCTGACAGGGCACAAATTTGACTCAGCTTCCATCCTTACAAGCTCAAAAAAATGAGGACCCAGATTGTTGGGGGCAAATAATACTTCTATACTGTAAACCACCTAGAGAGTACTGTAAAGGGCTATGTGGGTAATACATAAACCTAAATGCTATTGCTAAATGCTATTTCTATCTTATGGAAGACCAATACGGTCAGATGCACCTGAATCTTCATGAAAGGCTATTCCAGAGGTCTCCAGACCTGTCAACTTTAAGACTTGTAGACTTCAACTCCCAGAATTCTCCAGCCAGCATAAGACAGATACCAGTCAAGGAGAAATCAGGCATACTAGGAATTCCAGATGACATTGTTTCATCAAGAGGACCTGGAATATACCCACCCTACTAGATCTAGTGGGAAAGGCAAAAATCTTCAAGGATAAGGAATCTTACAGGTAACTGGCTCCTATACCGTGTAGGGCTTTAAAGATGACAAGCAGCACTTTCAATAGCATCTAGAAGCCTATGAAAGCCAGTGAAGGTAACATAGCAATGGTATTTCATTGTACCTTACTGTATCCAGTACTGCATGTACCTCTGAATTTTGAAGCAACAGAAGCTTCCAAGTACTTTTTAGGACAACCTTAATAGTGCATGTTACCTTCATAATATGTTGCTCAGTATTATATCCTAATTTCAATTCAAATTGAGCATGAACATGGCATTTGTCCACAAGAACTTGCATACATTTCCTTTGGCTCCTAGATTACAGAGAATGCCTGGCTTGACTCAAGACTATGGTCTATGTTTGGGGAAAGAATTTGTCACCCAAACACTGGTCTGTTATCAGTGACAGTGCCATTCCAACATATAGGTTGCCATTAAATATGAGCAGACAAAAATACTACTTGTTGCACTTTTCCTTCAGCAAAGTATATTTTACTAATGAAGGCAAATGTACACATCCCAGGATCATGCTGCAGGATCCAATCTGAGTTGGTCACCAGAACCATAAGTTTTGTCTTCTGAACTTTTGGACTCATTCTGGAGCCCATCCTCGAGGAACTTCTCTGTGTGCTCTGAGCTGTCTATCACACGCAAAACAGCCCAGAGAAGTTCACTGGGGATGGACTCCTGCATGAGTCTGAATGCTTGGAAGACAAAATCTCTGGTCCCAGTGACCAATCCAGATTGGACTGTGCAAACTACATTTTCAACACTAGTGTGGCTTAACTCCTGGCATAAGAGTTTAAAGCAGTTTGCCAAACTTTCCCAGTTCATGGCCTGCTTACTGTTTCAGTAATGTTTTCATTGTATCCCTAGCATTCCCAAAGAGGGTGTTACAGAACAATTCCATTCATTTAGTAAAAAAGTATCCCGTGGAGCCTCTGTGAATATGTTGTGATGCTCCGAGATGCTGTGATGCACAGCTGGAGAACTGTATATGTAATGTGATGTTTTACAAAGCATCAATAATAAAAAAATACTATATAAAATGACCGGTCTGATAGTAATCATGGTAGCATGAACTTGTTATTTTTTTTTTCTGTGTGGAAAATAACAAGTCATCATACAGTCAACCAAACAACAGAAACAGAATAATAAGCTTTACTTCAAGAGCATCAGAGTCTGAAGGGAATTGGACTGGATCCTAACAAATTTCTTAGCTTTTGTTAATAAAGATGTAATTCCAACACTTTTGGGCAGTTTTTTTGGTGGGTGTTACAATAAAGATTTTGTCAGAATATTTCACAGATTATTTTTGCACAAAACGTTGTTAAAGAATCAGGTAAGTCCTGCTTTCTAAATTACTTCTTTGTCACTTCTTTGACATGGTCCATTTCAGATTTCAAAACCTAATACTGCATTTTCACTAAGGTGGATATTTACCCCAATTCTACCACCCTCTAATTTACTTCTAGGTAGGAAAAACAAGGGGAAGCTTATTATCCTAACTTGTAGCCAAAGAAATTCAATTAAAAGTAATAGAATGGTAATTTGTTTAGAAATTTTTTTAAAAACCCACATTTCTTAAGCTTGGATATCATAGCTGAGAAACATCAGAAAGGCAGTAAGATGGAAATTCATCACCTTATGGATTTTTTCATCATTTTCACTCATGCAGACTGGACAAGATTTTGAGCAACAGGTTGGGCAAGATATTCTCAGAAAATTTCCACCTTTCTTACTGCTGTTGCAGTGGATCCTTTATGTGGATCTAGATTACTCTGCACCATAACTTAGAGCAACTTGGCAAGCTAAGTGAAGCTATTACTTTATCTCCCAATTGACAACCATAGATGATTTAAACAAGGAAGTCACTTAGATGGCAAGAGCAAAGAAGATGGGTAAGAATGGAATGTAATTATGGAAATTAGTCAGGAGGGACTGCTAGTTATGATTCTCAGCAAGAGCCTATCAATAGGATTGCCCACCAATACCACTGCCCAAATGAATGACAGGTTGCTGTCACCTCCCCAACACCTAAAGTATATTGAAAGTGATTGGTCTAATGTTATATTTGAACTTTACTTTTTTGACAATGGGATTATGATTTCCAGTGAGCAAGCAAGCTAATTTAGAGTTCTGAGGCATTCAGAGCTCTCTTCCAATTGAGACATCTGGGGAATTCAAGAAAAAAAAAGAAGCCTGCTGTCCCTAGCATTCACTGCCTAAGGCAATCATCTCACTCTGCCTCATGAGAGAATTGATCTTGCCCAACAATAATGAGCCCTGATGTTGTCCTTGTTGAAAAAGAAGGTTTTTAAACATCCCAAGTTCCATTAATATGCATGTGTTTTCTTTTTCAAAGTGTAGTATTTGTGGTGAGCCAAAGAAAAACTCTGGCTGTTGATCTCCAAAGTATGAAAGCTGGGAGTGTGAAGTATGAAATCTCACAAACACTTCCAAAACTCAAATGGTACAGAGTTGGTGCACTTTAGTTTAAACCTCCCTTCAAATTTAAGAAGCTGTTCAAAAACTGATGATAAGCAAGTTTTTAATGCATTTTTTCTGTTCTTTAACATCTGCAGGTAGGCAGTTCATTATACACCCAGAAAATTGCTACCTATCCTCACATTTCTTTTTAAAAGCAAATCATCTTCTCATTACCTATTTCAAAGAATGGACAGACAAAGAAGGCAAAATAAATAATGGGGGCTAATTTTGCCTCACAACACACAAAATAAAAATGCTTAGGAAGGCATATATAATGCTCATTCCAGCATACTTTAGCATAAATCTACAACCCCAACATTAAATCAATCATACACACTTAGAGTTCTGAAGTGGTGACAGGATTATAATATATACTTTATACTTTTGTTTCTATCTGGCTTCTAAATGATCCTTTTCTTCCTAGATTTAGGCTTTCAAGGTAACCCAGCTGGCTTTGTGCCGACAGAGGAACTAGAAATCACATTCAGTAGACTGGCTCTTTTACTATACAATATTTGACATTTAATGGGGCGTGGCCAGGGTTGGGATCCGATCGGTGTAACTACCGGTTTGGTGATTTACGTTTGCGCGCGCATGTAAAGCATCGTCAGCTGTGCTGCCCGGACAGCTGAGCAGCGCTGCGTGCGGGTGCACAGTGTTTGAAAAAGCACTATTCTCCTGATTTTTCAACCGCAGCTGTGCCATGCAAAGCAGCTGAGGTTGAAAAAGCAGGAAATGAAGGTCAGGTAAGAGCCCAGGCGGGTGGGTGGGCCAAAAAGCAGCAAACACAGAACCAGTTCTGTGTCTGCTGCTCTTCAGAGCTACCAGTTCTACAGAGCTGGACAGAACCAGTAGAATCCCACCCGTGGGCGTGGCTGGGTTAAATGATGTTGTTCTTGAAAGTAAAATAAATAAGACAGACTTTGAAATTCCTATAATGTGCCAGACTTTTAGTTGTACAAGTCTGAGTATTGTCTAAAGCTGAATTCCATAAAAGTCAGGTGTGAACCAGATTCTTTTTTTAAAAGATGTACTAAAAATTATGGATTGTGTGAATGCATGGAAATGTTTGATTCCTAAGATTACAACCAGAAAGCTACTACCTCTTGTCCTGATGCCCAGATGGCCTGCTGATCATTTATGGAGCATTTATGGAGCATCATAGTAGAGCCTTCAGCTTGGTGTTATTAGGCATCTGAAACAGGCTGAAGCCAGATCAAACAGAACATCAGAACGATATTTTGCTTTTTGATTTGCATGGAACAAGAACATGAAGGATTTGGTGACCTGAAGGATTCCATTTAGCCCACTGCAGTACTGTGTCCTTCCATCAATTCCTATGTTTCTCTGCTTCCATGGCCATTTCTAGTTTGGCTTCAAGAAAGAACAGACCATTACCTTCTTTTTTTAAATTCGTTACGGCAGAAACAGTGACCTTTATTTAAAAGGTCATTCTTCCAACTAGTCCTTGCTCTGATAAAAAGGCTCTCCAAAAGTGAAAGAAAGCAACTCCTATTATTATTATTATTATTATTACTATTGTTATTGTTATTGTTATTGTTGTTGCTGTTGCTGTTGCTGTTGCTGTTGTTAAATCTTCACAGCCTTTGGGGCTGGTTGATAGCTCAACAGCTTGAGTCCTAACCAAGGATCTAGGAACTGTTAAGGTAGTGTTGGAGGATATAAACTGTTCCAAGTATGGTGTTTTTTTGTAGAATCAGGGAATTCAAGTCCGATAAATTCAGAATTTTCAAATAGAGAGCTAGCCCTTTAGGTATTGCTCCAAGGGTTGTTGTTGTTGTTGTTGTTGTTGTTGTTATTATTATTATTATTATTATTATTATTATTATTATTATTATTTTCCTTGTTCCCTTGTATCTCAGCATTTGCATCAGGAACCCTGAATTGCAAAGGAGAGTTTCAAAAGGTTACATCTTCTGAGGTCAGAAAAAGCAGTCTGCCAAAAAAGAACAGACAATATTTCCTATGTAAGCAACTAGTTTTCTGGTTTCTCTGCAGCGGGATGGTCAAAGGACAAAGTGGAGAACTCTTCTTGTGAAATATGTCTGGATTTTCTCAACTGTATTAATATCAGATATGTAATGCAGGTTGCAGACTGATGATGAGCTGTATTCAAGTATTGGTCTAGCAAATGTTTTGTATGCTCTAGTTAGTAGTGTAATATTACCAGAGAAAAAGCTATGTAGGATTAGGCTAACAACGCATAACACCTTTTTGGCTATGTAGTTACAGTGGGCTGTAGCATTTAGATCATTAGAGATGAGTACTCCAAGGTCCTTGACAGAGTTTGGATCATCAGCAAGGTCTTGACTATTCAGCTTTTATTTTATTTTCTGATTTTTTTTGCCAGTATGTAAGACAGAGCATTTATTTATTGAGATTTGAAGTTGCCATTTGTTTGACCATTCTGATACATAGTCGAGGTCTTTTTGAAGGGTAGAGAATTTTGTCATATAATTATTTAAGCAAAGTAATATTGCAAGACATGGATATTAACCCACAGAGGGACACAATAAATATGTAAAAAATTGCAAAGCATCATTGAGTAACCGTTAAAAAATTGTCACTTGGAAACCAGTCATTTTACCTAACTGCCATTCTACCTCTGAAACATAACATAACTTGCCTCCCCCTATCTTTCATCATCAGCTCTACAAGGTAGACCAGACTAAGAAATCAATGCAATATAAGACACCACTACTTTTATTGTAATAGCTATAGTGGTAATTGTTAAGTTTGGGAAAAGAGAGGCTGAACCAGAGCATGAGTGCAACAATACCTTATTATAACAATAAAGGGCTGACCGTGCTTGCCAAGCCGGGAACTGGCTCGCAGCGATCAGCAACTGGTTGGACCCCGCAGCCTGCTTTTATAGCTGGCTGCTGGGGAGAACCAACCAATGAGTGAAGGGGAAGAACGCCCCCACAAAGTGAATGGACCTGAGTGAGAACTCCTAGGGTTCTCAGAACATAACACCCCTTCCCCCCAGATGCGAACACGCATAGTCTTTGAGGTAGGCAGGAGGTTTATGCTGGCGCCCGGAACGGCGCAGTTCTGGAACTCTGTCTGTCCGTTCAGGGTCTGCCTGGGAAGGCAGAGCTGGTAAAGTGTCACCAACGTGCCCCTCGGTTCGGGCAGGTCCGGGACTCGTAGGGTTGGTCACTGGGGACGTGCTCCCGTAGACTGGATCGGACTGGTCAGCCGTCTGGGTGCCGCTGTCTGTGTTCGGGCTTTCTGGAATGGCTGCCGGTGTAAACTGGTCGCCGGGAAGGATGTGGATGTGGGGTTGATGTTGAGGCCTCCCTTCGTTTTGTAATTCTGGGTCTCTGCTAGCGAGGGTGCTGAGACGCCTACGCAGCTGGTCCAGGTGCCTTCTCCAGACACGACCGTCCTCCAGCCTGACTCGATACGACCTGGGTCCGGTGATGGCCACGATCTCTCCCGGGATCCATAGGGGGTCTCCAGCGAAGTTCCTCGCGAATACTGGCTCCTGTAAGATAAAATGTCTAACCCCCGATGTGGAAGCGAGGGGAGAGTCAGGGCAGTATTGTGGGTGCAGTCTGTCCAATACAGTCCTCAGGCGCCTGCCCATCAGGAGCTCAGCTGGGGACTTATTGGTGACTGAACATGGAGTTGAGTGCTGGCTCATCAGGAAGCGCACGAGTTTGTGGTGCCAATCATCCCTGCTGAACCTCGCCAGGGCTTCTTTAGTGGTCCTGACGGCCCTTTCAGCTAATCCGTTACTGGCAGGATGAAATGGGGCTGTGAAAATGTGGCGGATACCCAGGTTGGCAGCAAAACGGCTGAACTCGGTTGATGCGAACTGTGGGCCATTATCGGAGACAATGGAGTCGGGTAGCCCGTGCGTTACAAACAGGCGAGTTAATACTTTGGTAATTGCTTGTGTGGTGGTCGTGGATAGCTGTGCTACGTCAATCCATTTAGAATAGGAGTCCACGACCACTAGGAACATTTTCCCATGCATAGGGCCAGCCAGGTCGATGTGAATTCTGGACCACGGAGCACTGGCGCTCTCCCATTTAGTAGGGGTGGCAATAGGAGGAGCAGGACGGGATTCCTGGCAAATGTTGCAGGAACTTACCCATCTGACGACGTTCTCGTCGAGGCCCGGCCACCATACGTAGCTGCGTGCTAATGCCTTCATTCTAATGATGCCAGGGTGTCCCTCGTGCAACGCCTCCAGAACTCGGGTACGCAGTGAGGTCGGGATGACCACTCGAGTGCCCCACAGTAGACAGCCCTGCAAACTGGACAATTCCTGCATGCGGGTCTTGAAAGGTGTGAATTTGTTTTCAACATTACAACCCGGCCACCCCCTCCTCACCCAGTCGAGCACCTGGGCGAGCGTTTTGTCTGCCTTGGTTTTAGCGGCAATGTCAAGGGCAGTGATGGGGAGGTCCAGTTGGGTGACCTCAAAAATAGCGTGGACCGGAGCAGGGTCTTCAGCTGGAGCCGGCAAGGGACAGTGGCTGAGAGCGTCAGCGTGGGACAATGTTTTACCTGGGCGGTGTATGAGTCTGTAGGAGTAGGCTGCAAGGAAGAGGGTCCATCTCGTCATTCTAGGAGAAAGGACCTGAGGGGTCTGTTTGTCCCCAGCTAGTAGACCCAGGAGGGGCTTGTGGTCCGTGACCAGCTCGAAAAAATGGCCAAAGAGAAACTCGTGAAATTTTTTCACTGCTGCAACAGCTGCTAGAGCTTCCTTATCGATCTGGCTGTAATTGCGCTCTGTTGTAGAGAGCGTCCTGGAGAAAAAAGCAATGGGAGCCTCGGCGCCATTGGGAAGCCTGTGACTTAATACTGCCCCGATTCCAAAGGGAGATGCGTCTGCTGCCAGCACTAATGGAAGGTTGGGGTCGAATTGAATAAGTACCACCTCTGACGTGAGTAATGATTTGACGGCGTGAAAAGCAGCGTCTTTTTTGTGCCCCCAGTGCCAAGGTGATTTTTTATCCAGTAATCTGTGTAGGGGTTCAGCTACTGATGCTTTATGGGGCAAGAAGGAGGCGTAAAAGTTCAATAGCCCCAAGAAGGCCTGTAGTTCAGTTTTGGAGGTTGGAGTGGGTGCCTCGTGAATTGCCTTAACCTTGGACTCCAGGGGGTGAATGCCTGAGGCGTCAATTTTATAACCCAGAAAGTCCACCTGTCTAGTGGCAATGGCGCATTTTTCTTTTTTCAATTTGAGGCCATGCTGTCTGAACCTCTCTAACACTGCTCTGACTCTCTGGAAGAGTTGGGGTCTGTCCCTGGCCGAGACTAAGATGTCGTCGAAGTAGGGTACTACACCAGGGAGGCCCTGCAAAATCCGCTCCATGAGGGATTGAAAAAATACCTGGGGCAACACTTACGCCAAATTGGAGACGCTTGCATCGGAAAGCACCCCTGTGAGTGACAATGGTCTGGAGTTCCGCTGTTTGGTTGTCAACAGGGAACTGTTGATACGCTTGAGACATGTCCAATTTGGCAAAAATGCTGCCGGGTTCAAAAGTGTGTAATAAATGCTGAATGACGGGCACTGGGTAAGCGCTGACTTGTAGAAACTTATTGATTGTGGTCTTGTAGTCCGAGCAAATTCTCAGGCTACTGTCTTTTTTTAGGGGTGTGACAATGGGCGTCTCCCATTTGGCGAAATCTGTTGGCTCAATGACCCCTTGTTTTAACAGTTTATCCAATTCTGCATCTAGTTTTGGCCGAATAGCGAATGGGACCCTCCGCGGTTTTAGTCTGATTGGGACTGCTTGGGGGTCGACTGAGAATGAGATAGGGGTACCGTTATAACACCCCAGCTCATCGCTGAATACATCTGAGTAATCAGCGAATAAGGAGTCAGTGTCAGAGGTTGAGACAGCATGGACTCCTGTTAGCCCTAGGCCGAGATGGGGAAACCAATCGAGCCCCAATAAAGTAGGGAGATTGCCGTTAACTACCACTAGAGGTAGGTGACCTTTAAAAGCTTTAAAATTGACAAGGAACTTGCCTCTGCCGATTACAGGAATGGTCCTCCCCTGGTAGTCCTTCAGGCTAAACTGGCACTTCTGGAGCCGGCTAGTTGATAGGCTGGGCTGGAGCCTCTTGAGGGTGTTCCACAAGATAATTGAGAGCGCTGACCCTGTGTCAACCTCCATGCGGCACGGTTTACCTTCTAAGTAAACGGAGAGAGAGATTTTACTAACAGTGTGACAAGTGTGCTTGGCATGGTGGTGAGTGCGACAGTTCAATACTTGCCTCTGCGGTCCAGAGTGTGAGAAGGGGGGGTGCCTTTGTGCTGAGTTTTGAGGGGCTTGGCAGACTCTCGCGATGTGCCCCCTCTTATGGCAGTTATTGCAGGTGGCTCCTTTGAACTTGCAGGTGGCTCTCAGATGAGATCCACCACAGGCTAGGCACAGGGTGATGTGCTTGGGCGGACCGATGTTTTCTTGTTTGGCTCCTACCTGCGGCCATCTGGCATTGGAGAGGCGGTGGACATCGTTTTCATCACTAGGGGCTTCCTCTGCTACCACCTCCTTGGAGTGGACTGGAACTGTCGTTAGCTTTGCAGTCGGGCCATGGATTTCGGTGGCTGAGTGCGCTGCCAATTCTGCTGCCAAGGCCTCCTCGACGGCTTGTGCTAGGTTGAGGTCCTTTTTAGCGAGAAGGCGCCTCTGAAGGTGGAGGTCCTTGACCCCGCAGACTAGTTGATCGAGGAGCATGTCCTCCAGGTAGGTTCCAAACCCACAATGCAGTGCTGCTGTTCTGAGGGCGGCCATATACTGATTGATGGTTTCCTTGTCCGATTGCTTCCTCATACGGAAAGTGAATCTCCTGGCAATCTGTGAGGGCCTGGGAGAATAGTGGTTAGTGAGGATTTCAAGTAGTTCAGACCAAGGAACGTTTTTCAACTCACGTGGAGCCACGAGGGCTGTGGCAGTATCGAAAACGATGGCTCCACAGTAGATCAGGAAATACGATTTTTTCCGATGCTCCCCAGCATCAGCCAGCCCGATTGCATCAATATAATGGTTGAAGCGGTTCTTGTATGATTCCCACTTCTCCTCATCCGGTTTGAACGCTGGGAAGACTGGATTGGAATTCATGGTGATGGGACCGGTGGAACAACCTGTGGACAAAATCTCTCTGGGGCAGCGGCAAAAGGTTCTAGTGCCTGTGGTAGGCAAGTGATTTCAGCTCTGGAGAGGCTTTTCGCAATCCTCTCTCTCTCTCTGGGCTAGCACACGGTTTGGCTATCAGCCGTTGGCAGCGTTTGAAATCGCGCCTGTGTGTGCGTCAGTGACTTGACTACAGCACCGCGCTGTACCTTTTAGGTTTGAAATTCAAATGACAGCCGTTTGAATTTCGCGCCTAAACAAACGAGTGGCTGCGGCTCTCAGCGCTTCACTTTCCCTGTAGCTGGGCTAACAAGCGGCTACAGACGCTTCTAACTTTCGATTCTGACCGCTCTCTCTGGCTGCGGATCAGTGTTCGCTTCTTAGTGCTTGCTGACCGCTTTCTCTGTCAGCGGATCAGCATTCGCTCTTTTTGCTTGCTGACCACTCTATCTGGCTGCGGATCAGCGTTTGCTCTTATCGCCGGCCGATCGCTCTCTCTCTGGCTGCGGATCGGCGGCTAGTGACTCAGCGGTTGCATGGTGCTTCTGGTAGCCATCCCACCTTCGTCGCCAGTGTTAAGTTTGGGAAAAGAGAGGCTGAACCAGAGCATGAGTGCAACAATACTTTATTATAACAATAAAGGGCTGACCGTGCTTGCCAAGCCGGGAACTGGCTCGCAGCGATCAGCAACCGGTTGGACCCCGCAGCCTGCTTTTATAGCTGGCTGCTGGGGAGAACCAACCAATGAGTGAAGGGGAAGAACACCCCCGCAAAGTGAATGGACCTGAGTGAGAACTCCTAGGGTTCTCAGAACATAACAGTAATATTTTGCAAATCTGAATGTGCTTTCCTCCTTTCTCACTTTTTGTTACCAAGGGAGAAGTTGAGATGTTTTCTTAAATTAATTTCTTGGCCCACTGCCCTGGCAGTGAGTCTTCCTTCTACCCTTCTAGGCCATCACCTATATGTTCTATACTCACCATGAAAAGGGAAAGAGGACCTGGCCTGATGCTAACACCTTTTCCCCAAAACCATCTAACATAAACAATAATAATCTACATTAACCTAATCCAATTGTTCCCCTATTTCTTCAGATTTGGAAAAAAAAATCATAAACTTTCATAAACCATAAACAAAACACCTAGCCCACACTCTGGTTCCTTTCAATCTCAGCATGGAATGAAGATGTTCCCCTCCCCACAAAATATTAAAATACTTACTCTCCTATGAGATCAGTTACATAGCAGCTGCAGGATGCAGGTCAATTCTCATCCAGGACCACCAACCTGCTCCCATTCTCAATGCTAAGACTTGGAAGTTTGAAAACCTCTAGCACAGATGCTGTGCATACCCAGATCACCATTACCATAATTGATTGCCAATACTGGCCAAACTGCAACAGTCACTATTGCACTCACTGGCAACATCGAGAATGTCAATCTATTATCCCAAAACTGTTTTCCCAAACTCTCATTACAACTTCATTGGCTGAAAGTTGTGTTCTGCTAATAAGCTGATCAGCATAGCTGTTGGAAGGGCGGTATTGTATAAGCTGCACTAGAAGTCTTTTTGCCTATGTGTTATGATTTCATTCCAGGCTGATCAATGAACCTCTGCCAACCAGATAAGTGATTGAAGAAACCCATAAAAGACAGTGTCATAGAGATCCCATTGGAAAAGATGGGATCAGCAAGAGACTGAATTATGACTGAATAGTCTGCAATAGTCTGGAATTCCTGCAACCTAAGAATTCAGTATTATTGAAAAAGTCAGAGTTGTTCAAATGAGATAATCTATGAATGCTGAGAATTCTTACAGAAAGTGATTATTGGTCAGGGTAATTAAAATATAATCACCCTCATCAGTGTTTATTTTCCCTTTTCCAATTCAAATATTGATTCAGAGAATTGCAGAATTGGAAAGAACCATCAAATCAAATCCCCTTCTTCCAGTGAATATATCCAAAAGATAATGTCCTTCTAGCTGCCTACTTGAATACATCCACTGAAGCAGACCTGGGCATTTTACATCTCATGACCCACATCTGGCCAATGGGTGATCTCAATCCAGCCTGTAGTGTTGGTAGCATTAGTGTCAGGAGCACAGCTTTGAGAGTATCAGGGGTGGGGTTGGGGCATTGGCAGCATCTGGGGTGTGGCATCAGTAGGAGATGGACCATCAAGCAGTGTCAGTAGAAGAATGGCAGTGGCCAAGTGAAAATTAGTTGTTCATCCTTGCACCAAAGCAAAGTTCACCATCTCTTTATATAATCATTCCTATTACTGACCTGCTCTTAGAGTAATAAATCCAGAAATCCAGAAATGGAATAGGATGGGATGGGATGGGAGGGAAGGGAAGGAAAGGGAAGGGAGGGGAGGGGAAGAGAAGAGAACTGAATAAAATAGAATAGATCAGAACTAAATAGAATAGAGTAAAGTAAAGCAGAGCAGAGCAGAGCAGAGCAGAGAAGAACAGAACAGAGCAGAACAGAACAGAACGGAACAGAACAGAATACTTTATTGGCCAAGCATGTTGGACACACAAGGAATTTGCCCCCAGTGCATAAGCTGTCAGTGTACATACAATCAACAAAGTAATCTAATCATAAGATACATAAGAAGATAGTAGAAAAGATGAGAAGCATGATAGTGATGCAGCATATCTACATGGGTATATATCCTTAGATGTAAGGCAGTACTGTAGTAATTAAATATTCAGCAGAGTGGTGGTACAAGGGAAACATTGCTTTTGTGTCTAGTTGTTTGGCATGCAATGCCCTATAGTGGCATCTGAGGGGAAGAGTTGAAATAGTTTATGTTCAGGATGTGAAGCGTTTGTAGATAATTTCTCAGTCCTCTTTCTGACCCATGCAGTATATAGGTCTCAATGGAAGACAGGCTGATTGCAGTTGTTTTTTCTCCAGTTCTTACTACCCGTTAAAGTCTGTACCTGTCCTGTGTCAAGGTTTCAATGGATGCTCTAATTAATTCTTGAGCCTCGAGCCAAGTTTCAAAAGATATCCAATTATTTATTAGGAGCAACATGTCGGCACTTTTCCCAAGTGCAGTCAGTTCTGCCCTATGTAATTTACTGCTCACCTATGACCCTGTTTCCTTCCTCCCCCCAGGGTGTGTCATAAATCTCATTCTCCAACTTTCATGGGCTGCGGAAAACATGCCTCTCCAGCTGAGCTTGGTAACTTGAGACACAATCTGGAGAAAAGTTTGCGTGGAATGTGCTTCTGGTCATAGCAATGAGCTGCTCCATCAGATCTCCCCCCCCCCCCACTTCTTATGGCAACTCGAGAGCAAGCCAGGAATGCTTTACGAGTTGACATCCTGTTTGGTTGTATACCAAATCAGACACTTATAGAAGTACAAATGACAGACTCAATAATTCCCTTCTAGAGCTGTATCAACAGCTCCTGGGGCAGTCGAAACTTTCTGAATTCATGGAGGAAGAATATTCTTTTTGATGATGGTTCTAATGTTAGGCATTCATTTTAAGTCCTGGGAGAGTATAGAATTCAATTGTTAAAACTGTGTTGTCTAATATTATAAGAGGTGGTAGAATAGGAGGTTTCCTTCTAAAATCTATCATTGTATCATTGAGGAGCCTCCGTGGTGCAGTGGTTAGAGTGCAGTACTGCAAGCTACTTCTACTGCAATTTGGCAGATCAAATCCCACCAGGCTTAAGGTTGACTCAGCCTTCCATCCTTCCGAGGTGGGTAAAATGAGGACCCAAATTGTTGGGGGCAATATGCTGACTCTGTAAACCGCTTTGAGAGGCCTGTAAAACACTATAAAGTAGTATATAAGTCTAAGTGCTATTGCTATCATCTCTACAATTCTGAGTGTATTCATATCCAGGTTGTTATGGCTGCATGACAGGGCCAATTATTCAACTTCTCATCTGTATGCAGGTTCATCACCATCTTGAATGAGACCAATGACTCTTGTATCATCTGCAAATTCCTGCACTTGAACTGAGAGATCCTTCGAGATCTCTCAGTTGCAAATTCCCTTCTTAACACTTCAAACAATTGTTCAGGGTCTTATACTACAGAACTATAGGATAATTATCCTACTTTTTTTTCTACATAAAGTTTGACGCTGTATCCATCTTAACTAGAAAGAAATACCATTTTAACATGCTAATTTAGGAAGGGCAAAAATATTAAGCATTTTGACCCTGGCTCTAGGCATATCTGGCATCATCTTTAAATTAGAAATAAATCCTTATCCAACTGAAAACTGTGGCTAAGATTGGTAACTACATATGTGAGACTAAGAAATTGGACGGTGGAGATGAGGAACTGAAGAAGGAATGATGAAAAGATTTTTTAGAAAATATTTATGCCGCACTGGTGCAATGGTTAGAATGCCGTATTGCAGGCTTAATCTGCTGATGGCAGACTGCCAGCAGTTTGGCAGTTTTGGTCTCACTGGCTCAAGGCTGATGCAGCCTTCCATCCTCCCAAGGTTGGTAAAATGAGCTTGTTGGGGGGCAATATACTGACTCTGTAGACCTCTTAAAGAGGGCTGTAAAGAACTGTGAAGCAGTATATAAGTCTAAGTGCTAATGCTAGCGCTTAAATGATTTCCCTGCCTGAAGCCCAAAAGCAAATGTGCATGATCTCTTGCTTTCAATTTGACTTGCTCTCTTTATGTAAACACTAAGCAGTTTATGAACGTAAAGAATGAAAAGAAACTGATGAAATGAATAGACAGATAATTTTAGCTGGAGTATTAAAAAAAAAAAAAAAAACCCGAGCAGGCACCACTTGCTACTTTCCCGGACAGTAAGCACAATAGGAAAACTGTCACTATGCAGCAATTAGGGAGATATGGTATGGACAGCAGGCTTTCCCCTGACAGTAGTAAGGAAGTATAAAAGTACGAGTACTGAATTTTGTGTTCTCGATAAATGTCACACCCACCTAAGTCATGATGTACATCCAGCCAAGTTCTTCTGGCACCTGAGGCAAAAATAGAGAGAGAAATCCCACAAGGACCAATTCTTGTACTCCACAATTAAAATAGAATATTAGCAAAGTAACTAATGAATGCTTTGCAGACCTTTTCAAAATTCCTGCCTAGGCCAGTTGGCTCCTAAAGCTATTTGATAAGCTGTAACATTCCAGATATTTAAAATGGAATATTTCATGCCCCACATGGGCCCGTTATTAAAACATAAAGCAAAGCGTCCCCGTTCCCCTTAAAAAAGCATCCTACTGTATGTGTGTATTTTGCCTTTCCTCTTTTCTCATGGGAAAGAAATAGCTTGAGCAGGAGTGTATTTGAAATCAAATTGCAAATAAAAGAAACATCAGTGAAATTCTAGTTTGAAGCAACAGATTGCCTAGTGAATAATTAATGAGAGTTACATACAGAAATAGTTGGTCTGTATAGCCTGCAATTAGGAATTGCAGAAACAAATTCCCTTTCTCTGTGACAGCTTTATGAGAGTAACAAATATATTTTAATTACCTTTATGATTAATCTCCATCTTAATTTAACATGCTGTTATCCGTATCTGTGCAAAATGGATGGCCAGTGCATAAATAATGTAATATACCCACACAGATCATTTAGTTATGTCAAAATGCAATGATATTCATCACTTAAAGTAGAAAATAAAAATTAAGATAAGATATTGTGCAGAAGACAAAACATTTGCTAATGCCATCCAATAGCATCCCACATACGTGTGTGTATTTATGTTTGTGCTTCTTTGACAAATATCTTGAAACATCTTCAACATAGTTTTTAAAACACATTTTAATTACTGTTTTCATATGTAAGGCATATCAGCACTGCATCCATTTAAGCTGTTTCTGCCCTGTGCTCTTAGCAGCTGAAGTCTAAGTTGGTTTACAAATATATATATATATATATATATATCAGAACCTCAGAAAACATATATATATCAGTATATATATATATATATATATATACCCAAACTGAGACACATTAGTAATGCCATGCAAGATAAACATCTGGACTGCAAGTTAGCATGTACTTCCATTCATAAATCCTTTAGTATGTCTTTTCATTCATATTTACCTCCAGTTATAAAAACAATGAAATGTTGCAATCCTGGCAGAATCCTACACTTTTTTGAAAATACCAGAAGTCAAAAATTAGTGAAAAAATGTCATGGAACCCTTACATACTAGGTGAAATTCATAACCATTGTGCTATTTTAATATGAAAGGTATAAATGGACCTTTAGTTGAGGCAACTATTGCCTCAACTGAAGGATACAAAATAGCTTAATGAACTCTAGGGGCTAACCTGTAAGTGAAGTCCATTTCAAGTCACAGTGGATGATAGCACTCAAGGTGACATACGAAGAAAAAAAAATTCAAACTGTGGCAGAAAAAAATACATCCAGATCAATATTTATGATGGAATGGAAGTGAGTAAAGACTGACATTGTCCTTACACATGTTACACTTATGTTTTAAGTTGATTTTTATATCCTTCTTTCATACAGTAGTTCTAACAAGAAAGTAGAGAACTAATCAAAATCAGAGAAAGTTTAAATTTGTTGATTATGTTGTTCGATCCTAATTTCTTAGGAAAAGCATAGTTACAGCCTGCTCTCTACTTGATTGACACTAGGTTTTCAATTTCAACTAACTGCTAGAAAATACTGACTGGTATGATTAAATGAGACTAGCCGACTACTTACAATGTTGTATACATTTATCCCCATACATTCATCGTATACAGTATATTTCTGTATACACATTGGTTCAACACATGTTTTGAGTTGTTAACTGCATTGTACAAGACAAAAGAAATGAAAACAGCTACTAACATACAACAGCCATCTGTTTCTGCTTTATTGAGCTTATTCTCTTTCATGTTTCTATAGCTTTTGGTTTAGCTTTTTGGTTTGTTGTGGTTGAGTTGCAAAGGTGTTGGCCTACATACATTTGATTTTATACCTTTCACTTTGTTTGTTTTTTTAATCATATCCCATTTTTAAAGTTGGCATGCTGTATGAACATTTCATCATTTCTCTTTCTTTCTTAGCCAAACTAATTATATTATTATGGTCTGAACTCACCAGCTGGTAAGGAATATTGAATTCACTTGGGAGATTTCTGAATAAATATATAAGGATTATAATATAAACCCATATTCATGTTTAATGAATAGTTGAAAACAAAGTATAGGAGCTTCCTTCCCAATGCAAATAAGAATAGCATGATCTGGCTGTTTCTAATAGCAGGGGGATTTTTTTTTCCATAACTGAAAATCCTGAATTGTAACATCCAATTGGTCACAATCTATCAACTGATTAGATCCACCCATAGATGTCAATTTAAAGGTCAATTCAGGATAGTTGTTTTTATTGGGACTTTGGAGGATTTATCCTGCTTTCTGTGGCATCCATGTTTCAAATATCCACTCAGGAACTGTTGTTTGGGCTCACTGACATTCATAAGTAGACAGCCAATAAATGTTGCCTTCTTATTAAATTCTCAGCCTATTAAATCTCTCTTAAGATTGGGAAAGGTAAAATTGATTGGAGCCCCATTCATTTTTCAACTCTTGATTCCTTTAATAAAGCAAGCTAAAAGTTTTTGTGCTAAGGGAATGCTTTTATATCAGTCAACTCAACTTTTATGATGTTGAATATTGGCTAAAGGCTAAACAAGCCACAATGTACTCTTGGATGAAATCTTATTATCAGATTCTGCACAAATAGAGCAGATTTATTTCTCTTGATAAAAAAATAACTAGATGGATGCTAGACTAGGATTGAAAATGTCTAAATATTTACTGTTATGAACAGGAGAAGGCAAAGCTACAAGCTTTCTCTATTCTGACATCTTTCACTGAACTTTGCTATCCTTCCTTAGGAGCCATGCTGATCTTTTCTCTCTCTCTCTCTTGCCTTCAGAACTTGTGGGTGCTCCATCACTGGAGGTTTTTAAGAAGAGAGTGGACAGCCATTTGTCTGAGTATAGGGTTCCTGATTGAGCAGCGGGTTGGACTAGAAGACCTCCAATGTCTCTTCCAACCCTGTTACTCCATGTTCACACAAAGCTGATATATAGTGTGTGTGCAGTTCTAAATAAAACCTGTACATCATTTTTTTATTCATTTTGTTGCTCTGTAGTCAAAGATTAGATCAACTCGCATTAAAACATACATAAGAATTAAAATATGCATAAAATGACATAAAATCAAGTCAGTCAAAATTGGGAGGGAAATAAGTTCAACATGAGACAAATTAAAATTCCTTGCCGCCTGAATACAGTGGACATTTTAATAAGATATGAGGTATGGATTCAATCTGTTTGAAGTTATACAGGTGTAACTTTCTATCAGAGATGGTGATATATTCCAGCTTTGCCTTAATGTGTAACCTTGCAACACAGGCCAGAGGGGGAAAAAATCTATGCAAAAAATGATATTGAAAAAATAGTTACAAAGAATCTAGGGAGAATAGATGTTTCTATTATAATAAAATAAATGATATTTTAATCTTATCTGCCTGAATATCTGTTGTAAATCCCAATGTGATAAATTGCTACATTGCAGTTGTTGGTTCAAGAAATGTAACATCTGGCATATTGTTATTCACACATGAGTTGAACAAAATTCTCACCTCCCCTTGCTCTAGCCAGAAGTTGTAGAGACCTGGTTTGAAACCAAAGGAATAAAATGAATGTGAAGAAGAAGAAAAAAAGAGCATCATAATGTAATTTAGAGAACAAGGCAAAAGAAACATGAATACCTCATCACTGAGCTTCCGTATAAGGAAAAAGGGCAAAGTTACAGAAGAGACCTGACAGAGCTGAAAAGTGAACAAGGATAGCCAGCAGCTGTTGAGGGAAAAAATGATTTTATGACATTAAACCTTAAAGCCACCACAATCTGATGTTTACCACTATGCAAATCATCCTTTCAGCAACACTTCAGCTATTTTTCTGAGCTTCCAATTCCTCTCCTTAAAACTGAGGTTCAATAAGGCAGCCACACAAAAGGATCAATAACACCAATGTCAGTCTGGCATTTGATTAAGTAATTCTTTCCTGGCTTATCATTAAACATGCTGGATTCCTATGCCTAGAACTTAATTAATTCCTGTCTTTTAAATTTGATAATACGTGCAGATTTGACTTGCATTTTAATTGCCAGCATTGGAATTTTTTCTCTCTCTCCCAACTAAGAGTTGTAGTTTTAAAGATTCTCAAAAGCTTTTATTAAATTTATTATTTTAAGAAGGTAGATTCATTTCATTTTTATGGATGCTCATTTACTCTTCCTTTTTTTCATAAATCTTCTTCATGTCTATTTATTGTAGATATAATGCACCCTTTTTGCCCCATACTATACCAAAAAGAAGAATATTGGTGGCATTTATCTGTATAACATCTATGTGCTGTCCTAGCCAGTCTATGGGAATTGGATAGTTTCCTTGGAATTATGAGCTGTCCCCTTAAGGGAATGCATCATGGTAAATGTAGTTAAAGGTATCCTGGGAAATCTGTAATCTATAATCCCGATTGGTCACTAATTTGACCCTCGATGGGTTGGGGGAGTTTTCCTCACTTTTGCCTGAATTTCCTAACTCATGGCAGCTGCTTTCTATTGCTATGAGATGGGTTAGGAGATAACCATCTTTTACCTACAAGGCAGATATGCAAAGGATTGGTCATTAAAGAAGAACTTCATCACAAATGTAAGTTATGAGGATACCTGATGAATCAATAAATGTACTTTGTTATGGATGTCTTGTTGAGTTTATCTATCTGCATCTGCACAACTTACAAATCCACTACTGTGCAGAATACAGAAAAATCTATATATACATAACTGTCTAAATTTGTAGATACCACCCTCTCTTGGAGTGAATGGCTGATATTCAATTCAGTAGTGTGATAATTTAGACCCAGGACAATATACTGGATTGGATACCAACTCTCCTTATGAGTTCAATTCATCCCATCCCCTGAAAGGTTTATTTCTTATTTCATTGCCTCCATAGCATTCTCACAGAACTTGTGACATAAATATCAACAACCTTCTGCCCTTTTGAGTTTCAACGTTTCCAGGTACCATTTGGATCACATTTCCAAATGTGTCTGGACTTCTGAATCTACTCAGGTGGCTTCACACCAGTGCTTCAAATACTGACAGATTGCCAGGCAGAAGGATTATGCAGGATTGGAAGAGACAGAACCTCCTTTGAATGTCGAGGGATGAACAGCGCCAAAGGTTCCTGTTGCAACTGAAATAAAGAAAGACTTCACTGCTTTTCTAAGGGTTGGTGTGGGAAACAGAATAGATTAATGGACAGGAATTTACTTTCAAATGCAATAGTACTTTATTTTTCCAAACTTTCCCAGGGTGCTTGATGACAGTTAAATACTCCTGAACACTCATCATCTGCCACCAGATTTCCTTCCTCTTTTATTAAGAAGGACGTCCTTCATGATTTCTGGCTGCTGAATTTTGTATCAGTTGAGGATCTCTACCAGAGGTGGTATTCAGCAGGTTGTGACCAGTTCTGGAGAACCGGTAGCAGAAATTTTGAGTAGTTTGGAGAACCAGCAATTGTCACCTCTGACTAGCTCCATCCCCATGTATTCTCTGCCTCCTGAGTCCCAGTTGATTGGCTGGGTCTTCTTTTGTTGCCCTAAACAGGAGAATGGAGCTGGGAAGCAGGTTAGTGGGGTGGGGAGGGAATGGGATTTTGCATTAACCTTTTCCCAGGAGTGGGAAGAGAATAAAGATTTTACAGCATCCTTCCCATGGAGTGGGGTGGGAATGGAAATTTTACAGTATCCTTTCCCTGCCACATCCACCAAGCCACGCTCACCAAGACATGCCATGCCCACCAAGCTACACCCACAGAACTGGTAGCAAAAAAAAATGAATCCCACCACTGATCTCTATCCTCTTCCAGGTATTCCGAATGTTTGAAGTAATTACGGAAGAGGCACAAGTAAGCCCTATAAAGTGCTCCACTTGAAAAAAAAAGTTCATCAATAGTTAATTGGCCTTGTTAGGGGAAGCTTTTGTATATAGTAATGAGCTTTGCTTTGGTTAATAGTCCTTTTGGCTTTCAAACAGGTATCCATCATATTTTCTCTTACTTGCGTGTAATATTTTTATTGTCCATTTAGATGATTTGTTGATTCATTGCTGATCTAGATGATTCGCTGTAGATCCTACCCCTTGAAAAGCCTCGACCAGAGAAATTGTATTTCTCTGCAGGCCCTTGTTACATCCCAAATGAATTATTGTAACAAAGTCCACAAATACAGTACATGGGACTGGCCTTGAAGAACACCTGGAAGATACACTTGGTGCCCTTGGTGATACACTTAGAGAAAAAACACTTCAAAACACAAGTGTACTTCTTAAACAATACCCAAAATACCTTTGTATTTGTTGCCACTGTACTTCCGAGCATAATTCAAGATGCTAAAGTAACCTATAAAGCCCTACCTGTCATGGGACTGAGTTATTTGAGGTTATTTAGCCTCTTTCTTATTACATCCATCTGTGACATCAGGTCCAACAGAAGAACTATGTCACAGTCCTCTCTGTTAAGAAGCCCCACATGATTGGACCTGGAGAAGAGCCTTTTCTGCATGGAGCTTGCCCTTTGGGGCATCACACTTTCCATAAAACGAGTTTGGCTCTAAACCTTGCTTGCCTGGCTTTGCCGTTATGTTTCAGGATCAGGTTATGTTTGGAGCACTTGCCTGCTTATTATGTTTTATGGTTTTAATAGCATTGTTTTATTGAATATTTGGTTATTGTTTGTTTTATTGTATTATTGTTCTGATTATATGAACTGCTCAGAGTCATGAAGTGAGTTGGTTAACTATATAGATTGATGGATGAATGGATGGATGGATGGGTGAGTGGATGGATAGATAGACAGACAGACAGACAGACAGACAGACAGACAGACAGACAGACAGATAGATAGATAGATAGATAGATTCACTTCTTAACCTATTATCCAGATCTCAGCTGTCTCTTTATTATAAACTCTTGCTTTGGATTTCACCTTGAAACAGCCTGTTTACAATTCATTTTGGGGTTTGGAGACAACATAAAATACCACATATATACCCACATTAACATCCCAAACCAATTCATGCATTTTTTTTTTCTGAATAACTGCTCTAGTTGGGAATAATAATGTTTTAATGAGGATCTTTCGGCCACCAAGAAAGCTTTCTAGCGTTGGTGTCATCTCCTTAAAGGCACTGAGTAACTTATTAAACTCCAAACAGACAATTTGGAAGACTTTAAAATTCATTCAAACACTTAGTGTCCAGTCAGAACAATTTTTTTTTCATTTGAACTTATTACATTCCTAGTTCACCTGCATAATATACCCAATTAACATCCCAAACCAATGCAGCTTTAATGTTACAACAAGTGTTCCTGCATACATTATTGAGGTTTTCCAGGCTTAAGATAATCAATACAAAAATAATATAGACATATATAACCATTGGTTGAAAGTATAATATAAATTTTAAGATAAAATTTGGAATATCTTGTATAAAATGATGGAATAAATAGTTTAGTCATGGATGATTAATAACTGATAAATATATAAGTATACATTAGTTTGACAATGTGAAAATTGATATAAACTATGAGTAATGATTACAAAAGGATAGCACAAAAGATTTGTAACCAACTGACACACTGTATGTATATAAAATGGAAGATGGTTTTATGTTTTTATGTTTTGTATGTGTGTGTTTATTTTAAAAAAGTAAAAACTCTTAAAAAGATAATCAATACAAAATAGAAATTAGGTTATTTTAGCTTAGGATACAGCACAGCTTCCTTAGTGCAGTGGTTCAAATACGGAGATCGCCTTACAGTATTTCTAATTGATTGTTGATTAGAAGCTTTTTGGAGAAAAATCAGTTGATTATTAGTTAGAGAATGATGTTAGAGAATGATGCTGGTTCTATTCTGATTGGTCTGCTTCATCAGTCAGTTTTATATATTATTAACATATTAAAGAATGAAGAAGACGCATATTTATCACTCACTGCTCACTGGCAAACTGTTTATTAGACATTCCATTTATTCTTCTGGCTTCTTGGCTTATCATGAAGCATTTGAGGAGAACCAACCTTCAACTTTATATTTATGCAGAACCGAAGCTTATTAAGCTTGACTGTAAACTTTCTCCAAATCAACTGATATATGGTAAAGATTCATTCTCTCATGTATACATCTCTCAATCACCTGTGGGTATATCAAAATCTGCCCTGCAGAGTTCTCGCGTGATTTGTGATGCTCAACCACTTGGGCGAGTTGTTTGAATGTGAGCGAGTCGCTGCTGGAAGGAAGTTTTTGGTTTTGTGTGATTCTGGATAGGGAAGAGGAGAAAGCGGCATTTGAGTCTCCCGGTAATGCTGACACAAGAAAATGGGATACAATCTCTTCAAACTTAAATGACTTATGCATTCATCTCAATTCCAAGATCTCAAATATCAAAAGGTCACTTCAGTTGAGAAAAATAGACAAAGATCCATCTTTGAAGACAGTGCTAAGTAAGGTAGTCCATGAAATGTTTCTCTTAAATAGCCTGCTCAATAAATTGGAAGAGGAATATTGTCATCAGAAGAGACTGCAGAAACAACTCAAGGATCTGCAAGAGTCGGTGGAGAGAGACTACCTGGAAGCCCAGCATCTTGAAGAAAATGTGCCAGTCTACCTTCCTCAAGCTGCGCAAGTCAGTTTGATAGGTGGAACTCTAAAGGAGAAGGAACCGTGCAAAGCTGAGGAGAATAAGCCTGAAAAAAAGTCAACCAAAATCTCCAAGTGCATCAGAGAAGCACCCTTCGTAATGAACGAGGAGTTTGAGAGCATTCCCTCATACATGAAAGGCTGTCTGACCTGCAGCCAAGTGAATACGGTCATCGCAGAGATCAACAAAGCTGTTGCTAGCAAATACAGCATCATGCACCAGCCTCTTAAAAGCATGGTGAACACAACCCGGAACCTCTACTTCCGATTCCAGGAAGAAGAAACCAAAGACACAAAAGGTGAATATTTTATTGTGGAAGCTGATATTGAAGAGTTCACTCAGCTGAAGGCTGACAAACGTTTTCACAATATCCTGACGATCTTGTGACATTGCCACCGAATGCTGGAAATCCAAGGATCATGACTTGTCTGCTATACTATCTGCTAATTTTTTTAAAATGTTTTTTTTTTCTCCCCCAACAATGTTTTGTTTTCTTTCCTTCCTGCCATTATTATTAGAAAAGATGGGTTTTTGTTGGCATTAGTAAAATGTTCATTGTGGGACAAAGATTTTTAGCTTTTTGCCGTGATAAAGGCAGTGGAACCAATATCCCAGCTTTTCCTGCCATCTCCTCATTCCCCTTTAATTTTCTACTTGATGAGTTTAAGACATTTTAATTTGGCAACAGGAGAAGCATAATAGATGAAGTGTTTGAAATGTGATTTGCTCAACATCTTTGGAACTAGAACTATGGAAATTGTATGTTGCTAATAAATCAAAGAAGGAATAAATGTGAAAATAATAATAATCTACCCTGCAACCCTTCCCCACATTTCTACATTTTTTTATTCATTGTTGCCTCTTGGACTCTTTCAATTTTCTTTCCTTTTAATTTCATTTAGAATAAACTGCCACCATACAATAAACAAAATGATGTAATTTGGAGGACACAGTAAAAAAATGTTTGCCCTGTTGAAGAAGCAATAAATTACCATTTATTTAAGTTGCATGCTTGCCCTTCAAGGTCATGCTCTTAACTTTAGGTTTTTAAGCCCTACATAAACTAGTCTTTGTAATATTAAAAAAACACAAAAAATGTGGTGAATTTGTGGGAAAGTTTTTGAAAAATTTAAATGCTGCTCATCCATTTGTGATAAAATAAACTACTGCTTTTATTAGTGGGGAATATCTTCCTTATTTAGATATAACTGGTTTCATAATCTCCAGTTGTAGGGCTAAAGATCAATGGAAGGCTCTATGATGCAGATGTAATCTCAGGATTAGTTATCAACATCTCTGTTAATAAGGTCTCAGGTTAGGAAACCCTACAGCCTGCAGTATAGAAAATTGCTGACAATACAAAAGACAGCACTGGGCTAGATAATTCCAGTGATCCAATTCAGCAAAATAAGTTTGAGTTATTGTGCTTCTTCCCCTTCTCTATATAATGTAATCAACTTATCTGTAGAGAAAGAAATCATAAAAAGTAGAACATTTTCTCATGTTTGACTTTACTTACAAATATGTAAGCTGGGGGCAGCTTATGAATCAACTGAACTCTACTGCAAAGAAATTCCACTATCTTATTCCCTCTCCCAGACTCACTCACTCACTCACTCACTCACTCACTCACTCACTCACTCAATCACTCAATCACACACACACACGCACACACACACAAAATTCCTATTTATTGGTGACATTTTTCACACATCAAGCTAAGTCATGGTTCAACCATTATTTAATAGTGATTTTCTGGGTTGAGCCAACAAACTAAACATTTAGGGCAGTTTCATATTACGCTGATTTCTATTCACCAGTTCATCAGAAGCTTAGAACTGATCTTCAATCCATTTTATTGCTTTAAACACTAAGAAAACTGAGTCATTCAATGTGGTTGTTTGTTATTATTTCCAGATGACAGATCAAATAATGATCAAATAACATTCCATGTCCTTTTTTAATTTTTAATTTCATATTCTATTCATTTCTCTAGTGATTTCCTCAAAAACCCAAGTAGATGTAGGAACGAAGGTAGAGATGCAATTTTAAATTTCTTCATAATAATAGTGTCTCAGCAATTAACTGATCACCTTTGAGAAAGGGGAAGGCCCTTGACTGAGGCAAGACATTAAGCAACTTTTTACTAATAGTAAGCCCTGTCACCCACAAATGCCTCAGAAGGATTGTTAGTTTATTTTATTTTGTAATATACTGCTTTTTAATTGTTTTACAAATAATTCAAAGTGGTGAACATATCCAGTCATCTTCTATCCCTGTTATGCTTCCCCTTAACAACTCTGTAAGTTGAGTTGGGCTGAGAGAAAGTGACTGGCCCAATCACCAGTTGGCTTTTATGGCTAACATGGGACTAGAACTCATGGTCTTTAGTATTATAAAAAACTTAGCTTTAGGCTTAATAAAAAGTAATTATAGTTGACAAATAAGTTTTTAAAAATAATTAAAATTCAGTACCACCTAAATTCAATATTTTTAGATTATACAATTAGGCTATTTGACTAGTAAAATATTAAGGCAATAATCAAAGTGAACAGAAACATGACATTTTAGTCTCTTTAGCTATAGTTGCTTTATAGGACAGACAACTGTAATGCCATCCTTATTAAATGAAGGAGAATGTATGAGTGATTTATATTGTTCATAATTTTTCAACATTTTTCTGTATATCTTTAACAAGAGTTTCCATCATAATAGTATATCACAATAGAAACTTAGCATTCTTTTACAACAAGGATGCATCTGAAGCAGTGTTTATAAAAACTGTTATGTGAAGGAAAGTAAATAGGGATTTTTCTTTTAAAAATCTTCTTTTCAAGAAAAGAAACTGGCAAGCTTCAACCTAGTTTTTGCCAGTTGTTAGGTTACTTTGCTTTCATAAATATACAATGAGGGATTTAACGTGTATTATTTCTGAAGGTTATCCTTCATTTACTATGCATTGTGTTTCATTCTCTATAACAAATACATATTTATTAAACATCAGAATGGGCTATTAAATACTGACTTTCCTACTTTTTTTTACTTCTACCCATGATGCTCATATAAGATTGTTGTTTCTTTTTTTTATTATCAGGCATGGCAGACAGAAATTATCCAAGAAAGGGCTTAAAACATCCAGATGGCAGCCATAGTCATGGAATCAAGCATGGTTAGTTTTGATAGCATCTCAAACTACTGCTTTTTACTTACTGCATACACAGTGTGTTTTCCTAGAATGTATGTGCATAGATTTGGCACAAAAATTATTTTTAAGTTTCACTTCATTTTGTTGGCTGTGCTTTTAAAACATTATCTAGTCTTTGGTCTATTTTTGCTGTCCAGTGATCATTTCCAAGCTACATCCTTCACATCTTTGATTGATTATATGGAACATAAAATTTGGACTAATTAGATTTAGTCTAAGTTTCTGTTCTATATACGAAGAGCTGCCAACTCTTTCAGGGCTGTCTTCAGGCCTAGTGGGAACCACATTCTTTTATGAGTTTCTGGCTCTGAGACCAATGATTGTTTGGATGAAGTAAGAAGTGCAGAGCCAGTGAAAAGAAGAGTAAACAGTAACTGTTTCAAATACATTTTCAATCAAATTGTTATGCTTCTAGGCTTGGCAGAATTTGAACCTTACTGAATGACAACATTCTGGATTATGTCCAAATAAACTACAATACAGATATGGGCATCCTTAATCTACACAGGAATTATATGTCTCATTTACAAAACATACCAAACTAGTCCTTTTGCACTTTTTTCCCTCAAAAAATACTGTCCTTGATTTGATAAAGGAATTGCAACTTCCACTTTCCACTGACCACAAAGTGTGATAAAGTTAAATCTCTGTCAGTATTATTTGTAGAACGTTACTAGGTGAAAAAAACTTGTGACTTATCTAAGCAAGGAAAATCATGGTGTAGAGTTTGTAATTTGCATTGTAAAACCGATTAAGGGATTATGGAATTGAATGGATTGGGTTTTGTGATAAAATCATGCTGTAAACCTGAGTGGAAAATAAGCAAAATGCCAAAGAAGCAGAAGGAAGAAGCTTATGCACAGGAAATTATTGATTGATAAAAATAAAAATTCTGTCTGCATAGATGCAAAAGAACAAGGGTTTGAACTAGTGCAAAGATGAAGGGCTAAGAAACAAAAAATGATATCTGCAAGGGGAGCCAACGTTATTTTGCAATTGGCTACCAAGATCAGGTGGTCTTTTGACTTCTCCTGATTCCAATTGTATGAGTTATATTCTTTTCTGCTCAAATTCTAAGCACAGTGGACATTGCAATTGTGCAATCTATCATGAGCAGCAATTGCACTCTGAAAAATTACCACCCAGGCATTTTCCAGTAACATAAGCAATCACATTCCCATGTCCTTGTGTTTGCATTTGTAAAATGAACATCTGCACTTTTGAACTTCATTGCTTAGCTGAGCAAATGTTCCTCTGTTCCTCCCCCCACAACAGATATGCATCTCTATAGATTTGTCTGCACATATATAATTTGTGCATGTGCATTTAAATGACCAGCAGCACATGGTATGTGAACTTATGGAGTTATAAGACTTTCTGAAGATGCTACAGATAATAAATATTTACTTGATCCATGCTGACAGTGGCTTCAGTAGTTCTGTTTGTCTGCCTGCCTGCCTGCCTGCCTGCCTGCCTGCCTATCGTCTGTCTATCTATCTATCTATCTATCTATCTATCTATCTATCTATCTATCTATCTATCTATCTAGCTAGCTAGCTAGCTAGCTAGCTAGCTAGCTAGCTATCTAGCTATCTAGCTATCTAGCTATCTAGCTATCATCTTTATTATTGTTGTTACATACATTCCAATTCTACTACATTTAATGTAATTCCCAAGAGATCAATTTTTGAAAATATATTTATGTATGTTTGTGTGTGTGCGTGCGTATGTATGTATGTATATATATTTATAGATATATATATATGGCATTCAGCTTTGTTCAGGTATTTACCCACATCATTGTAGTTGTGCTTTTAAAGTTGTAGCAATGTTTTGGCCATCATCAGGCTTCTGTATAGTGTTCATCTGTGAGTCAGACTTTTACAGTGGTTTCAGATTTAAATTTGGGGCAGCCTATTGCTGTACCAGAATGTTTTTTTCTTCATCCTGATTGGTTGGGAGTCTTGGTCTGTGTTTATTGGTCTTGGAGTTTGTTGTGTTTTGCTTGATTGGTGTTTCTAATATCTTCTGTCTGTTTTGTGGCTCTTTTTGTATCTTGATTGGCTGATAACATTGTGTTCCTTTATTGGAGGCCTTTATTGCAGCTTGGCTCTGAGTAAATGGACAGCTAACATTTATTAGGAAGCTAGGTTTCATCTGGGTGCCTAGTTGGGGTGTGTTTGAGCTGGAGGTATCAGGGGAGATCATTTTGTGCCCAGGTGTTTGCCTGGCTTGTGGTGTGGAGATTTTTTTGTTTGTGAGTTCAGGCTTCCATATAATTGACAGTCTGGTGGAATCATCTCTTCTATTCATGCTTTCAGGTCTTTTTTCAATCTCTATGGCTTCTCTGATAATTCTGTGGCTGGGGTTTTCTATAGTGGCTAGGGTTTTGGTGCCATTGAAGTTGATGCTATGACCTTTGGCTTTCATGTGTTGGACTAGTGAGGAAGTGTGTTCCTGCCCTACATAAGAGGTACTACAGACAAAATTAGTAAGATACTACACAGACATCACATCAAGACTGCCTTCAAAACAGACAGAAAAATAGCAGCCATCCTTAGAAACCCCAAAGATAAAATTGACCTGGAAAACCAAGGCATATAGAAAGTCCCCTGTGCATCATGCCCAGCCACATACATTGGACAGACCAATAGAAGAATAAGTACCGCCTGGATGAACACAAAAATGCAGTAAAAAAGCTGGAACACACTTCCTCACTAGTCCAACACATGGAAGCCACAGGTCATAGCATCAACTTCAATGGCACCAAAACCCTAGCCACTATAGAAAACCCCAGCCACAGAATTATCAGAGAAGCCATAGAGATTGAAAAAAGACGTGAAAGCATGAACAGAAAAGATGATTCCACTAGACTGTCAATCATTTGGAAACCTGCACTCACAAAAAAAAAAAAAAATCTCCACACCACTAGCCAGGCAAACACCTGGGCACAAACAGATCCCCCCTGATACCTCCAGCTCAAAAACACCCCAACCAGGCACCCAGATGAAACCTAGCTTCCTAACTAATGATAGCCGTCCATTTACCTGGAGCCAAGCTGCACAAAAGGCCTCCAATAAAGGAACACAATGTTGCCAACCAATCAAGACACAAAAAGAGCCACTAAACAGACAGAAGATATTAGAAACACCAATCAAGCAGAACACAGCAAACTCCAAGACCAATAAACACAGACCTAGATTCCCAACCAATCAGGATGAAGAAAAAAAAAACATTCTGGCACAGCAATAGGCTGCCCCAAATTTAAAACTGAAACAACTGTGGGGGCCTGACTCACAGACAGACACAACCAGAAGCCTGATGATGGCAGATGAGATTCTGCCGAAATGTTGCTACAACTTTAAAAGCACAACTACAATGACGTGGGAAAATACCCGAACAAAGCTGAATACCATATATATATGTGTGTGTGTGTGTATGTGTGTGTGTGTGTGTGTGTGTGTGTGTGTATGTATGTATGTGTGTGTGTGTATGTATGTATGTGTATGTATGTATGTGTGTGTGTGTGTGTGTATGTATGTATATATATATATATATATATATATATATATATATATATATATATATATATATATATACATATATATATATTTGTTTTCTGAGGTTCTCGCGGTATTTGTATGTGGATCTTTGGTTGTTGGGTTTCTCAGCGTAAGATTCAGTATCTAGGCAACGTTCGATGAAGTCTCATTCATCATCTTCAGGCTTCTGTCTCGGCTCTGTGCTTCTCAGAGTAACTGAGAAGTAACTGAGGAGTAACTTCTTCTTTACTCTGAGAAGCACAGAGCCGGAGACAGAAGCCTGAAGATGATGAATGAGACTTCATCGAAACGTTGCCTAGATACTTCGAATCTTACGCGGGAGAAAACCCGAACAACCAAAGATCCATATATATATAAATATATACATACACACACACACACACACACACACACACACACACACACACACACATATATATCCATTGTATGTGTATGTATTCTCAAACATAAATACACATACACACAATGGATCTGTATAAAATGGGCCTTTATCACCTGCAAATGCTTTTAAACAAATTCATCTTTAATTACGCAATGCAGCTCTTCAGCCATTATTTATGTAAAGGGCATTCATACTTCAACGAAACCATTTTCTATCCCCTGTTGTTTGGCAATTGTGCTTGAACATCTGCAGAAACACCCCTGCCTTTAGCTCAGAAGCAGAGATTTCTCAAATGTCCATTCCTATACATGAAAGATGGGCCAGGACTGGGCACTTCGCAGATTTGAAAAATACCTGTCAAGGTGTTTAAACAATTTTCAGGAAGGGACTATTCTAGAGCCAGATTTGAATTGTTAAATTCTACGGTCAAATACATTCACCACCTGCCATCCACACCTGCCATTTCATGAATGGACATTGATATGTAGTGCTTCAACCATCAAAGGTATTGCTTGTGTTTTGTTCAGCTGTCAACTATATATATATGCCCCTCTTAGGTTTAGATATTTAACATCCTTACTTGAAAGAATAGCCCAATGGGGTCAGAAACACAGATCATTCAATTTCTTCCTGAGCTCTAATGTATACATTGTGAGCAAAACTGTTAAGGCAGTTGAAATATGAACCTGTTATATCAAACAGATTAGTGTATCCTGTAAAAGTGATCCATTTATTTGAATACTATTCTTTCTATTTATCACATATGTATTTTATTGCTGTGTTTTCTTTAATCTATTTTACCTTGGAATTATATCCTCTATTTTATTTTTATTTTATTTTACTTTTGATATGTGCATAAAACTAATTAATATACTACTTAGTACTTATAAATCTTCATGTAGTTAAAACACAATAATAAATTGGCATTTGTGACTATTCCCCATATCACTGGAAGGCATTTTTAAGCAAAGGAAGCTGTTAGCTGCAGTCTGTTTATTTATTTATCTTACCCTTCAGCTATATACATTCAGAACAGCTCACAATCAATAAGAGTAATAGAAAGAATCAAAGAGTAAAACAACACACTTAAACAGCTAAGGTAATAAAAGTCCACAAATATCATAAAAATAGCATAGAATTAAAGTTGTCTAATTTCATTAAAAGAGGTGTGTCTGTGTGCTTTTACTGATTATTCTGGTGTCAAAAGAGGATAATAAATTGAGTGGGAACAGGATGAAAAGATTATGAAAACATCATTTCAGAAACCAGAACTAAGAAAATTATCTCACTGATAATACAACTAAGCTCGGAAATCAGAGGTATCTGGATGGCATCCAGGAATCCTTATACATAATCAACCATTGTTTGTTTTATTTCAAACATGCCTAAAAGTAGCCTGATTGCTTCATAGCAACATGGAGAGTGTAATTCATTTGTCTTTTAACTACTACTCTTTTCAGACAGACCACTGTTTTAGTGTTATTTAATGTCAGGATTTTAGAAGTTAAGACTAGCCAATTTGAAGAACATTGCTCTATTCCAACACCAACATTACCTGGATGCTTCGTCCTACTTTACTTCCCTTTTCTCCAGATTTATATTTTTTCTGACTTCCAACTTCAAGTGGAGTTATGAAGACCGTGAAAGATTGATTATTCTTAGAAAATATTTTTCCGGTTCTAAGCAGGATACTGCTATTTTGTGGATATTGAAATGGGTATTTCAATATCCTAATTTATTCTTTTACGAGAATAAACTGAAAAAAGAGTACAGAATATCCATTTTGCAGACAGCTAGGAAGTGAAAAGTAAATGCCTTGTCTTGATTATTATAACAACAACAACAACAACAACAACAACAACAAAAAAAAAACTAGCACCACTAGCTTACATAAACCCAACCAGACAGAAAATCACTTTTAGAATTGACAGAGGGAATTTCACTGTGATAGGAGAAACTATGCAGTAAAAAGAAAGAACAAAAATGCAAAAAAATCTTCAAATATATTCAATTTTTTAAAAAGCATCTCTAAAGTTATGTCAGCAGTGGGTTTCTTAGAATAGAAGCAGCCCAAGTTGCTCATTTATTTGTAGTTAGGTAATACAATTATTAGAGAGAGAATGTTTAGTGTAGTGGTTAAGGCAGGGCTTTCAAACTCACATCGTCATGGTGGCACCATGTGATATATTGGGACTTTTCCCCCCTTTGCTAAATGAGGCGTGGGCATGGCCAGCACAGAGTTTGACAGCCTTGGGTTAAGGCATCAGGTTGGAAACTGGAAAGTGAATTCCAGTCCTGCCTTAGGCATGAAAGCTGACTGGGAGACTTTGATCCAGTCACTTTCTCTTAGCCCTGAAAAGAAGCAGTGGCAAGCCACTTTTAAAATATTGTCAAGAAAACTTCAGGGACTTATTCAGGCAGTCATGAGGAGTCAGTACTGACTCAGAGGCATGAAAATAAAAACAAAGCTCAATTACTAATCATATATTTAAAGTGTCCTGCATTTTAGAGGAAAAATACTGTGAACAATTAGCTAACCTTCTTAAATCTCACATTGAGGTAGGATAAGCTTAACAACTGAAGGAATCAAATATGATAAGAGTCCTAGATCCTTAAGGAAGAAGAAAGATGGTTTGAAGAGAAACTATCAAGAAAAAATTACACAAGAACTGCCTTAGAAGAGACTGGCCAGCCATTTGTCTGAAATGGTATAGGTTCTCCTGCTTGAGCAGGGGTTTGGACTAGAACAGGGGTTGCCAGCCTTTTGGACCTCAGGGACCACCAAACTCATAATTTTAGATCCCAGGGACCACTAACCAGTTCTGTGGGCATGGCCTACTTTGTGGGTGTGACTTGGTGGTCATGTGACTGGGTGGGCATGGTTTATATGTAAATATTATAAATATTAATATAAATATTGAATTTTTTATTTAAAAAAGATAAACTTTTACCCAAAATCAGGCAAAGCAGGCAGGCAGATTGAGTTGCTAACAGAATCACAGATTCATTCAGAGATCTATCTATCTGCCATTGGCTAGCTCAGTCTGTCACATAAAATTTGCTTGCAAGCAAACTCACAAAATTAACTCACAACACACCATGTATGTAAGGATTGAATTTTTTATATAAAAAGAGCAACTTTTACCCAGATTCAGGCAGAGCAGGCACGCAGATTGAGTTGCTCACAGAATCATTCAGTGATTGATCGATCTGCCATCGGCTACCTGAGTCTGTCACATAAAATTTGCTTGCGGTGAGTCTGCACTGAATAATAGAATCTTCAGTCCTAAGGGAGGTTCGGTTGTGCTTAAAAGCAGAACCAAAGATCTAAAGACTAGCTAGAAAGCAAGAAATGCAACTATTTCCTGCTTCCTAGCTAATCTAAATCTCCTGGCACAGCAGAATGGCTGATGGTCAGGAAAAAAGGGAAAAATAGCAAGTTAGCAGGCAAGTTTGCTGGGTAAGAAGTGAGTGGGTGGGGAGGGCTCCCATGGGCCATGTGGGCAGTGCATGTGTTTCTGCACAGCCTGGATTAATTGCTTTTGGGGGGTGCTCTAAGGGTGACATTTCTCTGCAGCCCACCAAAATTTTCTTGTGGACCGCAACTGTTGTCCACAACTGTTGGTGACAATTGGACTAGAATACTTCCAAGGCCCCTTCCAACTTTGTTTTTCCATATTCTATGCTCCCTCAGACTTTCAGAATTTTCTTCCATGAAAAGGCAGGCAGATTGATTATGAAATCCTGGAAGCTCAGATTCACAAACCAGGAGAATGACAATATTAGACAAGACTGTCCTAGTCAACATATGTGCTATTTCCTAAAAGTCTCCTCTTTTCCAAATCAGCAAACTGAAGGCTGCAAGAGAAAGGGGGAAAAAATCCAGCAAAATCCCAGATGTGGAAGCCTGTATTAAGTTTATTTAGCAAAAGCTGATTGGAGAAACTTCAAAGGAGATCAAAATAACTTTGAAGTTTCTTGGTGCATTGGCTATTCCTTTTTTCAAGGCAGAAGAAGAAATGTGAGTTCTATTTTAAGCAGTTACTCAGACATTGCTATTACAACTTTGCAGGGTGCTTTCTAATGCTAACAGTAATAGGAAGAGTAAGAAGTACATTGAATTAGAGTTGGAGCTGTTACTTTATAGCACTCAAATTGATTATTTTTCAGACTTTATTTTTACTTATAAACAAATTGCTACGATGATGGTGGTGGTGATGACGATGATGATGATGATGATAATGATGCAGCAAACAAGAGAATTCAAGCAATTTATTCTTCTTGAGATACTAAGGGACTCAACTATTCTAAACTGCTCATTTTCCACTATAACATTTCACAGTATGCATTAATGAAGTAACATTTCCTCTCAGTAAAACCTGCATCTTAATATCTTTGAAGAGACTCTATTCAAAAGGAAATCTTACTAGCTGCACAATTTTCAAAGTAGAACAGTATGCAAGTGGCTCAGGAAGTCAGTGGGAAGTACTACTTAGTTCTTCCATTGGCAGTGGTCTGAGATACTTTATATTCAAAGCCAAATTATCAAGCAGAATCCTTTCCAATTTTCTGTTAGAATTCATTTAAAAAATAGTACAGGCAGACCAACAGACTAAGGCTAAAGACAAGGAAAAATACTTTGAGACCTATTTTAGCATGTCTGGATTAAGTTACTTGGGCAAGAATTTGTGAGACACTCACACTGGACCACAGGATACAACATTTTCACATAATAGCAATAGCACTTAGACTTATATGCCACTTCACAGTGATTTATAACCCTTTTAAGAAGATTACAGAGTCAGCATAGTGTCCCCAACAATCTGGGTCCTTGTTTTACTGACCTTGGAAAGATGTAAGATTGAGTTAACCTTGAGCCGGTGAGACTCAAACTGCCAAGCTGCTGGCAATCGGCAGTCAGCACAAGTAGCCTGCAGTACTGCATTCTAACCACTGCACCACTGTGGCTCTCTAATGCCTTTTCAGAGTCCTTCATAATCAGATGTGCCATATGACAGAGCAGCAAAGATTTTCTGATTTTTCTAATTGCCTAATTATCTGACCCTGGCTGTGCAGCTTGCAAAACTTCTGAATGTTCCCTGCTGTTTGATTGATTATATGCCATCAAATTGGTGCTGATTCTTAAGGACTGTATAGTTAGGTAGATCTTCTATATGATCCAATCCTTCTCAGAGGAATGTTAATGCCAAGCCCCACCATCTTGTTACTTTCCTGATGTTTTCACTAAAACTGTAGTTCAGTTTCAATTCCCTTTATCCTTTACTCAGTGCTCCATTTATCATGCACAAAGTCAGAAGATATTAACACACAGGGTTGGTCTTCAAAAATATCAGCAACCGGTTCTCTGCCTGGTTGCTGGGTGGGCATGGCCATGGTGGGTGTGGTCTATTCAGCTTCCTGCACCATGGTTAGGAGCAATTTCACCCTCCCTGGTCTCCAGAGGCTTTCTCCAAGCCTCCAGGGAGGGCAAAAACGTCCTTCCCCAGGCTACAGAGGTCCTCTGGAGGCCAGAAACAGGCCCTGTTTCTGGCCTTCTGGAACTGCCAGTAAGCCCATTTTTCACTCTTCCTGAGCCTCCACACAGGCCCTGTACTTCCCTGGCATCCAAAACAGGCTGCGTGGGCACTCCTGGGAGGGGCAAAGTGTGGTGGGGAGGGCCAGCCAGGGGTGGTATTTGCGAGCTTGCTGAACTGCACAGAATCTTAGTTAGAGGATAGCCCAAACCCATGGGAACCCACAGCAGCCCATCCCTGCTAACACACCTGATCTGAACGAGAGGCTTAAAAATTGGCTGCCCCCTCTCTACTTTGTTGACTAGTTTCTTATGCCACTAGTTGGTGCTGATGGTCTTTACAAGTACTCAGTAATACTAGTTGATCAAATATCTTGGGAGTGTACACATATCTGCCAGGATGTAATAAGAAATAATTAGCATAGTAAAAAAAAAGAACCATTTATTATAATTGTATTTTTTTCCTAAGGTGGGATTTGAGGGGCTTTTAAAACTTTTACTTTAATGTTTGCAATTTTAGCTTTGAGCAGAATTCATTGAGCAAAAGTCTATTTGAGTGGGAGAACTTTTTATTCCTCTCCTTTTCGATGCATATTTTGGTCTCCTGCTCAGATAAACAAAACACTTACAAAAAAGGAAGATTTTAAATTGTCTGCAGGGGTCAAGAGAATCTCAGGTAGTAATTGAAGAAAATTGGCCAGCAAAAACAGCATTGGATTCTATGTACTCACTTTCTGTCACATTGTATTGTGTTTTTATTTGTAGGGCATTGTTGTTGCAAGTTAGGTAGTCATAAATATTTAGATGTTAAAAAATATATGCATACGTGCAAACAAATACTGTTCTCCATACTTAATTAGATTTGATCTGTCTTTCAGTCAAAGAGATTCTCTTGGCTATATTGTTAATTTAATTTGTTTGGTTTATTTTACTATATTTACACTGCCCCAGTCTACCCTGACTGTGAGCAGTGGTGGGATTCAGCCATTTCGCACCATTTGGGGAGAACCGGTTGTTAACTTTCTGAGCAGTTTGATGAACTGGTTGTTGGAAGAAATCATTAGGGCAGAGAACCGATTGTTAAATTATTTGAATCCCACCACTGACTGTGAATGCCTAAAAAAATCAATATTACTCCTTCCTTCCTTCCTTCCTTCCTTCCTTCCTTTCTCCCTCCCTCCCTCCCCCCTCCCTTCCTATTAATACTTCAGATTTCTTCCCAAATAAATGTCTATAAGACAACACATATGATGACAGGTCCCTCTTTTTAATGCTCAAAACACCCTGATGGTGTAGGAGCAGCTGAAGCCAAATAATTGACCAAGATCATGCAGTGTGAAGGAATGTCAATCTGAGCTATGGAATGAATAAATAAACTATTATGAAGGAACTTTGAGAAAGATTAATTAGTACTGATAAGGAGGAAAGTGTGAGAAAAAAATACTCAAAATATCCCGGCTTGATTTTGCTCAAAAAAAAAAAAGAGCGAGCTGGTTATTTTCTAATTGACTACAATAAAGCTCATTCCTAGAATATTTCTTGACTTTGCTACTTCAAAAAGCTGACACACAGGAAGCTTCATCCAATATTTCGTAACATAATGTTGGCTTTTCCTTTTAATATGGGTAATTTGTGTTTTTAGTTATGAAATAAATTTACAGGTAAGATGCCTTCAAGACGCTTTCTTTGGTATTTCCATTTTCTTTCTTTCTTTCTTTCTTTCTTTCTTTCTTTCTTTCTTTCTTTCTTTCTTTCTTTCTTTCTTTCTTTCTCTCTCTCTTTCCTTCCTTCCTTCCTTCCTTCCTTCCTTCCTTCCTTCCTTCCTTCCTTCCTTCCTTCCTTCCTTCCTTCCTTCCTTCCTTCCTTCTGCATGCTTCACACTCCTTCCCTTTGTTGTTAGCTATTTTCCCCAGTAACAAACTTTCAATTATTGAACTTTAGGGTTGTGTCTTAGTCTGCAATATTCCAGACTACCAATAGGTAGCAGAAAAGTGATATTGAAACCTTTTGCTGCCATCTTGTGTGGATCTTGAATTTTCCAGTCCAGGTATGGTTTCTACGTATATGTATACCAAAAGTACACACTACAGACATAGTAGCTTAAATATTTTCTCTGTTAGCAGAATCTTTTTCAGAAAACAAAAGCCAGAATACCTTATGGTTCTTAATCCATTTAACCTGTCCCTATTATACTGAAACAATGATATAGACAGAGAATACAGAACCTTTATTTTTGGTGCAAAGTTTTCAAGTGCCATATCCTCTTTTTCCATAAAAAAAAAGCACAAGAAAGACAGGAGATTTTGTATTGGGTGTCTTCTGGCAAACAAGTTCTGTGAAAACTTAGCTGTCTTTTTCCTATTTGTCCATTCTCTTTCCCTATTATATAAAGTAGTTTAACTGTCAAACATGTGTACTATAAATATATTTATACGTATTTACTGAACCCCTGATCAAGAGGCAAAGCACTAGTAATAAAAAAAATGGCAATAAAATGAAAAGCAAAATTTTATTGTAAATGCCAAATTTTTAAAGTACAAAAACTGGCATTTGAATTTCCCAATTATTTGGGAGGTCATTGTTTTAATCAAATAAATGTGATTTTTGTATTCTTACAAAAATCATTCATAGTATGAATTGTGATTTTCTTCTCATAAGTTCTGCACACTTTCTTTTGATGTACTGAGAACTTTTTCAGATGGGAAGATTGGTATTTAGATGCGTTTGATCAAGGTTTGAATGAAAAAAAATGTATCTATCTCCAGTTTAAATAGGGGTATTTTAATAAATGAAACAAGAACCTAATCCTTGAAAAAGGCTTGTCAGAGTTGCTTTCTCAAATTATTTTCATCCAGAGGAAAGGCCCAACTTATCTGACCCTTGCCTTGATAGTAGTTCTTCCTCCTGTTCATCAAGGCCATTGCCTATGCTCTCTCTAAATCAAGGATCTTCAAACTTGGCAAGTTTAAGACTTATGGACTTCAACTCCCAGAATTCCCAAGCTAACATGACTGGAGGAGGAATTCTGGAGGAGGAAGTCCACAAGTCTTAAAGCTGTCAAGTTTGAAGTCCCTTGGTCTAGATGGATAGTCCACTGAACTATCCAGCAGAATATAGGTATGAACATTTGTAACCAATAGACAAAATTTAGCTATTGATCATGTAACATTATTCTTACAATGTTTTGAACAACTCACTCCTCTTGCTGACTTCCTGATTTACAAGTAGGAAGATTCAAATCCAGAAAGCCCCACTGCCATTTGTACATCTGTTCAACAACTTTAACACTGATTCTCAATGGAAAGCCAAATGAGTCATTGAATGCCCAGTCATAGGAAGACATACAAATGATCCCACAATAAAGATGCCAGGCTTTGAAGTACCACATCAGCAATGGACATGAATATGATTCACACCTCATATGGTGTCTGCTGGGATTCTCTGTGTAAATGGAGCAGAGTATCCTCTCCTCAGTGTGATTGCTGGGTCCCACATCAAACTATAGATCACATCAGGACTAGCTGTAAGCTGAGGGTAGATACCAGTCTAGTATCTGATTATTTTTGTATATGAACAATGTTGCACTTCAAAGGTTAGATAGCCTATACATTGGGATTTGAACATAGAGATCTTTTTAATATTTATACTTTATTGGATTCTACTAATCTAGATGAAAGGTTATTATACATTGCTAGTCCATGTATGATATTCCATATGCTAAATAAATAAATTGTTCCTTACAGTCTGCCAAAAACATTATAGGCAATCCTAAAGATTATGCTGAAGCCAGCCAATCTGAAAGCAGTTTGGCCAGTAATTGGGAAAAAGGCTTTTCTTAGTTTTTGTAACATTCACTAAGTAAAGATTAATCCATCCTCCTGCCATAGTATGTATAGAACTAGGTGGGGTTCTGGAGGAAGGATTTGCTCTTAGAAGCAAGGAAACCACTAGGCTTCCTGAAAGATCTTCTACACCAGGGGTGTCAAACCACTAGGCTTCCTGAAAGATCTTCTACACCAGGGGTGTCAAACTCATGTTGTCATGGTGGTGTCACGTGATGTATTGGGACTTTTTTCCCTGGGTATAGGCATGGTCAGCATGTGGCACCTCCAGCTCAGGGGCTGGGAGTTTGACAGCCCTGTTCTACACTGTCCTAGAAGCCACTTTTTTCAATGCTTTAAGATGGAAAAGCAACCGTTGACCTCAACTGTTAGGAAGTAGAATTCACAATGAATTGCATCCTTATACTCCATATAATGTAACATATATTTACACTGATTTCCCAAGGAAGTTGGTGGAAGCATCTGAAACTGTTCGAGAACAAACACATTTTGTGAAGCCAGGCTAGCTTCTTATTTGAGGTAGGTAAGATGAATCAGATGGTGAATGGGAAATTCTTTATCTCTCTTGTTCCTTTAAGTGCTTTTATGGACTGGTTCATTATTGTATCTCCTGTCCTTTCCTGTAAGTATAATAAAGTTACATCCAAACTAAAAGAAAGTCTGAAGTGAGATGGGAAAAAAAGATGACACATCTATTCCTACTTTTCCACTTGAAACTGTTTTTTTCTGCTACAGTAATTGCTGTTTGCTGAAGATTTGAGTCAGTTGCTGACTATCTACCTCCCTGAGCTTGTTTGTCAGCATTGGATGTGAATGGGTAGATATGAAGAAAAACTATTTGCCCAACTTTTTTTTAAAAAAAGCTACCTGATCCAGTTTTCTTTTTCTTTCACTGATAAAATATTTGTTGTTTCTGCACATGACAACCTGGGTATTTATTTCAAGGTAACACTGTTTACACGGGAAATTTAAAAAAATGTGTTGCAAGCTAGAACAGATTTTGAAACATTACAAGTTGGTTGCTAAACTAAGTATACTACATTATAAGATGGCTTGTAAACTGGGAATTTTCCATTAAATCCTGAAATTTCCTGGGAAGCTTTGGATTACCATTACCAGTCTACCATTGCTTTCAGATATTTGAAGCAGTCTGGACAAGAAGCACAAATTATGAACCTCTAAGGGAGATGGGCAGTTAAGCAATATGAAATATACATACATGAATTCATACATATATACATACATAACACTACCATGTTTCCACAAAAACACAACCTGGGTGGGAGGTGTTGCTCCACATGCCTAAATCCACTTACCTTAGGACAGCTGCAGCTAGACCTTCCATGCCCAGACACTTGTCACACCACTGCCCAACTTCTTCTGCAAATTCTTGTGGCCACTTGTGGCCAGACACCATGTGGCGCATTGTGCAGATTCACAGCAGAACAAGCCTCGTGATGTCCCACTGCAAGTGGTGGTGAGCCACGCTCATGGCTTGATATGAAGAAGTCAGGCAGTGGTGTGATAAGTGTCAGTGCATGGGAGGTGTGGCTACAGAGGTCCTAAGGTAAATGAGGTAAGGCATCTCCTGAAAATAAGACCTAGTGCTTATTTTGGGTCCGAAAGGAAAATAGGACCAGGTCTTATTTTAGGGAAAATGCAGTAGCTTTATTATAAGATTACATTAATAGAATTGTGCAAGTCTGGAAATACTTCTTCCCTCCTCTACTTTTACTCTCCATATTTTACACTAGTTAGAGAGGGTTTCTTCTGAGATGCTTCCCACACCCATTTCCTTCTGTGGTTTGAGATATCTTTTGCATGAGAGTTGTCCAAGATGTAGATCATCTTCCTCCCAAGATCATTCCCATATACATAACACTTTGTTCTGAACCTCCAGATAAAGCACCAAATTATACACATCTGATCTTTTAATTTTCTAAGAAATATATATTTCCTTATCTAATTTATTGGGACCTAACTTTAGTGACATCAGACAGAAAATGTCATAAGAGCTTCAAGCCTTCACAATATTTGATCCAAGGCACAGGGACACATTTTTTATTTTTGTTTCTTTTTATTAATACAGGGGAAAAATCACATTTTGGTTTTAGGAAGTGTTTCATTATTTCACCCTGTTCCTTTTGCCTTTCCCACAAATAAATAGGCAAACAGTGACCAGGAAACAAACTAAAACAGCCAGCCTATTCCTATGTCCTACCTAGAGATAATTAAGGAGTAATTATACTATTTAGCTTTCTCTGACTTGCAGTCCAACATTTTCTTCCTCTAGCTAGCTGAATGCGTACAATCCCTTTGTGTTCTTCTGCTTTCTATGATAGTCATCTATTTTGAAGAGATTTGTCTTACAAGAGTATTCTTTTTTTCTCCCTAAAATGGATCTTCTGATTGCTCTTTCCTCAAGTTTATTTCAGGAACATCGGGCCTGCTCTTTAGGAAAACACAAACACTGCCTAGGGTTCATATTGCTGTACCAGCCATTATACCTCTATTTTTGTTTCTTCAGCTTTTGTATGAGCAAGCCTTTAAAATCTTTGCTATGTCTTTACTCTCAGGGTTTGCTATGAGCTAGGAAGAACAACATGTCTGAGTGGGTGTATGCATGACAGATAACAGAGAGCCATGAGTAACTACAGGCTGTCACAAAAAGCTTTTGCTTGTCAATTCAGGGCATGGAAAGTAACATCCTTTTCTAAGTCATTCAAAAAATGGAAATGAAGGAGAGGAAAAAAAAATAGGGCAGTTGAAAGGGCCAGTTGAGATCTCTGTCCCTCATTTGAATTGGTAACAAGTAGAAACCCGAATTTGTTTTTTAAATAATTAACCTTCAAAGTACATTTGGTGAGAGTACCCCTATCAAAGAAGGACTGAGGTAAGGATGGGGGAAGTTTACATCCTTAGATGCAGGCATTGCTAAATAACATTGATGCAAGCAAAGAATAGATAAAATGCTTTGCATTATTTTTTTAAAATGGTAGGCCTGATCCAACTTTCTACTGTGTCCTCACTTCTTTGCTTACAGTCAATTGTAGGCAGAGCTCCTTAGCATAATGCCTTATATACAACTTGTCATGCCAACTCACTAAACTTTGGTTTCTAATCAAAGCAACACTTCTATCTCTAGCACTAATGGATATAAAAGCAAGCAAATTTTTAGTACCAAATTATTTAGTGTCACCAGATTTATGGAAGCATATAGACTTATATAACTCTTCACAGTGCTTTATAGCCCTCTCTAAGCTGTTTACAGAGTCAGCATATTACCCCTCATTTTACCCACCTCGGAAGGATAGAAGGCTTGAGCCTGGTGAGATTTGAACTGCAAAATTGCAGGCAGCCAGCAGGCAGCAGAAGTAGCCTGCAATACTGCACTCTAACAACGGTACCACCGTGGCTCATAATTATGCATTATGAATTAAATTTCTACTTGGCTCCAGACTGCAGTTACACGAATATATGTATACATGTGTGTGCAAACACACATGTATATCCCACCACACCAAACTGTGGATTGAACCTTTTCTTGGAATGCAGCATAGCAAAAATAATGGCATAAATTCATAGGTGAGGGGAATTGAGATGAGAAGGTTTTCAGGTGCAGCACAAAAGATTTTAAAAAACGATTACTGGAAGTACTTATTGAAAATTACTGTTGGAAGAAATATTCTTCTGGGTTCAGTTCCAAGTGGAGAAGAAAGACACTGGAAACATGGTGACTGCTTGGAAAGATGGTTTAATGGTGGACAAGACCACATGGCTTGGAGCTCCAAAGTGAAAAGAACGATCACATGCTTAAGATGAAGGAAAAGAAGAAAGGGCTGATATGTTGTGTGTGCCTGGGATTTACACCCTCTGTTGGGATTTGAATTTGAGCTTGTATTCTGATTAGTTGTCAGACTCCCATGGGGCCATGCAAGGGCAACTCTGTAGGCTAGTCTGAGTCCCAGGCTTGGTTGAGCCTTGCTGGATGATGTTGTAATGAAAGGGCTTTGGGCAATTGTATTATAGCTCTACCTGGAGATCTTTGTTATGTAAAATAGAGTCGCCTAGGCCAGAGTAATGGTCCAGTAGCAAAGGGGGGAGAGTTTCTGCTTCTGAGTTTCTACTCTTTTTAGGGGAAATATTCTGCCTTTTTAATATTTCCTAGGATATTTCATTTTTCCAGGAGAGGCGTTGGTGATAACTTTCTATATTACATATTCACACGTGGAAAGGAATTGTATTGTCAAGCACATCAGTGCTTCTTGAAATGAATAGCATCTTCAACTCTATTGCAAAATATCACACAACTTAACTATACATTAATACTGCAGTCAAATGCACTTGCATAAATATTTAGACTTTAAATCACTAACAGGTGAAAAAAGTTTGTGAATTGACATCCGAAATTTAACTTTACTTTTGTAATGACTGAACATTTCAGTAAAAATAAAATCAATCCTATATTTTTAATGTTTGCAAAAAAGTGTTTAAACAATTTAAGGAAACCTTTTTTTTTTTTGTAGATAGAACTTCAGTTCCTGGAAAATGGAACGTTGCTGGTATAGACAATTGCTTTGGTAGAACACTGATCTGATCTGATGTTTTGGAAAAAAGGAAATTTGTATGTGCATATTCAGTCATTCATAGATAGACAGACCAACAGATAGATTTCTGGGTTGACACCCCTTTTTCATACTTTCCTGAGAAGAAAAATAATCCAGAAGTGTTATGTCCTGAGGACTCAAGGAGTTCTCACTCAGGTCCACTCACTTTACGTGGGCGTTATTCCCCCATTCCCATTGGTTGGCTCTTCCCAGCAGCCAGCTATAAAAGCAGGCTGCGGGGTCCAACCGGTTGCTGATTGCTGCGAGCCAGTTCCAGGCTTGGCAAGCACGGTCAGCCCTTTATTGTAAAATAAAGTATTGTTGCACTCATGCTCTGGTTCAGCCTCTCATTGCTCAAACAAAACACTGGCGACGAGGATGGGATGGCTGCCAGAAGCACCTTGCAACCGCTGAGTCACTAGCCACCGATCCGCAGCCCAGAGAGAGCGATCGGCTGGCGACAAGGGAAACGCTGATCCGCAGCCAGAGAGAGCGGTCAGCCAACAATACGAGCGATCAAAAAGAGCAAACGCTGATCCGCAGCCAGAGAAAGCGGTCTGATTCAAAGTTAGAAGCGTCTGTAGCCGCTTGTTAGCTCCGCTGCAGGGAAAGTGAAGCGCTGCGAGCCGCAGCCGCTCTGTATTTGGCGCGAAATTCAAACGGGTGTCATTTGAATTTCGAGCCAGTAGGAGACACAGCACAGCGCTGTAGGAAGTCACTAGCGCCCACTTTTTGGCGCGAATCAAGACACCTCCAACGGCTAGCAGCCAACGTGGTAACCCAGAGAGAGAAAGAGAGGGTAGCAAAAACCTCTCCAGAGCTGATATCACTCACGAGCGCCCGTAGTCCCAGAGAGATTTTTTTCCGCAGGTAGCCCAGCCGTTCCAGCACCATGAGTTCCAACCCAGTATTCCCGGCATTTAAACCAGACGAAGAGAAGTGGGAGTCGTATAAGAACTGCTTCAATCATTACATCGATGCGGTCGGCTTGGCGGATGCGGGAGAGCATCGGAAAAAATCCTATTTCCTAATCTACTGCGGAGCCACCGTTTACGATACCGCCGCAGCACTCGTAGCGCCGAGAGAATTGAAAAACGTTCCGTGGTCCGAGTTGCTTGAGATCCTCACTAACCACTATGCTCCCAGGCCTTCACAAATCGCCAGGAGGTTCACGTTCCGTATGAGGAAGCAATCAAGTAAGGAGACCATCAATCAATATATGGCCGCCCTCAGAACAGCAGCCCTGCACTGCGGGTTTGGAACATACTTGGAAGACATGCTCCTCGATCAATTAGTTTGTGGGGTCAAGGATCTCAACCTACAGAGGCGCCTGCTAGCAAAAAAGACCTCAACCTCGCACAAGCGGTCGAGGAGGCCCTAGCAGCCGAGCTAGCAACGAACTCAGCCACCGAAATTCAGGGCCCAAGTGCCAAGCTAGCATCGCTCCCAGTCCATTCCGAAGAGGTGGAAGCGGAGGAAACCCACAACGATGAAAACGCGTCCACCGCCTCAGCCAACGACAGACGGTCGCAGGTAGGGGCCAAACAAGAATACACCGGTCCTCCCAAGCACATCACATTGTGCCTAGCCTGTGGGGATCGCATCAAAGGGCCACCTGCAAGTTTAAAGGAGCCACTTGCAACAACTGCCATAAGAGGGGCACATCGCGAGAGTCTGCCAAGCCCCCAAAGCGCTGCATACAGACCCCGTCCTCGCACGCGGGACCACAGAGGCAAGTATTAAACTGTCGCACGCACCGCCTTGCCAGGCGTACTTGCCACGCTGTTAGTAAAATTTCTCTCTCGTTTCCCTAGAAGGTAAACCGTGCCACATGGAGGTTGACACAGGGTCAGCGCTCTCAATAATCTCGTGGAACACCCTCAAGAGACTCCACCCCAGCCTATCTATTACCCGGCTTCAGAGATGCCAGTTCGGTCTGAAGGACTACCAGGGAAGGCCATTCCGTGATCGGCAGAGGCAAGTTCTTTGTCAGTTTTAGAGCTTTTAAAGGCCACCTACCTCTAGTGGTAGTTAACGGCAATCTACCCACCTTATTGGGGCTCGATTGGTTTCCCCACCTCGGCCTAGGGTTAACAGGAGTCCATGCTGTCTCAACCTCAGACACTGACTCCTTATTCGCTGACTACGCAGATGTGTTCAGCGAGGAGCTGGGGTGTTATAATGGAACCCCCATCTCGTTCACCGTTGACTCCCAGGCAGTCCCAATCAGATTAAAACCACGTAGAGTTCCATTTGCCATTCGACCAAAACTAGACGCTGAATTGGATAAACTACTAAAACAAGGGGTCATTGAGCCAACAGATTTCGCCAAGTGGGAGACGCCCATCGTCACACCCTTAAAAAGATGGTAGCCTGAGAATTTGCTCGGACTACAAGACAACAATCAATAAATATTTACAAGTTAGCGCCTACCCTGTGCCCGTCATTCAGCACTTATTGCACACATTCGAGCCGGGCAGTATTTTTGCTAAATTGGACATGTCTCAAGCTTATCAGCAGTTCCCTGTTGATAACCAAACAGCGGAACTTCAGACCATCGTCACTCACAGGGGTGCCTTCCGATGCAAGCGTCTCCAATTTGGCGTAAGTGTTGCCCCGGGTATTTTTCAATCCTCATGGAGCGGATTTTACAGGGCCTCCCTGGTGTAGTACCCTACTTGACGACATCTTGGTCTCGGCCAGGGACAGACCCCAACTCTTCCAGAGAGTGCGAGCAGTGTTAGAGAGGTTCAGACAGCATGGCCTCAAGTTAAAAAAAGAAAAATGCGCCATTGCCACTAGACAGGTGGACTTTCTGGGTTATAAAATTGACGCCTCTGGCATTCACCCCTGGAGTCCAAGGTTAGAGCAATCCACGAAGCTCCCACACCAACCTCCAAAATGGAGCTACAAGCTTTCTTAGGGCTGCTGAACTTTTATGCATCCTTCTTGCCCCATAAAGCCTCAGTAGCCGAACCCCTACACAGATTACTTGACAAAAAGTCACCGTGGCACTGGGGGCACAAAGAAGACCAGGCGTTTAACGCCGTCAAATCACTACTTACGTCAGAGGCAGTGCTCATCCAATTCGACCCCAACCTTCCTTTAGTACTGGCAGCAGACGCATCCCCTTTTGGAATTGGGGCGGTCCTTAGTCACAGACTCCCCAATGGCGCCGAGGCCCCCATCGCCTTCTTCTCCAGGACGCTCTCGGCCACGGAGCGAAATTACAGCCAAATAGACAAGGAAGCCCTAGCAGCTGTTGCAGCCGTGAAAAAGTTTCACGAATTCCTTTTTGGCCATTTCTTCGAACTGGTCACCGACCATAAGCCCCTCCTGGGCCTACTGGCCAGCGACAAACAGACACCTCAAGTCCTTTCCCCTAGAATGACAAGGTGGACACTTTTCCTAGCGGCCTACTCATACAAACTTATTCACCGCCCGGGCAAAACTCTATCCCACGCCGACGCCCTCAGTCGCTGCCCCTTACCCGCTCCGGCTGAAGACCCAGCTCCTGTCAACGCCATTTTTGAAATCACCCAGTTGGACCTGCCCATCACCGCCCTTGACATCGCCGCTAAAACCAAGTCAGACCAAACGCTCGCCCAGGTGCTCGACTGGGTGAGGAGGGGGTGGCCGGGAGGCAACGTTGATAACAAATTCGCACCCTTTAAGACTCGCATGCAGGAGCTGTCCAGTTTGCAGGGTTGTCTACTGTGGGGCACTCGAGTGGTCATTCCGACCTCGCTGCGTACCCGAGTCCTGGAGGCGTTGCACGAGGGACACCCCGGCATTGTGAGAATGAAGGCATTAGCACGCAGCTACGTGTGGTGGCCGGGTCTAGACGAGGACATTGTCAATTGGGTAAGTTCCTGCAGCATTTGCCAGGAATCCCGTCCTGCTCCCCCCATCGCCACCCCTACCAGACGGGAGAGCGCCAACGCCCCTTGGTCTAGAATCCATATCGATCTGGCAGGCCCCGTGCATGGAAAGATGTTCCTAGTGGTCGTGGACGCTTATTCCAAATGGATAGACGTGGCACAGCTATCCATGACCACCACACTAGCAATCACCAATGTTTTAACGCGCCTGTTCGTTACACATGGACTACCCGACTCCATTGTCTCCGATAATGGCCCACAGTTCGCATCAGTAGAATTCAGCCGTTTTGCTGCCAACCTGGGCATTCGCCACATTTTCACAGCCCCATTTCACCCTGCCAGTAATGGGTTGGCTGAAAGGGCCGTCAGGACCACCAAAGAGGCCCTCGCTAGGTTTGGCAGGGATGACTGGCACCACAAACTCGCACGGTTCCTGATGAGCCAGCACTCAACCCCCTGTGCAGTCACCAATAAGTCCCCAGCGGAACTTCTGATGGGCCGGCGCCTGAGGACTGTATTGGACAGATTGCACCCACAATACTGCCCTGACTCTCCCCTCGCTTCTACGTCGGGGGTTAGACATTTTTTGTTACAGGAACCGATATTCGCAAGGAATTTCGCTGGGGACCCACTTTGGATTCCAGGCGAGGTCATCGCCATCACCGGGCCGAGATCGTATAGAGTCAGGCTGGAGGATGGTCGCGTCTGGAGGAGACATATAGACCAGCTTAGAAGGCGCCTCTGCACCCTTGCCAACAAGAATCCAGAGTCTCCAGTTGAAGGGGAACCGCCTCATCCGCCGCCCAGCCACATCGTACCCAGCGACCAGTCTGCACCAGCGGTCGTTCCGGTCAGCCCAAACTCGGACAACAGCGCCCAGAGAGTTGACCAGCCTGACCCAACCCACGAGAGCTCGACCCCAGTAACCAACCCGGTGGTTCCCGAGGATGCCCAGTCCAGAGAGAGTGTTGGCGACACTATGCCGGCTCAACCATCACAGACTGGTACCGAACTGACAGACAATGTTCCCGAGTTGCGCCATTCCGGGCGCCAACACAACTCCCCGTCTACCTCAAGGACTATGCATGTTCGCATCTGGGGGGAAGGGGTGTTATGTCCTGAGGACTCAAGGAGTTCTCACTCAGGTCCACTCACTTTACGTGGGCGTTATTCCCCCATTCCCATTGGTTGGCTCTTCCCAGCAGCCAGCTATAAAAGCAGGCTGCGGGGTCCAACCGGTTGCTGATTGCTGCGAGCCAGTTCCAGGCTTGGCAAGCACGGTCAGCCCTTTATTGTAAAATAAAGTATTGTTGCACTCATGCTCTGGTTCAGCCTCTCATTGCTCAAACAAAACAAGAAGCTTAAGATTAGTAATGTAGAAGGAATAAATAGCAAAAGAACATCCCACCTCTATAAATGCGCATTTGGTACATAAATGTAAATATACATGAGTGTGTGCATGTGTGTGTGTGTGTACTTTTCTTCTTGTACTTGCATGTTCTTTGGAGCAGCTGCTCTGGTTGGTATAGAAAAAAGAGGGAGTCCTAAATTAATTCTTTTTTCAGTTGCTTACATTGCAGAAGAAATATTGTAATTATAATGTCATTTGTTAGAAAGTAAATCTTGTTTATCTCACTGAGATGTCTTTCTTGCAGAACTATGTTTAGAATTGACTATGACTTGGTAAACATAGCTTATTATTTACTATTTAAATATGTAGAATCTTGGTACCCTGTTTATTAGACAACTGTCAGGTAAAATATATTGCAGTGAACTTATTGGGCCTGGATGAATCAGGAATACATTTAGATGCTAATAATGCACATCTGAAGTTTAAAAAGTATCCAAAATTATTTATAAACATCCCAAATGATTTTGCAATTTGAACTGAATGATTGGTTTTTGATTCAGCAAGCCAATTTGATTGGATATTTGACTGAATTGCTTTTCAATCTATATTCGGGGATTGAAGTTTTTCACAGCTCTGTTTCTTACACTGACTTAGGGGTGGGATTCTACCAGTTCGCACCTATTCGGTAGAACTGGTTGTTAATATTCTAAGCAGTTCGGAGAACTGGTTATTAGAAGAAATTACTGGCTTAATCCTGTGAGGAAGGCAGGAAGGAAACGTTCTGGTGTTGCTTACAGAAACTGCCTCTCCGTTAACCCTTATTCCATTCTTGGCGGGACTAGACTTCCTGTCTCAGGAACTTCTCCGGAGTTTTCCCCCCCTCTTTGCTGGTACTTTGCTTGTGTGGAGGGACCATTTAAAGTTACAATGGCACTGAAAAGAGTGACTCATGACCATTTTTCACACTTACGATTGTTGCAACATCCCCACCCCTGCACTGACTGTTTTTATTATTCATGTCATTATATAGAAATATTTATTGATGATAAACTTGGTCTAATAAGAATGTCTTATCTCTGAGAAATAATTATCTTACCAGTTATTGTGATCCTTAATTTTTCATTACACTCAAAATCACCAATGGAGACGGTGAGTGGAAAAGTGTCCTGCTACAAGCAAATATGTGATCAGGTCAATTCTGTCTGGTACAAAAGCCCAGTCCTGCTCATGAAATACCATGTATGCCAAACCACTACCTGGTTATACATGCAATAATTGGAAAGCCATAAAACTGAGCATTTGGGGATTAATAATGAGTTACAGATGGCACTCAACTTTGGATGCAAAGTCACTCCAAACATTTGACATGTTCCTGGTTTAGATATTCCAACTAATTCTTTCTGGAATTGACATAAATTTGAAATAAAAATACCCCTTTTTTGCCTTATCTAACAGCTTGGGAGGAGGAGGAAAATTTTCCACTTTCCTGCTCTGTGGTATGACTAATATAGTGATTCAGAGGTCCATGGAGTCCTTGGGAAGTTCATATGGAAAGGGAACAGTCAACAGATTCTCAGATTACTACAAATGAGAATATGAATAGGAAGCATATGTAAACCATGCATGGCAGTCAGGAATTTGCCATGCCCCATCCCAATTTAAGGGAACAAGGTTACTGTATTTTGGGGGGATGGAATAAAATGATGTATAATGCACTTTTGTGGAGGGACGAAAAATAGTCACATTTCTGAAATCTTGGAACCATAAGATATTACTCTGTTATTCTAACAGAGTTGGAAGGGACCTTGGAGGCCTTCCAGTCCAACCCCCTGCCCAGGAAGGATCCTCTATATACCAATATATCCCCTATCCCCTATACTATGTCAAATTTGTGGCCCACAGGCTGGATGCATCACATGCTGGCCACACCCATGCCTGGTTTAGAGAAGGGGGAAAAGGTCATGATACGTCACATGACGCTGCCATGATGATGTGTTTGCCACTCCAGACAAGCACCTGCCCAGACTCTTAAAAGCCTCCAGTGATGGGGCACCTACAACTTTTGAAGGCAAGCTGTTCCACTGGTTAATTGTTCTCACTGTCAGGAAAGTTCTGCTTAGTTCTAGGTAGCTTCTCTCCTTGATTAGTTTCCATCCATTCCTCTTTTCTTGCCTTCTGGTGTTTTGGAAAATCAGTTGCAAATGGAAGTAACCAGGGGTGGGATTCTGCCAGTTTGGACCTGTTCAGGCGAACCCCTAGCTCTGAAGATGAGCTGGGACTGAACCAGTTTGCTCCGATGAACATGAAAGCATGTGATCACCGAACCAGTTGTTATACTGACAGCATCCCACCCCTGGAAATAACTCTGTAGCCAGGGCATTGCTAGGTGGCAATATTAAAACAAGAACTGTTGTACATATACAGAATACAAACATGCATAATAATTACTTCTGTTCTCCTCCTCCTTTTTGTTTTGTTATTGGTACATCAAATGCAAAAGTGATGCAGAGTATGTATACTTAAAAGATTATAAGCATGGATGTTATGAATAAGTAAGAGATGAGTAAGAGCCCCCAGTTTAAACTGTTATAGTATATATTATTAGCAGACAGCTGTAGGACTGAAATGTGTGAAAAAAAAGGAGGCATGCATTGTGACCTCATGTGTTCCTCTGGCTGTTTCCGCTCTGTAAAACTTTCAACTTTTCTGTAGGCGTCATTCTCACTAACAGTTCTTTCATATGAGTTATTTCTTCTGTGTGGATGTCTCATCTATGTAGGACAAGTGCCAGGTGTGAATCCCTCAAGGTTTTACACTGTTGTAGAGGAATCAAACAACTACAGAAATCCTTAAAAGGTTAGTTGTATAAAAAGTAGCATTGCAACTATTTATCTTTTTTTTTTCTTGCCACTGGGCAAAACTATTCTGTAGCACTTTGGTGTGAAAAAAGACAAATTGACAATTTACACTGTTTTTCTCATAATTCTGACAGTAAGGTGACCAGCCATCCTCCTTTAGGGAGGACAGTCCTCCTTTGGTAAGTTCTGTCCTCTCTCGAAAAGTGTCCTCCTACATGTCCTCCTTTTTGATATATGAAGACTAATATGTAAATCTCTGTATTTGATCAGTGCTAATCTGATAAGTTGTGTGTGGTGTGACATATTTGTATTTGACATGGCGATTTGTCAAGGCTTGGTACAGTGTGGCGAGATGAGATTATGAGACGCATGCGCTCCACACAGGAGAATTGAGAGAGTGGGCCATGTGCAAGAGTGCACCGTGCACAAGTGGCTTTGTTTTTTTCCTTCAATTTATTTGTGTCCTCCTTCTCATTGTAAAAAAGTTGGTCACCTTACTGACAGGCCATATGACATGAGCCTCAATGCCCCACAGTCCAGCAAAGGCTAAAATGATCATGTCAGCAGAGTCCTATAAAACTTCACATTTTTGATTAAAAATGAAGAATGAGGAAAGATTGTTCAAGGTTTCTGTTTCTAATAAACACTCAGTGCACAGTTTACTAACTTAGTGATCTATTTCAACTGTCCTTTTCCTGATACTTTCTGTCAAATGGCCCCCTGGCTCACATACCTGGAGTGCATCATGTGAGAAAAGATCACTTTGCTATCATTTGTACAAGTTTTAATATTTATTTATAAATACCAAATAATTTATTTCTGTGACAGAATTTATTCCAAGCATCACCTAATATGAGTGCTACTTTACTGTTTTATGACCACATTATGCAAATGTGATGCCTTCATTTTTGGCTTAAAACGTTATGGTGTCTTAATCCCTGATTCTACTTTTTTTCTCAGTATATCAAACCATCTTCTCTGTGCATGACAAACGGATTTAGCAAAGGGAGGACATCTTTATGAAAGCTTCTCATGTTGAACTTGATGTCTGAAGAGACTTGTATCAGCATAGGCAGTGTACTAAATAATTCAGAACTTTAAAAAAGCCACAACCAACCACCTTACACTGTGCCTGGAAAACAACTAGCAGCAGTCCAGTGTTATGTATTAGTTAGCAATCTAGCTGTTTTGTTTTGAAGTAGCTGAAGTTTTCTGAGCATTCTTCAAGTGTCTCTCTTTGTACAGAAATATAAGTAGATGAGAAGAAAGAATGGGAAATTGATTTGCTAAGGAATAGGACTGATTTGCAGTGGAAAGGAATGTATTTGCCTATCACTGTTATGATGAGTCATCCCGTCAGACAGACGATGAAACTGGATTTGGCACCTTTATCTACCTAAGTGACTCTGGCTTCCGCAGTGATTTTGCCTGTCCAAAGTTGCAAAAGGTGAATACATGACCCTGGGGCACAGCAACAGTCACCAGTTGCCAAACATCTGAATTTTGATCACATGGTGATGGGGCTGCTACTAAGGTTGTAAGTATGAAAAATGGTCATAAGACACTCTTTTCAGTGCCATAGTTACTTTGAATGGTCATTAAATGAACTGTTGTAAGTCAACTACCTGTATGTTGTTGTTTAATATTATTCAAAGTATCATCTCAGAATGTTCTTGTTCCAAGTAAAAATGCCTTTTGCAATTGACTGGTGGTGATTTTGTCAATGCCAATGATGTTCAAGTATGTTCCAGATTTTTTCAGATTGCACTTAAGGTTCCTATTATTATTGGTTATATTTTTGCTTTCTGTTGCCACAGTTGTTCTACTTCTATTTGCAGGCCTTTATATTTTGCTACTGTTTGTAACCTATGAAATTATTATTATTATCTGTTCACAACAATGTGAAAGAACAGCTGCCAGTTTTAGCTAGTTTTGGACTTCATACACATTTAGTACTTTCCAAAAACCTACGGTATTGGTAATCTATTTGGCTAAAATTATGATTGCTGGAGAAGAGGTGTGTATTTTAGGGGAAAATGTCTCTTTAAGAAAGAAGCAAAAGTTATTTAAGTGTGGCATATCATGGTTGCTTGGCCTTGGGAATCAGATGAAAGATTCAACTAGAACTTCTCATCTAGATCATGCACTTGGTATAAGTAGTATAAATCATCAGAGTTAAAATTTCATCATGTATGAATCTTTCAGTTACAATGTTGTGCAGGTATTGTGCATTACACACTGCACCTTATATCATAACAATGGAGAATTATGCCAGAACCACTCAAAATTGCTGCCCACTTTGACTTGACTGAGTCAGGAAATCAGGGAATGTCATTTTTTTCAACTTTTAATTTCCAAACATTAGAGGTGCTCAACAGTTGTGAAATGCCTTGAGGATGGTAAATATATTTTGGTTACTTTAATATAATGTAGATGTGCTTGGTAAGTAACTACATAAATATCATAACTTTTTAACATTTTGTTTCATAATGCTTAATAAGATTCATGAATCAAATCAAAAGGAGGACTCAGAAGTCGAAACATTGGTTTTTTATTGATTTATATTTGAAACCCTAATAAAACTATATCTCTTACTAATAGGATATATTCACATGACATCCTGAGTCATAAACTAGTCAAGAACACTTAGCATGTTGTACAAACCTAATGTGGTTAGGGTTAGAGTTAAGGTAAGTTTATGGTTCAGGATATGTTAAGTCCCAAAAATTTATTATTTGTGGGTCAGCATATTTTGTGAACATAAGCATTACACTGACATTTGCAGGCAAATTAACTCATATTTAGGAGTAAACAAACCCAAACCTTAAAAGTAAGTATAATATAAGGATTTTGGAGCTAGGTTGTTTTTAATCCTCATCCTCTTCCTCACCTCAGGATAGCATGTTTAACTCTTTGTGGTAGTTTATAGAACTACATAGAGTATATCTTTAGGCATAGTTACCTTTTGTCAGAGATCAATACTTTTTACAGATTTACTTTTTTGTTATAGAAGAAAAATTGTTGCAGATTAGGGAAGATAGATATAGATAGATAATAGATAGATAGATAGATAGATAGATAGATAGATAGATAGACTCATCTTTCCATTGATGGATATTATTTGTGAAAACTACAGATGCAGGCAAGACTTCTATAAACTGCTGAGAAATGGAGATATGCCAGAGGTATTCCTCAGTAAAAAAATTAACAAATGATAAATAGAAGGATAAGTAGAGGAAATTGAAGTTAATCTCTACATGAAATTATGGATTTTAAAGTAAATGTCTATTTTTGTTTTCTAACAGAATTAATTACTTTTGCAAAGCACTTTAAAAAATAATTGTGACTTGCATATCCTGAAGCAAAACTGCTTATTATTACATGGTAGAATTGTCTTTTATATGTCTCTCTCTCATTTTGGCAGAATTTTAATTTAATTTTTAGCTATAGTGTTTCCTCTGGGAAGCAAAATTTCCTAGTCCCATTCAAATTGGTCCCTTTCTAGTGATATCATGACATGAATAGTTTAAACTATAGTGCTGAACAGGATGCTGTGAGGTTGAGTTGCAACTCCCAATCCCATATTGTCCATCCCTATCTGATCCCTCATGATCAGAAATCAAATTGAACAGCAATTCATAGGATCATAGAGTTTGATAAGCATGTTTAATAGATATTTGATTATCTCGATTCATTTCTGGTCACTTTCAAAGGATCCTGATTCTTCTTGTGAAGCCATAGCTTCTTTAAGTGAATTTTGTTCCATTTTATGTCTTTTCTTGCCACATTTATCAAGATAAATGGTTATCCAATATTTTCTTTGAAACTTCAGGGTTGGAGCATTTACAACTTCTAAAGGCAAGCCATTCCACTGATTAATTGTTCTAACTGTTGGGACGGTTCTCCTTAGTTCTAGGGGTTCTCTCTTTGATTAATATTCATCAATTGCTTCTTGTCCTGCCCTTGGATGATTCCCTCTTCTTTGTGGCAGCCTCTGAAGTATTGGAACACAGCTGTTATTTCACTCCTAATCCTTCTTTTCATTAAACTAGACATACCCAGTTCCTGCAACCATACTTCATATGTTTTAGCCTCCAGTCCCCTGATCATCTTTGTTGCTCTTCTCTGATTCTTTCTAGAGTCTCAACATCTTTTTTACATCATGGTGACCAAAACTGGATGCAGTATTCCAAGTATGCCCTTAGAAAGGCATTATAAAGTGGTATTAACACTTTACGTGAATCACTGCAGTTGTTAAATTAGTTACATGGCTGTTAAGTGAATCTGGTTTCCCCATTGACTTTTCTTGTCAGAAGATTGCAAAAAATGATCACAAGATCCTAGGATACTGCAGCTCTCATAAATGTGAGTCAGTTGTCAAGCATCCAAATGTAAATCACGTAACCATGGGGATGCTGCAATGGTCATAAGTATGAAAAATGGTCATAAATCACTTTTTTCAATGCCATTGATAACTTTGAACGGTCACTAAGTGATCTGTTGTAAGTCAAGGACTACCTGTATGAATGGCTATTGATCATAGAAGAAAATGTGGTGTTAACGATAGATAAGTCTTCAGAAAAATAAAATAAATATATTTTCATTTGATTCCCTTTTTTACCAAGGATATAACCTTGTATCTTCAAATGTTCATATTATGGAATTTAAGTTGCTGGTTGTCTTTGAAAGATTACAGTTTTCGAGTTTCTAGGCAAGCTTCATTCTTTCATATCATGCAAAGCCCCTTTATTCTGAAAACAAGACCTCTGTACTTTTGGTTACTATACCAGCGGCACCACAATATTTGGTATTTTGCTATGATGAGTTTCTGATAACAGCTGATTTGACATTGTTTGTGGAAATTTAATTTATACTATACAACAGCCTTCATATCAAAGAGCACTTTGGGGCATTATTGGACTGTATGAAAAAGTGCTGAATGTACAATGATCAGCAGGTTTCACCTGACTGGACTGTACCTTTGTAACTCTTTGAATATTGCACTGCATGATTTATGGTGGCATTTGGCTTGCCAAATGACATCCCAAATCATCCAGCTTTCCTCCAGGTCTCTAGCAGAAAAAAATTGCTGCAAAGAACTCAGAAAACATGAGCCCAAATATTAGGCTGAATGGTAGTTTAGAAATATACCTCAAAGGAAGTATTTGGGGTAGGGCAGCCATAAGCACAGCACTTATTTTCAACTCTCTAATGCATGCACATCTTTTTTTTTTCCTGATTTAGAGAAGCAGATTGTGCCGCACATGCTCTAAAGTAGCTTTTTGGCACTGGATCCAAAACATTTTAGAAGTCTATTCAATATTATCACCTGCTAATTGTGGCATATAAAACTTTGGATTGTAGGCATTTGCTCTGATTTCTTTTTATAAAACTGGCAAGGCTATGTGACCCAAAGGACATTCTGACCCAGTTCTGAATAAAGATTAAAAAAATGTGTACTTGACTTATATCTCTTCAGACTGCCACCAGCCACCAGAATGTTTTATGTCTTCTAAATGAAAGATATGAAAAAGATGGAATTTAGCCTTCCTTCTTAATAGGTAGAAGTCTTTTCTTACAGTTATGTGATCCCTTAGTTGCCACTGGATAGGATCACACTTAGAATCCATGCTTAATACCTCAGTATGAATTGGGCTTCTGTTCTTCTAAATAAACTATTTCCTATGGAACAATCCATAGCTAATAGCGAAGGAAATCTTAAAAGCTTCAGTCAGCTTGAGAATAGCCCATAGTTAAGTCTATTACAGTGTCAGCCCAGGTTTGTGGTGCAGATGTCATCACAAATTATTTCTGCTCAGGAGTTAATGAAGGAAGATGGAAGAGGACATGAAAAGAGAAGATGGCCTGTCTCTGGGAATAGTAAGCTATGATTCTTCCCACAGTAAACTCAGAGAGTGAGGGCTCATGAAACTGCAAGCAAAATGGGGTCATTGAGAAGCAAGAAGGAAGAATCTGGCATTCTTGGAAGAACTCTAAGTTCTTTCAAAAAATTCCAATAAATCCTTACAAAGACAGAGTGCAAAGCACCTTGTTTCAACCCAAGCATAAATTATTGTATTTTTGAATATAATAAAGTATACAGATTTAAAGGAACAATTTAAAAGATAAGATACAAGAAAGAGGAGAGTAGGGGAGGGGAGGAGAGGGGAGGTGAGGTTAATTTTCAGTTGAAGGGAAAATAGTATGTATTGTAAATAAATAAAAAATCCTGCTGATGTAAATCTCATGAATCTTTGCAGTATATAAGATATGAAAAAAAAAGTTAAAACATCCACCATAACAGTGGTAGGATTCAAAGATTTTTTTACCATTGGTTCAGTGGGCATGACTTGGTGGGTGCACTTTCCATGCGTGCACACACTTTGCTTGTGCATGCATGCCAAACGCGCACTTTATACAGGCGCAGAGGCATTCCAACTCACCTCCTGCAAGCCTGCACTCTCCTTGTTGCTTCAGCAGCTGCCTCACAGCAATCTGCTGTGCTGTACAGAGCATCTGCACTTCAAAAGCAGGAAATAAAAGTGAGTATGGGAGCAGGTGGGCCCAACTGCAAAGCAGTGGACAGATCCAGTTCGGTCTCCACTGCCCATCGGTGCTATCGGCTCGGCAGAACCAGGCTGAACCAGTAGAATACTACCACTGCACCATAAGATTAAATACAACATAAAAAAGACAAAAGATAAAACTACCATATTTTTCAGTCTATACAATGGTCTGGACCATAAAATGCATATTGCCCTTACAGGAAGAAAACAAGAAAAAAAAATGCCTCTGCCTCCCAGCATCCATCTGGTATTCATCTGCTTAGCATCCTTGCAGCTCACAGCCTGGTCAGCTTCAGCATGTTATCACAGCCCCAGTATGTGGCTCATCAGGGCAATGCTCCATTGCGCCCACCACCGGTCAACTGAGCAGAGCTGCTGCCCCTGCCAGGAAATGCTAGAGCCTTCACTGCTGAGCAGCTGATTGGTGGTTGAATCAGCCTCCTTGAATACTTCTGATCAGCTGTTCTAGGTAGCAGGGATCATCACTGCCACCACTGCCTATTACAGTCTGTTCAACACCCACACCCTCACCATGGCCCGTTTGCCATGGCCAGTTCACCGTCAATCACCACTGCCTGTTCGCCACTGCCCATCAACAGCAATCAGGCAGCAGTGAACTGGCCAAGCCAATCAGGCCATGGTGAAGGGGCCATGACGATTGGGCTGCAGCAAATGGGCCACAGTGATTGGCAGGAAATGGGTGGTCAGTGAACAGGCAGTGGTGAACAGGTGGTGGCGAATGAGCCACAGCAAACAGGCAAATGGGCATGGCAAATGGGCAGGCGGTGAAAGGGCGATGTTAGGCAGCCATGGTGGTGGCAATCCCTGCCACCTAGAACAGCTGATCAGCGGTATTCTAGGAAGCCGATCCAACCACCAATCAGCTGCTCGGCAGCAAAGACTCCAAGGTTCCCCCGAGCACTGCACCAACACCCTTCCCCCACTGCAATATTCGTTCTATAAGATGCACCGACATTTCCACCCCCTTTTTTTGGGGGGGGGAAATGTGTCTTATAGTATGAAAAATATAATAAACGAACCATATATACAATAATAATAATAATTTTTAAAAATAGTATTTAGAAAAATAATTCAGTAGCTGCAAATTACTAGAGCAATCTCTGGAAAAGCTAATTTTTAAATAACCTTCTGAATGCCCTCAAGGAGGGATCTAGGGAAATTGTTACACCACACTGACACTGGGATTGAAAAGCATTGTCTTCTAAGCTCAGTTCCATGTCTACCTAAATTCCAAAGTTTCATAAGTTTTATTATCTAAACCCAATCTATGCTCTAATATGGACTAAAAATGTCTTTCCACTCACATTCCTAGAAATGGAATACCTTTTCTGGTACATGTTGTGTAAAGAACATGATGTGAGTATAGGAGAAATAGTAGGACTCTCTAGTATATTTCTATATACATTTTTGGATAGAATTTTTTTCTTCCCAGTGCACTAATTATTAATCATGAATTGTCAGAGATACACAGATTTGTTCAGTTAGGAAAACCCATTGAATATAATAGCAACAAAGCATTGTATATAGTCATCATTAAAAGCTATGTTCCTGATTGATTAAACTAAAAAAATAGAGAGGTAGGTAGATAGGAAGATATAAGAGGAGGAATGTGAATAATAATAAGCAGGAATTACATATTATAAAGTAAAGTGAAATGTGCAAAATCATTTTTGGCCTAATTATTTAGCAAAGAATAGACAAGTGATAGTGGAGCAAAGCTGTAAGCCATCGTCACCTTTCTTGAAGAACAGGCTCAGAATAAAGGCATGTCTACATTTCTGACCCTTCCTTTCATTGTTCCATATGAGCTTTCCTAATTGCCCTACCAGCAAAACAGGCACTCCTGACAATTATTCCCATTTTGGCTTCTCTTTCTCACACAATCTCTCTTTCCTCGCTGAATATTTACTGAATGGTTCCTGTCATTATTTAGTCATTTCACTTGCAACTGCGATGGCTCACGCAGTCCTTTTAAGACTTGAATTCCTTCTATGATGTGAGTAGCGTAATGACTGAAGGAAAAGGAAAATGGGGGGAAAAAGAATCTCACCAAAATGTGTGGCTCCATTCACAAGTTAAACTCCCAGGGTTTTGGTGCATGAAAGGGAAAGGGTTGGTTCCCCAGCTTTCATTTCTTCTGATGGCTGTATGATATAAGATAATATGATGGAGCCAGCTAGAAAAATATTAAGATCTGACTCAATTAATTACTCCTAGAGGGACTAGTTTACACATGACTGATAACCATCAGATCTGGGGTCTCCAACCTTGGTGACTTTAAGCCTGGTGGAGTTTAACTCCCAGAGTTCATATTCTTATAAAAGGGGCATGCATAAGTGCACAATAGTGCCTACCATCCCTGTCCTATTGTTCCCAATGATTAGTTCCTATTTCTTATATTTAAACTTATGTTTATTCTTATTTCTATTGCATTGTAAGCTTTTGACAAAATAAGTAAATAAATAAAATAAAATAAATTCCCCAGCCAGCTTTGGAATTTTGAAAGCTGGGGGCACATTTCTGACTCTATTTATTTGTATAAATAGAAGTTATCCTCAGGGTATATTCCCATCAATTTTGTACCCAGTGCAACAAATGTGTGTCCAAAATGTCATTACTTTAGTGCTGTTTTAGTGAAAAAAGTTACTTGGGACTTTTTTTTTTTTGTAGAAGAGGGGAGCCTATCCTTGACTTTCCTTTTTGATATTACAACTGCCAAGTTGATATGATAAAATGAAGGAAAATACTTCCAACATGGAGCTTTATCACATACCATAATGTAGTATCCCACTTAATCATGCTCACAAAATTTCTATCTGTGTTTCACCACCCAGGAAGGAAAAAAAGGACATATAGATATGTGTAAGTAAAATCTATTGATGATTGACCAACATGCAGAACTCTTACTGGACTTTAAAAAGTACATCATCCAAGATGACCAGAATGTAATTTTATGAGAACAATATCACAACCAAACCTAGGGAAATTATGAGCTTGTGTGTGTATGTGTGTGTGTGTGTTATTTCTACAGGAATATCTACTGAGCCAGGGAGAGGGATCAACAGCATAAAAATGGCAGACACCTCCAGATGATCAACACCCCATCCCTTTTTAATGTGCTTCAATGAACATAAAAGAGTAATCAGTTCTGCCTGCCAGTTTGACTGCTGAACATGTCCTCTCTCTTGGATGCTCCTGAAATTAAACATATATCTTTCTACTGAAAAATTCTGGTCTGTGGCTCTCTAATACACAATTCAGAGAAATTCATTCAACTCATTCATTCATTCCAAACTTTAAAATGATGGGACAGAGTTTGATTCAGGAAAGTATCTTAAGCCAAAAGCCCTTTTTGTGCATAATAAGAACCCAGGCTGAAAAACAGTCTGAAGAATAGTCAAGTGAGCAGAGAGAGGAACCAAACAAGGAGGGGAGGTCTGTTTGTCTTTATCAGGCTTGGAACCTATTCTTATTGTTAAGTCTGGGAGGACGGTTCAAGAACGGAGGCAAGACTCAGATAGTAACTAAAGCTCTTTATTTGTGACTTCAGATCTGAGCAACTAACCCCAGCCGCAGCAGCCCCTTATATAGGGCTGGCTGCAGCTAGGCAGACAATGAAGGCAATTTGAGTTTGCCGCTCTTGGCAGGGCCAATCGCGGCAACCCGTTTACTGGCCAATCGCATCAGTCTATGGCGACCAATCACGATCGGCTTTCAGCGGGCCAATCAGATTTGCAGGCTACGAGCCTGCTAGTCTGGAACACCCCTCCCCTCTTGGTTCCATTTAAGGGGTGGAGTAATATAGTCTCTCAGGTAGGCAGGCCTTCGCACCTCTCTGCCTGACTTACGCAATTCCACTTGTCCCTCTTCAAACTGGGGTTCAGATGGACTGCTTGCTGGATCAAACAGGAACGGTGAACCGGTGCCATGGTTAGGGCTCTCCTCTGGTGCCCCCGGGGTGATACAGTCCTCAGCCTCGCTGTTACTGCCATGGCTCCCGGGGCTCGCTGAACCTGCCTGGTTGCTGCTTCTTGGCGAAGCGTTCGACTGTCCAGTCTCAGCTGCAGCTGGTGAGTGTTGCCAACCATGGTGCGGTGATCTCGGTGCTAGCACGGAATAAACAGGTGTTGGTTCTAATTCTGAGTTCACTGCTTCCCCTCCCCCCTAGTGTCAAAGTTAGGGTCAGGGTTGGAAGATGTGGTTAGTCTGGAGCGCAGTTGGTCAATATGGTGTTTCCATGCTCTGCCTTCAGTGGTGAGTAGACGGTAGGAGCGGGGGCCCGTAACTTGAGTTACCTGGGCAGGAATCCAAAGGGGATCCCCAGAAAATTTTTTTGCGAAAACAAGGTCTCCTACCTTGAAAACACGGTGCTTGCTGCTGGAACCCAGGGGCTTTTCCGGGGTGTAGGCAGGGTGCAAACGATCTAGAGGCGATCTGAGTTTCCTGGCCATCAGGAGTTCAGCTGGGCTCTTGTTGGTCGTGCTGTTTGGTGTGATGTGTTGCAGGAGCAGCATTCTAGTGACTTTGTCGTGGATGTTGCCTTGGTCCATTTTCTGTAGGGTTTTCTTTGTAAACTGAACCATTCATTCAGCCCGGCCATTCGCCGCAGGATGAGCCGGCGATGTGAGTGCGTGTCGGATGCCCCGTTCTGCTAAATACTGTTCAAAAGCTAAGGCAGTAAATCGGGGCCCATTGTCAGAAACCAGGACATCTGGTAACCCGTGTGTGGCGAAGAGTCTGTTCAGTTTTTTAATGACTGCCTCAGTAGTGGTTGCTTTCATTTTATTGACCTCAAGCCAGTTTGAGTAGGCATCAACAGTTATTAAGAAGGTGTGGCCTCTCGTAGGTCCCGCAAAGTCAATATGAATGTGAGACCAAGGACCCCTGGGTGTTTCCCATTCTGTTGATGGGGCTTTAGGTGGAGCTGAGTGGTTTTCCTGGCATTTGTTACAAGAGGTGACCCAGGTTTCGATTTGTTTGTCTATACCTGGCCACCAGGTGTAACTTCTTGCCAGCGCTTTCATATGCACGATGCCCGGGTGTCCATCGTGTAGCATTTGCAAGACCCTTTTTTGTAACTTAGTTGGTACAACAACTCGGTCTCCCCACAAAACGCACCCTTTTTGTGAAAAAAGTTCTGTTTGTCTGTTTTTAAATGGCTTAAACATTTCCTTAGTGTTGTAATCTGGCCATCCCCTCTCCACTCAGCCAAGAACTCGTGCCAAACAAGAGTCTCTTTTGGTTTCAAAGGTGATGTCTTGAGCCGTTAGTGGAGGCGATGGCATTGTCTCTATTTGGAGTACCAGGAGTGTGGGAGCTGGGTCTTCCTGTGGCTCGGGTAGCAGTGAGCAGCTCAAGGCATCTGCATGGGGAATAGATTTCCCTGGGCGGTACTTTAATTGATAGTCATAGGCAATGAGAAATTATGACCATTGCATCATTCTGGGGGAGAGAATGTGTGGAGTAGGTTTGTCGCCCGCCAGGATCCCAAGTAGTGGCTTATGATCCGTTATAATAGAAAACAGTCTCCCATAAACATATTCATGAAATCGTTTTATTGCAGAGACAATAGCAAGGGCTTCCTTATCTAATTGGCTATAGTTTCTTTCTGTTTTTGATAGAGTTCGTTAAAAAAATGCAATTGGTGCTTCTGAGCCATTTGGTAGGACGTGGCTCAGGATGGCCCCTACCCCAAATGGTGAGGCATCACACGTGACAGTAAAAGGTAGTGTCTCATTATACTGAATTAGTACTGCCTTTGAGGTAAGGAGGTCTTTTACTTGCTGGAAGGCGTGTTCCTCCCGATGTCCCCAAATCCAGGATGCCCTTTTATCAAGTAGTCTATGAAGGGGCTCAGCAACAGTCGCCTTCTGGGGCAGGAAGATGTTATAAAAGTTAATAAGTCCCAGGAAGGCTTGGAGGTCGGTTTTGTTTTTGGGTCTTGGGGCGTTTTTGATAGCTGCCAATTTTTTTTCTGTGGGGTGGATTCCTTGCTTGTCAAGGAGGTAGCCAAGAAACTCCACCCTTTCTGTGCAAAGCTGGCACTTTTCCTTCTTAACCTTGAGGCCAGCATTTTTGAACCTCTGTAGGACTGTTCTGAGACGTTTTTCTAATTGGTTTTTTGTGGGTGCTGCTATTAATATGTCATCAAAATAGGGCACGACCCCTTTTATCCCTTGTAATAGTCTCTTTATCAGGCTTTGAAAGATGCCTGGGGCTACGCTTACACCAAACTGGAGCCTGTTGCATATGAATGCACCACGATGTGTGACTATAGTTTGGGATTCTGCAGTCTCGGGGTCAACTGGTAGCTGTTGATACGCTTGGGCCAGATCTAATTTTGCGAATATTTTGCCACCCCCAAGTGAATGCAGGAGATGTTGAACAACTGGCACTGGGTAGGCGCTCTGCTGTAGTGCGTGATTGAGGGTGGCCTTGTAGTCACCGCAGATTCTTATGGACCCGTCAGGTTTTATGGGGGTGACAATTGGTGTCTCCCATCGGGCGTGGTCAATAGGTTCTAACACACCCTGCGCAATTAATTTGTCCAGTTGCTCATCAATTTTGGATTTAAGAGCAAAGGGAACTCAGCGTGGCTTTAGACAAATGGGTGCTATGTCGGGGCGAAGATTAAATGAAATAGGGGACCCCTTGTACTTGCCTAGGCTTTCGTTGAACACTTCTCGGAAGTCATGGACGAGAGCCGCCTCCCAGTCATTGTCTTCAGTATGATGGATGCCAGCCATTCCGATTCCTAATGACGCGAACCACTGAAGACCCAATAGACTTGGCCGGTCTCGGTCTACGACGGTGAGTGGTAGAATTGCCTTATGTCCCTTGAACGAGACCTGCACATGGCAGGTACCTGCGACTGTAATCCGGTTGCCTTGATAGTCTTTCAGTATGATTCTCTGACTGCTGAGGTCTTGGCGTTGGATGTTGGGGATTAGCTGCTTGAGTGTTGTCCAGGATACCATGGATAGTGATGACCCAGAGTCAACTTCCATGTTGCATGGTTTGTTTTCAATCGTGACCTCTACTCAGATCTTTTTAGCATCAAGTGATGAAGCGTGGCCGATGGTGATGGTTTGATGAGCCTCCTCTTGTCTGGGGGCATCGTTAAACCTTCGGGGTCTGCTGTACCGGTTCCACTGGTTGCTAGGGCGGTCCCTCTGTGTGGTGGCGTTGCCATCGTTTCTCTTTGGGCTGCTCCATCTCCCTCTGGGGCTGGAAGTTCTCTTGTTTCTGCATACCTTCGCGATGTGTCTCCATTTCTCGCAAAAACGGCATATGGCATCTAAGAATCTGCATTTGGATCGGGGATGGTTTCCCTCGCATCCGGCACATTGGTAGTTGGATTTGCGACCCCGCTGGTCCCGTTGCTCACATTCTGACCGGAGCCTGTGGACTTCTTCTTCCTCGCTGTCTGAGGACGACTCGACATCTTCATGATGGGTGGTTGATGTGTACTTGTCTGAAAGTTTCCCAGCATCGTTGGTGGGTTGGCAGTTGGTCCCGCTGGTTCGATGCATTCGTGCTGCCAATTTATGAGTGGCTTCGGCTGCTGTGGCGCCTGCTATGGCATCTGCAAGCGAGATGTCTCCCTTGGCCATAATCTTGCTCTGGACGGTTGGGTCTCTGAGGCCAAGGACGATGCGATCTCTCATAGCTTCTTTGAGGTTGGCGAAGCCACACAAACCACCCAGGTTCCTCAGGTCTGCCACAAAATCCCCAACGCTCTCACCTTCACGTTGGTCCCTCTGGTAGAACTCATGCCTGCGAATGAGAGTTGGCACGGCTGGGGTGTAATGATTGCGCAGGGTGGGAGCAAGGGTGTCCCAATCCATGGTTTTAACTTCAGCTGGCTTGGCTAAGGCTTTAGCCATCTTAAAAACGGCTGGTCCACAATGGGTTAGAAAAAAGGCTCGTTTCTTGCTGGGCGTGGCATCTTTGAGGTTGTTGGACTCCGGGAACATTTGAAATCTGTCCATGTATGAGTCCCAATCTTCGCTAGCTGGATCGAATGGTGCGGGTGGTATAGCGCTGCTGGCCATGTCACCGTCATTGCGCTCTGTCAGCCACGTGCTCCTTCGGCTAGCTCAATTTAATAGCTTCTGTTACCTCCGCATCCCATCCTCGTCGCCAGTGTTAAGTCTGGGAGGACGGTTCAAGAACAGAGGCAAGACTCAGATAGTAACTAAAGCTCTTTATTTGTGACTTCAGATCTGAGCAACTAACCCCAGCTGCAGCAGCCCCTTATATAGGGCTGGCTGCAGCTAGGCAGCCAATGAAGGCGATTTGAGTTTGCCGCTCTTGGCAGGGCCAATCGCGGCAGCCCGTTTACTGCCAATCTCATCAGTCTATGGCAACCAATCACGATCGGCTTTCAGCGGGCCAATCAGATTTGCAGGCTACGAGCCTGCTAGTCCGGAACACTTATATTGACTGTCTCATAGTCTAAAGCAGAGTAGCCTGGAAGATAATGTCCTGAAATCAGAGAGTAGAGGCATGTCACACCAGCCTAAGTGATTCAGAGCTTGATCCCACCCATAGAGTCACCCAACTGCATCACCAACAGAATGGTCAGTGCAGCCTGTTGAATTGTATCCAAGATAAAACTTGTGTTGGAATAAGAGGGAAAACATTATTTACAATAATGATGATTCCACACCTTGTATATGTTGGGAACTCAGATGAAAGCAGCATTGTAAGTATACAGCAGAAAAGAAAGAGGTTAGTCATCAAGGGAGGATTGTGCTGCACTTAGGTGCAAGTGAGGCAGAATAAAGTAGGGGGTACAATATATTCCTAGACATTAGCGGGGTACAGTCATCTGCAATGTATCTGTGCTGATCCAAAGTAGCAGGATGTATCTCTTCTTCTCTTGTATGCAGAACAGCTGTTTATGTTTCCCATACCCCTGAAGTAGATCCATCTCTGGCCCAAGAAGGAAAAGAGGGAGATCAACTAACACTAGCAGGATTTTTTTTTTAAATAACAAACAGCATAGGACAAATTTGTCTATTACTCTGAACAACCAGATGACCTTCGTCTACATGATATTTATGATTTTTTGTTTATTTATCCCTAATAAGCTCTGGCAACCAATTACACAGAAGGCAGAACTTAAGCAATGTTAGGTCAACCTACAAAAGGTGCAGAAAGCCGTGCAGAAAGCTGTGCCTCCTGAAAGTTCCTGAAATATTCCCAACTGTTGAGTAATGCATCATGTGTGCTTCCATAATTTCTGGCCTCTGTGTTTTGGCAATGAAATAAAATGCAAGTTTGAACTAACCAGCTGGGATAAAATCCCTGCTCTTTTGTTTTATCACATAGGTATTTCTTCCAATGAAGAGATGGCAAGATCTCTCGGTAACAGCTGTTGCTTTGCTAGTACAAAAGAAAAGAAAAAGAAACAAAGAAAAAGAAACAAAAACAGAATGCTTCTCACAAATATAAGTGTACAGCAGCTTGATGTTAAAACAACAAGTATTCCCTATACTTAAGAAATGACCGCTGATGTATGTCCTTTACGCCATCCAGAGAAACAACTGGGCATCAGTGGCTGCAGCCTTAGCTATTCATGAACCATATTAATTTCAGCTGCAGTGAACCACAACCTTTTCCACTGCTTTGTCTTTGTTCTTTCTTTCTTTTTTTAAATGCTGCTAGGAATATTATTTAAAGGATTCCTAGGTACACTGTAATGTATGGGCATACAGTAAGTCATACATATAACAAGATAATAGAGGTCATTCAGGATGGGCTAAGTATGCTCCAAAGGCTTTCCAAACTGATTTATTCAATACCAGCAGGGATCCTGCATAACTGGGTAATAGCTGCAGCAGATAATTGAGAATGGTTCTTGGAGTTGATTCTTGTGGTGTAGTAATCATCTTTATGGTGGCTTCTTATTCTTTGTGTTTACTATAAGACCAAGTGGAGGCAGCATATCTGAACACAGCAGGGAGAGAACTCTTGCCAAGGCTATATGCACATTCTGTTTTGTAAAGGGAGCACATTGGGAAAAATAGTTGATGGGGATGCAGGTACTGTGTAGCTTTCCCTTTACAAAAAGCAAGTTACCAGATCTTGAGGGTACTTAGTGAATGTCTGAGAGTGCCAATATCTCAGAAACTACAAAGAAAGCTGAACAATGTTTTAGTTTCTAGTTTATCTGTGTTCATCTTACTACTTATAAAAATAAACATTACAAAACATTTTTAAAATGTGCAAATAAAATGCTGTTTGTATGAATTACTGCACGTTTGAAGAACTGGGTTTATACAAGTGGTAGAACTCATCTTAATCAATAAATTACTCTTTTTATTTTTTTAAGCACAGGACCATTTTAGCATTTATGTTCCCTATCCATCCCTTAAGCCCCAGTCAACCCATCAAGCCAGCCAGAATTATATTTTCTTTGTGAAAGACTCCATTATTGATTTAATGTTGAAATATCTTGAGTAATATATATATATGTGTGTGTGTGTGTGTGTGTATTTGTTTTCTTAAGTTTTCATCGGTACTTACATGTATGGTATTCAGGTTTCTTCGGGTATTTTCCCATGTCATTATAGTTGTGCTTTTAAAGTTGTAGCAACGTTTGGGCAGAATCTCATCTGCCATCATCAGGCTTCTGTATTGTGTTCGTCTGTGAGTCAGACTTTTACAGTGGTTTCAGATTTAAATTTTGGACTAGCCTACTGCTGTGCCAGAATGGTTTTTTCTTCATCCTGATTGGTTGGGAGTCTTGGTCTGTGTTTATTGGTCTTGGAGTTTGCTGTGTTCTGCTTGATTGGTGATTCTAATGTCTTCTGTCTGTTTTGTGGCTTTTTTGTGTCTTGATTCACTGGCAACATTGTGTTTCCTGTATTGGAGGCCTTTAGTGCACCTTGGCTCCAAGTAAATGGATGGCTCTCATTTGTTAGGAACCTAGGTTTCATCTGGGTGCCTGATGAAGCAAACCACCCAAAAGCAACTTGCACAAAAAAGAACTAAAAGCGCTGCAAGCCCTAAAAAAGGATAGCAGCATAATCATACTTCCAGCAGACAAAGGGAATGCCACAGTAGTAATGGATAGAAAAGACTACAAAACAAAATTGACAGACCTACTCCAAGACTCCACATACAAACCCATAAACATGGACCCAACCACATATCTGGAAAAATTAACCAAGAAGAAAATTATAACCAGCCACATGAGCAAAGAGATCCAACAGACGATCATCCCAAGAGAAAAATCTTCCAGATGCCCCAAACTATACGGCCTCCCAAAAATACACAAAGAAGGCATACCTCTCAGACCCATAGTCAGCTCCAGAGGAACACCACTATAAAACCTAGCTAAACACTTAACAAAACAGCTACAGCCCCATGCTGAAACAGCAGCTTCACATGTACAAAACTCATAGCACTTCTTGGAAATGATCAAAGATCTACACGTGGAACAAGAAGATCTGCTTGTAAGTTTTGACGTGGTTTCACTATTCACTCAAGTCCCAATAAAAGAAACTCTTGAAATCATCAAAAATAAATACCAACCAGCTAAACACCTCATAGAACTAACAGAACACTGCTTAACCAACACATATTTCATATACGAAGGACAAAGATACAAGCAAATTGAAGGAGCCCCTATGGGATCACCACGGTCACCCGTCATTGCAAACCTGCTCATGGAAAAATTTGAATCCAGAGCCCTGGCTAATGCCATCCACAAATCCAAACTATGGTTAAGATACATCGATGACACATTTGTGATTTGGCCCCATGGAAAAGAAAACCTAAACAATTTCCTAACACACCTAAACAGCACACACCCCAAAATCAAGTTCACCATGGGAACAGAAACAAACAAACAACTACAATTCCTAGATGTACTAATCTACAAAAAAACAGATGGCACACTAGGACACACCATATACCAGAAGAAAACACACACCAACTGCTACCTCAACGCCCAATCCCACCACGACCCAGCACAGATAAACTCCGTGGCCAAAACACTAATTGCTAGAACCAAACACCTGGCAGACAAGACACACATAAAGACTGAACTATGCACCCTGACTAAAGTACTGACAGCCAATGGCTTCCACAAAAGCAAAATCACTGGCTTGATCCACAAAAACACATTGAGACATAATGGAGACCTAGAAGATGAACAGACCTATGGAACAGCTGTCCTGACCTACATAAGAGGTACTACAGACAAAATCAGTAAGATACTACACAGGCATCACATCAAGACTGCCTTCAAAACAGACAGAAAAATAGCAGCCATCCTCAGAAACCCCAAAGATAAAATTGACCTGGAAAACAAAGCATATATGAAGTCCCCTGTGCTTCATGCCCGGCCACATACATTGGACAGACCAATAGAAGAATAAGTACCCGCCTGGATGAACACAAAAATGCAGTCAAAAAGATGGAACACACTTCCTCACTAGTCCAACACATGGAAGCCACAGGTCATAGCATCAACTTCAATGGCACCAAAATCCTAGCCACTATAGAAAACCCCAGCCACAGAATTATCAGAGATGCCATAGAGATTGAAAAAAGACCTGAAAACATGAATAGAAGAGATGATTCCATCAGAATGTCAATTATTTGGAAGCCTGCACTCACAAACAAAAAAATCTCCACACCACTAGCCAGGCAAAAACCTGGTTACAAACAAATCCCCCCTGATACCTCCAGCTCAAACACACCCCAACCAGGCACCCAGATGAAACCTAGCTTCCTAATAAATGATAGCCATCCATTTACTCAGAGCCAAGCTTCACTAAAAGCCTCTAATACAGGAACACAATGTTGCCAGCCAATCAAGATGCAAAAAAGCCACAAAACAGACAGAAGATATTAGAAACACCAATCAAGCAGAACACAGCAAACTCCAAGACCAATAAACACAGACCAAGACCCCCAACTAATCAGGATGAAGAAAAAACCATTCTGGCACAGCAGTAGGCTAGCCCCAAATTTAAAACTGAAACAACTGTAAAAGTCTGACTCACAGGCGAACACAATACAGAAGCCTGATGATGGCAGATGAGATTCTGCCAAAACGTTGCTACAACCTTAAAAGCACAACTATAATGACATGGGAAAATACCCGAACAAAGCTGAATACTATATATAGAAGAACCATAGAACCATATATATATATATATGGTTATTCGGGTTTTCTCCCGTGTAAGATTAGAAGTATCTAGGCCATATTTCGATGAAGTCTCATTCATCATCTTCAGGCTTGTGTCTTTGGCTCTGTGCTTCTCAGAGTAATGTGAGCTTTACTGACACCCACCATGAAGATGCAGCATGACTACAAACATGAAGCCAAACAGCAGGATCACAGCTCACCAGCTCAAATCCCCCAGCAACTAAGACTAACCTGAGCACAACCAAGCCCCCACCTGAACAGAACACAGCTTCAGCCAATCAGAACACAGCCAATCCCCAACCAATCAGAACACGGCCAAGCCCCCACTAGCAGTTAAAAGGAAGAAGCAGCTGCAAGCTCACATTACTCTGAGAAGCACAGAGCCGAAGACACAAGCCTGAAGATGATGAATGAGACTTCATCGAAAACGTTGCCTAGATACTTCTAATCTTATGCGGGAGAAAACCCGAACAACCAAAAGCCTGATGATGGCAGATGGGATTCTACTGAAATGTCGCTACAACTTTAAAAGCACAACTACGATGGCGTGGGAAAATACCCGAGCAAAGCCGAATGCCATACATGTAAGTACCCGTGAAAACTTAAGAAAATATATATATATATATGTGTATATATATATATATATATATATATATATATATGTGTGTGTGTGTGTGTGTGTGTGTGTGTGTGTGTATGTATGTATGTATGTATGTATGTGTATGTATTTATGTATGTATATGTATATGTATATGTATGTGTGTATATATATATATATATATATATATATATATATATATATATATATATATATATATATATATGCAATTGCCTAAATTAAAAGGATTGGTTTGTGATTTAGAAGAAGGGATTGCCTAAATCTAACTTAATATGTGAGTGCCATCTCTCCTGTCTTATTAAGAAAGCCTCCCCCCCAAATGTAACCTCTTGGTATTTTTCCTCACAAAAATACAAATCCTGTTCAAAACTTCTGAACACGAAGCTGGGCAGGTAGATTATTATGTTAAGATGATAGATTTATTGGGCTGTTAATTGGATAATGTAATGCTTTAACTCCATGACTGATTTTTTGAAAACTGAGGATTGAAAATTAGTTCTATGTTGAACACTGAGCTCTCTGCTACCATCTCTTGGCCAACTGGAGTTTTACAGTGCATGCCTTGTAGCCCTGTAAGGATGCCATCTCTCTTTTAAAGAAATGCTTAAAAATTAGAGGGGGGGATGAATAAAGGCTCAGAGCAGTGTGGTTCAAAAAAACCCTCATGAAATAATACAGTATGCAAAGAGGCAGTTTGGTTACTGAGGCACAAGTTCATTCCAAGGTAGCTCTTGTGTGTTTTCATCTCTCTTTTGCCATTTCAATATTTTCTACCTCTTGAAAGCAATTTTATAAAGTAAACAGAAGTACCAGGACAGAAATACCACAGCAATCAGCAAGTATGTGAATAATTTTTCAGGGAAACCTAAGCAGGTTCCTGAGTCCTGAGGAAGTCAATGTTTCAGTGGGACTCTAACATCTCCCCATTTGAAATTTACAACAATATCCCTTAGTCTATAATCTAGCTAAGCTCCTCAGTCATTTCTTGTTTCTTGGCTGGCAATTCCCTTGAAATAACCTGGTAAGCAAAAACTTGATTCTGTGCTCTTTTCTGTTCTTATTCAGCTTCTGAAATTGTTCAACAACAACAACAACCAATGTATCAATGTTGTCTATCTGTGTATGGACTGAATAGCATCTGCTGCTTTTTCAGAATAATTGATAGTCATAGGTGTGGAATGCTGGGGGAGAAAAGGCAAGCCCATCTATTTTCCTTCCCCGCAAAAGTTATTTACACCATAGGATAAAACACTGAGATACCGAATGTGCTTGCAGAATGTAACCATGTTTTGGTGTAATTTCTAGTAATAAAGCAGACTTAAAATATAATAAATCAATAAAATATCATGCTTTTTCTTAGCCATTTCAAAAATCCTTTTCAAGCCCATGTTTTAAGTTTGTGTGCTATTACCAAATAACTGTATGGCATTTTATTTTGCATAAAATTAGATGGCTGAGATCAGGGCAAAATATAATATGTAACATTATACAACTCATATCATACCTAGACAGCATTTGAAATGGTGGCCTAAATCCAACTGGCCACATTCATTAGAAAAATATATTGTTACTTGTTTTAGAGCTCTGACAATAGGAACTATGAAACTTAAAATAGTACCAGTTGCTAAATACCATTTAATATTAACTAAAGGCAGTTCCTGCTTAGAAACTGCAATTGGGATTGACAATTCCATTGCTAAGCACCATAATTGCTAAGCAGAAAATTATGTAACTGCTATGGGTTTACCACATCATTTTCCATTCAGTCATGAAATATATTAGTTGAATCCCATTACCATGATTTTCTGTGCTTTCTATTAACTTGGCTTGTTGGAAGCTGGTTGTGAAACACATGAATAGTGATCAGGTGAATGTGTGTTGCTGCAAAAACTGACTGCAAAACTGTTTTTTTAAACACTGTCATAACTTCAAACGTTTGCAAAATGAGCAACTCAGTAAGTGATAACTCTGTGTATTAACTGTTGTGACATGTTCAGTTCTTTTATCAAACATAATTTAATGGGGAATGATATTTTATGTCAAATGTTTCATTTTTAGAAATAGATACACACATTATGAGAACTTGCAGAAGTGTATTTTTAAGATCATTTCCTGGAGTGTATTCATTTTGGTTTCAGAATTAGCACAGAGAATTAGATGGATTTTTATATTTAGATTTAAAGCTATTAAACCATTTTTAGAAATATAAGCATCCATACATATTATTTTTCAAATAAAATGGTGAAGAACGGACATAACAATGTAGAACTGCAACAGCCCTTTTGCTAAAGATAAGAAATTTTAAAAAAACTATTTGAACTATATGGCTATAGCCAAGCATTTACATGTCCATATGATTTTTGATCAAACGTTAGAGTTATGGTATTGCACTTGAAAGTAGAAGATTTCTTCCCCTTTATAATAAAGTCATTGCACTAAAGTTTAATCTTAGATGAGCAAAAAAAAAATCATCACATTCTTACAAATACAGCGTCATCATTCCAAGTAATGAATTCAGGGAATCAGGGCACTTTTTGCAGGCTCAAGAGATCCTTTACTGAGTACATCATATCAATGCTTAAAAACGTGAAGCTAGCTCTAAATTGTTCCCATGCTCAGGGATAGTTAAAAGAATGAGATCTCCCCACCCAACCTTTGTCCCTCAGGTCACATGGGCCAATCCGTTCAGGTGTAGGTTTCCGCTCAACTCCAACAACTGTCCATTGAAATGGCCTTGGTCCACATGCCAGCCCAGAGATGCTGTGACTGAAGCACTACATTCCTAAGTTCCCACCCCCTATGCTCTTCCCCTCCCCCTTGAATGGCAATCAAGAAATGAAGGAGAAGTAAGCATGGCTTCAGCTGAAATTGTTTTGCAGGTTGACATACAGAGACACAAGCAACTATGGCGGGGAAAAAGAGTGATTTTTTTTTTCAGGTTCCGTGAGAGGATAAGGCTAGCTCTCAGATGTTTTACATTGTATCGCTCAACATTATGATTCTCAGCTGAGCATATGAATTGCTTCTATTTAAACCTATCCTGTATTTACAGCAGATAAATTTATATCTCTCCATCAGCTAGAGCACAGCAGTCCACGGGAGGATGTGTCATGCATAGGCTATGCTCTCCCTACCTCCATGAAGGGAAAAAAAAAACATTGTGAAATGTCATGTGACGGCAATGTGATGCCACGAGTTTGACACCTGTGAACTACTAGGGAATCATGCTAGATTTTTAAGTCACATGCCAAAGGTCACAATATAAAAATAGTGACAGCAGACTCCTTTTGGACAGGGTGATTCAATAACTTGAATGATAAAATTGGTTGTTCTAAAATATAGGGAGGGGGGGTTGAATGAATTCCCCCCAAATGGAAAACAAAGAACTCATCTTTTTAGGCTCCATCTACCTGAGAAACCATAAATGGATTACCAATTGGCCATATCCCAAATTTCTTTGCACACCTCCATGTAGATAGCAGATGTATGCCATTGGATCAACTCTTTTTATATTCATGCATTTATAGATGTCTAAAATGGAATGTTATGATTTATGATCAGGAAGACTGGTCTTTAATGTATCACGTGGAGTGCCTTTAGATGTTCATCTTTTCTTAGGAGGCACAGAGTATAGAAATGAATCTCTCCTTTTCATCTTTGTACCACATGCAAAGTTACTGCGTAATATGTAATTCTTACTGTGTAATATTTAATTCTTTGTAAAATGACTGCTCAGCACATTCATACATTTGTATAAATTTGCTTAACAAGCTAGGAAGAAATCCATGTTTGGATCATCTGTGAATTTCAGTACTGAATGAACACATGCATGTATGCCCCTTTTTTTAAAGGCAGGCAAATGCTATGTGTATCTGTGAGTTCTTTACTGAAAAATTATCATATGAATATGTTTTTTTAAAAAATCTGCATCTCTGATTTGGAAGAGATCTTGGAGATCTTCTAGTCCAACCACCTGTTCAAGCAAGAGACCCTACACCATTTCAGACAAGTGATTGTCCAGTCTCTTCTTAAAAGTCTCCAGTGAAGCATCCACAATTTCTGAAGACAAGCTGTTCCACTGGTTAAATATTCTCACTCTTAGAAAGTTTCTCCTTAGTTCTAAGTTGCTTCTCTCCTTGATTAGTTTCCATCCATTGTTTCATGTATTGCTGGTGCTTTGGAAAATAGATTGACTCCCTCCCTCTTCTTTGTGGCATCCCCTCAAATATTGGAACACTGCTATCATGTCATCCCTAGTCTGTCTTTTCTCTAGGCTAGCCTAACTCAATTTCTGCAACCGTTCTTTATATGTTTCAATCTCAAGGCCCTTAATCATCTTAGTTGCCCTTCTCTACACTCTTTCCAAAATCTCAACAACTTTTTAAATAATTTGGTGACCAAAACTGGATGCAGTATTCCAGATGTGGTGTTACTAAGGTTTTATAAAGTGGTATTAATGTTTCATGTGATCTTGACTCTGTTTCTCTATTTATGCAACCAAGTATTGCATTAGCTTGTTTTGGCTGCTGCCACACACTGCTGGCTCAAATTCAATTGAATTTATGAACTGCTGGCTCATGTTTATCTTGGTTATGTAGTGCTTCAGTGGATTTTTTTTCTATGTTTTCTCATGAAAAAGATCAGAAAATAAGAGGAAACAAGTGGAAAAAGGTGCGGAGGATGAGATTCTCCTATGTTGTTTAATGACCCACTGTTAATTTACCATTAATTAACATTTTACCTTGTTGGGGAGAAAAATACCAAAACCATGTTTTGATAGTAACATAGCAGTTCTTCCCCAAACCATTTTACATTGAGTTTTTTATTATTATTATTTGGTTTCACCTTGAAAAATTTTCCCCCAACTGTAAGGATGCTTAATGGGAAGGGGAAATACTGAATTGAGAGCATCTGCTCATTTCTTTTATAGCGCCATTCTGTCTTTTTGATGCTGGAGCTTATTCGATAAATCCTTTCAAAATCAGTGCTTCTACATATGAGTTAGGGACTAAAATAAATATTTAAAGGAAGCTTTTTGCTGTTTCTAAAAAGAAACCAGTGCTAATAGTCTCCCGTAGGCCTTCATTATACCTCATAACTTCATATTACTATGCACAGAAGTATAATTGGAAGATATCACAACTCTCAACTTTCTGACGACTTACTCTCTTCAAGGAGAGGGTGGGAGAAGAAAATGTGTTAAATGGCCTAATGAGAGAAAGAAATGAATATCTGGCCAATTCCCAAATGAATTTCTAAAGGCTTCTGATTAATTTGGGGTCTTCTTTGTTTAATTTCTTTCTTCTTTTTTCCTTTCCACATTTCAAATGCTAGTAACCTGAGGCAAAAACATTATCATCTTTTACAAGCCTTTATGCAAAATTCATTTTATGTTACTTGGTGACATTTATGAGAAATGAAAGAAAGCAGTAAATGACCAACTCAAGTGACTGCCTATGCATTTTTGTAAAAAGCTCCCCCAGCTGGTTAACTCTGGGTTTTCCATTTCTCAGTGGATACAAACTTGTGTCAAAAGAAAAACAGTAAAAGTAGAAGGCAGCAGAACCTTTGTTGCTCAGTCAAACGGACCATTAGAAGAATGCCACATTTTGAAATCTGCTTTGTTTATCACATGCTTTCTTATTACATGACTCTGATTTTATTTATAAAAGGATGAAAAAGATATAGTATTAATATTGAATTATTTAAACTTCAGCCACAGAACTTGAAATGGTTTATCAAAGCAGAAATCCTTTGGTTTTAAATATGAGAAATAAAAAGCAGCAGTCCCATCTGATACTAAATGAAAATGGACACTTTGATCTTAGCTTAGACTTTTAAGCATGAGCAACATTTTGAAGTTGGAGTATGTGTGTATATGCATAACATTGTATATGATGACAATAGAAGCCTCCTGTTTTTATGGTAACTATCATCCTCATCGAACAATCAAAGACTCTTTAATTTTCTCCCCAAAACTCAGACATTTAAATCTGAGTCCAGTGGCAAAATTGATGAATTGTGCCAAATCTGAATAGAATAGAATAGAATAGAATAGAATAGAATAGAATAGAATAGAATAGAATAGAATAGAATAGAATAGAATAGAATAGAATAGAATTCTTTATTGGTCAAGTGTGATTGACACACAAAGAATTTGTCTTTGGTGCATATGCTCTCAGTGTACATAAGAAAAAATAAAATATATTCACCAAGAATTATAAGATACAACACTTATTCATAGGATACTAATAAGCAATCAAATCATACTAGGGAACAATAAAAACAATATAAGTTGTAAAGATACAAGTAACATGGATATAGCCATAAGTGGGAAGAGATAGGTACTAATAAGGATGAGAAAAAGAATAGTAATACAATCTTAGTAGTTAATTTGACAGTGTTGTGGGAACACATTGTGGATTAGGACATGGACAGGCAATTATCTGGGAAAAGGTTTTTTTTTCTGATAAAATCCTGGATTTACTTGCAACTGATTGTTTTTTTTTCTATGACCTCCATGTCTGACAGTAGAAGCACTAGTTGTTTCTTCACCTTCTATTCTGACAGAGATAGGAAGGGGCAGCTGCTGTGCCCCAAGTAGCAAAGATGGAGATCTACTCTTTCTCTCCCTCATTTCTTTTTTGGCATTGCTAAATCAGATAACATCAAGGATATTGGTAGAGTTGGTTTTTTTTTTCAGGCATTAACAAGCACGTATCCTTTCCCCACCAATATATGTAGATTTAAAGGAGAAGCAGAAGATGTAGCATGTAAGTCTGTGATCCCAGACCCCCAGTTTTCAAAATGATAGGACTCTTATAATTTAAAGAAGTTGGGACTCTAATTCCAAGTCACTTCATACAACATTAGGTATCAGAAATAGGTCAATGGCAGAATGTTTTGAAGGAGGCAGAAGAGTAGAAACAGACCAGCTGAATCTCTATTCTTTCTTTCTGACTATTGTCAGTGTTGCCAATGCAATAGCAGTTGGATGGTGACAAGAGGAAGGAAACAGTAATAGCTTGGACAGAAATAATAGGAAGAACTGTTCTTTGGCTGTCATTAAAATCCAAGTCAAGTAAAAAAGGGGAAAATAAAACATCCTGGCTTCATTATATACCATGAAGCCTGACATGCAATTCATTGCTATGAAATTATCATTTATAGTAATATTTCTAGGCTAGGGAAGAATAGTTGAATATAGGGCAGTTTAATTATCCTTGGTCATACATAGCACTGAACTTCATGTGGAGTATGGAGCCACAGCATTCTTTCTATAAAAGAACATACTACTATGTATAAATCCTTTGCAGATACTGTGCAGTAAAAAAGGGAGTGTGTGTGTGTGTGTTCCTGTGTATGTTGGTAAATTTATACCTCTACCTATCTTTGTCAACTTTCTACAGTATCTTTATATGTTTAAAATAAAAACATTTTGATCCTTAGAATACCAGATAGCTTTTCTGAAGCTATAACACTTGAGACTACAAATTGTCTATCTGTCTGTTTCTCAGCTAGGTTGAAAGAGTACAAATGGAGTACTCTGCAATAAATAAATAAAAATTAACCTCTTTTCCCATAAGATCTATAAAGGAAGCTACCTTGATTAGAATAACTCAAGGGGAAAAAAAGAAAAAAGCCCAACCAGTTCATTTGAAAAAGAGCAATAATTGTGACTTACTTTATTGAGCATTTGAGAGAATGAATAAACAAGTATCCATGTAATGTTCTATAATCATAATGATTATGTTTCTGATTCAATTCCACCTCACACAATTGCTTAAATCTGCAGCAAATAGAAAATAACAGGTTAGGTTCATCTGGATGGACAAAAAAAGAGGTCATTTGTTTCTAATACACATTGAACTTGTAGTTTTTCAGAGATCTCTGTCAATCTCTACCTTCACTGAACTTTGGTCACAGTAAACTCAATGGGTCATGTTAGTTGTGATTTAGGTTTCATTGATTCAATGGGAATTGAGTCAACTTATTACAGCATTATTTTGACAGGGTTGAGAAGATTCCAATTTTCTTCACATCTCAGTCATTCTTGCATAAATACTACTAATGGGAAAACTTAACTCAGTGCTATCACTTCAATTGTATCAATATTTAAAAGTTGCTTTAGATGTAAAATGTTTATGGATGGCCGATTCCTCAGTTACTTTGAATTCAAACAGCAAAGGAAGCAAGTGATTCACAGTGAATTCTACTTTGCTATAAATGGAACAAATCTAAGCACTTTCCTTTTGTTTATCCATTATCTTGTCAAATCACTGAAATATGATTTTCCTTAATTAAGATTTATTGGTGCTAACGTAACTTATCTTTTGAAGCTGGCTTGGTTCACATAAGCCACAGTTAATGTACAACTTGATAGTCAGATGTATGACAAGTTATGGATAATCAAAACTGGAAGTGAACTTTTTTATGGATGGATGGATGGATAGATAGATAGATAGATAGATAGATAGATAGATAGATAGATAGATAGATCTAGGCAAGCAGGCAGGCAGGCAGGTAGTTAAATAGCTACTTAGATGATAGTTAGAGAGACAGGAAGTCAGGCAGATAGATAATAGTATTTTGGTCAGTGACCAGATATAATAAAATATAAATAAATTGAATATAGTAGGGAGAGGAGAAAACAAATCATCCAATTAGCTGTAAAATAAGTGAATCAGGTATGAGGATGTCAGCTATGTACAATAGTCAGTTGTTTGTACACATACACAGTAGCTACATATTGCTATGTTATCAGTGATAGCACTTTTCTTGTTTTATAAAAGGAAGTTGACACAAAGTTCCTCAGAATAATGTGGTGCATTCTCCTATAGCTGAACAAAAGGTAGAAAGAGATTGTAAGAACATGAGACACAGCTATACCATAGCAATGACAATAGCACTTAGATTTATATACCATTTCACAGTGCTTTACAGACCTCTCTAAGTGGTTTACAGAGTCAGCATATTGCCCCCAACAATCTGAGTCCTTATTTTACCAACCTCAAAAGGATGGAAGACTGAGTTAATCATGAGCCACTCAGGATAGAACTGACTGGCAGTTGGCAGAATTAGCCTCAAATACTGCATTCTAACCACTGCACCACCACACTTCTTAATTTTTGTAACTTTTTCCTACTATGAAACCATGGTTTATTATATCTTTGTTTTAATAATATAAGCCAGAATTAAAAAAAATACTTCCATATGTCACCAAATGAAGTAGGATAGTAATGAAAAACAAAGTTTGTCTTGCTGTGACTTTACTAGCATCTGAAGCAAGGAAATGAAAATCTGCCCAACAGCAAGTGCAGCTTTGTGATTCAAATTGCATCCATCTTCTTTCTACAGTACACCATCTCGCATATGAGGAATAGGGCTATGGTTTGAATCACAATACGGTGCCTGTCATCTTTCAGATATTGGCCCCACCCAATTCTGCAAATACCCTCATTTGCCTTCCTTTGATGCATCAAAGTAGAGATATGAATGCAGAGTGTAATATTTTACTGCTAGAGCACAAAGTAACAGTATGACAGTATGGCACAAAGTGTGATTCAGAGATGCAGCTTCACTTGCAATTTTATTTTGCTTAAAACACTGCTAAAGATACATTGGAAGATGAAAGTTATTATAATTGGTTAGATTGTACTAATCAAAGATCATTTAACCATTATTTTTCTTGCTCCCTTTCAGGCATTTGTTTTCATAAAAACAAGCCTTAATTTCTCATACCCTAATTATTTATTTAAATTACTTAGGTATGTGATCCGTTATGTTATTTATGACATATCTGATAATAAATAGCATATATCTAATATATTATTTAATGAGTGTATTCACTTTTTTGAGTACCTTTATATTATTCCTGAGATATAGATTCAACACATACATGGATCCTTTTGAATTTTGGTCTTAAATAAGATTTCTGAGAATATCATGAAACACTTTAAAAACCACAGATAAATTGAGCAAAGAGCAAATCAATCTGGACTTCTTACTTTAGGCATTAATTATCAGTCAACTTATTATGTTTTGGAGATATAGTTTTATGCAAAAACCCAACTCTTTTGAGAAGTCTATACTGCTGCAAAAGGTGGAATAAAAGAGAAGTCAAGGACACCTGGGGAAAGATGCAGGTACAAAATGACCTACAGTAGTAGGTAGAGTACAGTAGCAATGGCTGCATGGTTGGAACACCTGAAGGACCAGCTTAGAGTCATCCTGGGAAAAGTCTGACTATGTGATTGCTACAAATCCCTTTGCCATACACACCAAAGTGAAAGATAAATAACATATATACTACAGTACTTATACATTGCTAGTCTTGTACAATTATTTTTGACCAACATTTTCTAATGCATATATAATATCTCATTCCAGGTCCATTTAGCCTAGTTGTTTTGTGTTTTGACTCCCACCTCTTAACAACTTGAGGTTACACAACTGGATCACACACACACACACACACACACACACACACACGTGTGTGTTTAAGCATCCATTAGTGTGATAGATGATATATACATGTATATGTGTATGTATGCATTGGTGTAGGTAGATAGATGACAGGTAGATAGATAGGTAGCTAAATAACTACATAGTTAACTAGCTAGCTAGAAAGATAGATAAGTATATGGAGATGTATGTATTGGTGTAGATCAGGGGTGTCAAATTCACGGGCTGGATGCGTCACACTCCGACCACCCCCAACCCTGGTTTAGTGAAGGGGAAAAATGTTCTGATACATCATGATGATGACGCTGTGTTGTCATGTGCTTGACATCCCTGGTGTAGATAGACAGGTGATAGGAAGGTAAGTAAGCAGGTAAGTAGATGGGTAGGTATAGTAGATATATGATAGATAGATAGATAGATAGATATAGATAGATAGATAGATATGGGGATGTGTGTAATGGTATAGATCGGGGCTGTCAAACTTGTGAGCCACAGGCTGGATGTGTCACAAGCTGGCCATACCCATGCCCAGTTTAGCGAAGGGGAAAAAAGTTGTGAGACATCACGTGATGATGTGAGTTTGACACCCGTGGTGTAGATAGATTATGGTTAAGTGGGGGGAGAGAGAGAGGGAGGGGGAGGAAGGGAGGGAGGGAGAGAGAGAGAGAGAGAGAGAGAGAGAGATTTTACAGTTATTCTTCATTCCTTAAAAATCAACAAGCAAAGGATGATCCCACTTGATTGGTGTTTTTTGTTTTGTTTTGTTTTGTTTTAATTGCCTTGCCAAATGGTGAGGCAATTTTATCATAACTCCTCACTTGGCCAAACATTTCAGAAACTCAGAATGTGGTGAAATCATAACAGCTGATGCAATATAGCTATGAACTCACTAGCAAATAAACAGATGGCAAATGGGCATCTGCATTCACATGCAGTGAGTCACTGAAGTGCTTAATACTCTCATTAAAAATAGTAAATATTCTTACAATGTCTATAGAAATCACAAAAGCATAATTTTCCACTTCTCTTGCAAATAACAGAATATTGAAAACCAGCTCACAGAGAAGTACATAATGAGTTTTAATAAATCTATGAAGATACAAAAAATGGGACAGAGAATTATCCAGGATGGAAGAAGTTGTACAATGTTTGTCCAATGTGAATGGAAAGACATTGAAATAGTGGAAAGGACAACAGAGCAAAATAAACTAATAAAACAAAATTCTATTTTAAGTTACTTCACCCAGCATCAGTTCCACAGACAGGATAAAATCTTTGCTGATTGTAGTATTGTTGTTTTTTTTTAAAGGCACATGAGATACTTTGATTTCCATACATATAAGAGCCCTATTGACCATATAGGCTTCAATCATTTTCTTTCATATTTGTCCTTGTCGTGAGCAGTTGCATGCTTTAGCAATTTGCTCTTCAATACTTTGGTATCAGAATTATTTTAGTAAAACAAAAAAATCTTTCCAACACCATTTGCTGATATTAATATAATTTTTCTATCTTTATTATTTTTAGTAGGTGATGGAATCATAGCCATTTTTTTGCAGTATCTCTAGATGAATGCTGGAAAAAATGATAGGGAAGAATGTGTGTGTGTGTGTGTGTGTGTGTGTATATATATATATATATATATATATATATATATATATATATATATATATATATATATATACATATACATATACATACATACACACATACACAACATACATACATACAAATCAATACTCATGTATCACTTTTATAAGGCTTCTTGTCTTCCAAAGTAGATTTCTAGAACATCCACAAATATCATGTCAGAAAAGCACCTCAATTATATCACAAGTCTATCAGAACCATGATGTTTGTTGTAGTCTACTATAGTGTCTTCATATGAGGAGGAAACTGAGGATGATGGGTGGGTGGGTGGGAGGAAGGGAGGGTGGGAGGGAGGGAGGGAAGGAGGAAAAGAAGGAAGGAAGGAAGGAAGGAAAGAAGGAAGGAAGGAAAGAAGGAAGGAAGGAAGTGTTATATATTTGCATACTTACCTATGATAGGTTGGTCCATGGCGGCGGGAGATTTGAAGAGCTGTCATTGGCCATGAGCTGCAAGCAGCCGGCTATAAAAAAGGCTGCCGCGGTTTCTCCGCATGCAATTACTAGAAAGAAAATAAAAAGGAAAAAAGTCAACTGGGTCTCGAGTCTCTTTTCCCACAACACAACACTGGCGATGAAGGTGGGATAGTGAGACAAAGGAGCCCAGTCGTGCACGTGGCAACAAGGACCGAGCAAGACGAAATGGCTGGGAACAACTCACCACCATTCAACCCAACAACCGAAGACTCGGAATCCTACATCAACCAATTCCTCATGTTTCTAGAAGGGAGCAATCTCCAAGAAGTATCCGAAAATAGGAAGACAGCCGTCTTCCTCACTCACTGCGGTCCCACTATTCAAAATGGCAAAGGCATTGGCAGCACCCAATAATGTAAAGACGATGGCATGGACAGACCTAGAGAAATTACTGCGAGCCCACTATGCACCAACCATTTCATGCCTCATCAAAAGACATGAATTTTATCAGTGCGACCAAAAGGAAGATGAGAGCATTGGAGATTTTGTGGCAGCACTAAGAGACATTGGCGGAGCATGCGAATTTCTAAACACGGATGAGGCCATGAGGGACCACGTGGTCCTCGGATTAAAGGACCTTACACTACAGGGTCGACTACTAACAAGACCTAAAATAACACTGAAGGAGGCAATAGAAGAAGCCACTGCAGTGGAAGTCACACAGAAATCGGCAGCCACCATGTGACAAATGAATAAATTACCAAAAGAAACCCAAGAAGACACTAATCAAACATGCAATAAGACACCAGATGAAGCAAAAAAACCCACCACCACAACACACCATGAGGACATTGAATCCCTATCAGAAGATGAAGAGGAAGAAGAAGATGTAAATCAACTCCAGTCGGAAAAAGGTAGATGGGAGTGAAATGAAAGAAAGTCAGAATTCCATTGTGGTGGGTGCAGAGGAAACCATTCACGTTCTGAATGCCATTTCTTCAATGCTATTTGCAGGTATTGTGAACAGCGGGGACAAATAGCGAGGGCATGCCGAACTAGAAATAACTATGGCCCTAAACAAAGATGGAATACCCCCACCCCCCAGAGGGAGGGAAAAGCAATAGGGAACCATTGGAGTCAAGAAAACAGAAACGAGCGATGAAAAGAAGCCAACAGAAAAGAGGAAACACATCACACAATAACCATTGGGCACTCAAACTCAATCAATGCAAAAAAGGTACATGTGCAAGTCACCATAGAAGGCCAGCCATGCGAGATGGAGATGGACTCAGGCTCATATTTATCAATGGTATTGTGGAATACTTAAAAAGACTAATACCTGATATAAACAAGGGAGAGCTCGAAATACAAAAACTCACACTAAAGGAGTACCAGGGAAACAGAATTCCTGTAGTAGGTACCGGACATTTCAAAATTGAATTCAAAAAACACACTAAAGTCCTCCCATTAACAATAGTCAACTGGGATTGACCCAGCCTATTGGGACTCAAATGATTTGCACCATTAGGAATCAGAGTAACCGGAATAAACAGCATTACTGAGACAGACTGGGAAGAGGACCTGATGAAAGAATTCCAGGACGTCTTCAACGGAGAACTGGGCAAGTACCAAGGGTCCCTGATCTCATTTAATTTAAATCCAAATATAGCCCCTATAAGACTAAAGGCAAGGCGAGTTCCTTTTGCATTAAAACCAAAAATTGATGAACAATTAGATAAACTTATCACACAGGGGTTATTAGAACCAATAGACCACGCAAGGTGGGAAACCCCAATTGTTACCCTTATTAAGCCAGATGGGTCAGTACGTATCTGTGGGGACTACAAAGCAACTCTCAACCACGTGCTACAGCAAAGCGCATACCCAGTTCCGGTGGTACAGCACCTATTACATTCTTTAGGGGGAGGTAAAGTCTTTGCAAAATTGGACCTTGTGCAAGCCTACCAACAATTACCAGTTGACCCAGAAACAGCGGAAGCACAAACAATTGTGACACACAGGGGGGCATTCAAATGCAACAGACTGCAATTTGGAGTTAGCATGGCCTCAGGGGTATTCCAGAGTTTAATGGAACACCTATTTCAAGGAATAAAGGGGGTGGTACCATACTTTGATGATGTATTAGTATCAGCCAAGGACAAAGAACAACTGAAAGACTGCCTAAGAGAGGCCTTAAAAAAAAATTAAAGAGGCGGGACTTAAAGTAAAAAAAGAGGAAGTGCCAATTAGCCACCAACAAAGTTGAATTCCTGGGATACCTCATAGACAAAGAAGGGATCCACCCCACTGAAAACAAAATCAGAGCAATAAAGGAAGCTCCAAGACCCCAAAATAAAACAGACTTGCAAGCCTTCTTGGGACTTATTAATTTTTACAATTTATTCTTACCACAGAAAGCAATGATAGTGGAATCACTACACAGGTTGCTTGATAAGAAAGCTACCTGGACCTGGGGGCGACGAGAAGAAACAGCATTCCAAGAAATAAAAAACTTACTTACATCAGACTGCGTGATAATACAATACAGTGAGACCCTTCCAATAACATTAACATGTGATGCATCACCATTCGGCATAGGTGCCATACTCGTATTACCCAATGGAAGAGAAGTGCCTATCGCATTCTATTCAAAAACTCTATCTAAACCAGAGCGGAATTATAGCCAACTAGATAGGGAGGCATTGGCCGCAATAACAGGAATAAAACATTTCCACAAATATATCTATGGCAGACCTTTTTCACTTGTCATAGACCATAAACCTCTCCTAGGAATCCTCACAGGAAACAAAGCTACACCTAACATCCTGTCACTGCGGATGATGAGGTGATCTGAATTCCTAGCTGCCTATAATTACAACTTGATCTACCGACCAAAAAAGAACATAACACACACTGATGCCCTGAGCCGTTCCCCCTTACCTGATTTAGATGATGATCCTGCACCAACCACATCAACCCTTCAAATTGAGACGTTGGCAAACCTACCCATAACAGCAACAGACATTGCTATGGAAACCGCGAGAGACAGAAACCTGGCGCAGATTTTAAATTGGGTAGGTAAAGGGTGACCAGAGACTGAAAGTGACGAGACTGTTAAACCATCGCAGAATAGACTTGAATTATTGCATGAGGATCACCTGGATATTGTCAGAATGAAGTCCCTGGCTAGGAGTTATGTATGGTGGCCAGGGATGGATAAAGACATAGACGAATGGGTAGCAACTTGCAAACAATGCCAGGAATCTAGACCTACACCCCTTTCTGCACCTATACACAAATGGGAAACACTTAGGGGACCATGGCCAAGAATACACATTGATTTTGCAGGACCAACTAAAGGACACACATTCTTAATAGTCATAGATGCTTACTGAAATTGGCTGGAAGTAAGCATCATGCACTCAACCACAACAGAAGCTGTTATTATACAACTAAGGAAACTTTTTTATGACACATGGATTGCCGGATTTAGTTGTATCTGACAATGGACCACAATTCACGGCAATAACATTTGAAAGGTTCCTGGCAGAACAAGGGATAAGGCATGCACTAACAGCACTGGTATATCCACTAACAGCACTGGTATATAAAGCGATGAATGGATGGGTAGAACACATGATCCGTTACACTAAGGAAGCACTACACAAATAGGGACTGAGGGATATACAGGAAAAAATAGACAAACTACTAACTATACAACACATTACACCAAACACCACAACAAAGAAAAGCCCAGCAGAATTATTAATAGGAAGGAAACTAAGGTCAAACCTAGACAGGCTACACTCCACATATATCCCAGAAAAGCCAGCAGACTCCTCCAGTAAGTGCTGCACATTCAAAACAGGGGACCTAGTCTATGCAAAAAACCTCACGGGGGAACCATTGTGGATACTGGCAACAATAACCCAAATAACAGGACCCAGGTCATACAGGGTAGACACAGAGGACGGAAAGAGCTGGAGGAGACACATAGACCAAATCAGATCGAGGACCACACTGAGAAACACTAACAATCAGGAAGAGGAGGGGGAAGAACCTTCACAAATTAAGGAATTGTTGCAAACATTAAACAAAAATAGCCAAAACAGAGAGGGGGAAGACCCCTCAAACACAAACAAAAGGGGAGGGGGAGACCTTCCACAAATAAAATAAGTGACAAAACAAACCCTAACAATGACACAACAACCAATACTAACATTAGCTCCGATCGGAAGTCGCAAATATGTACCTGAAACCATAGAAGAAGAAAACAACATGGGGAGACTGGAGCAAACTTCAAAGAACCATCAGGAAGCCACTCCTGGTGGGAGCGACTAAGCGGACTCAACCAGCCAGGAAAGGCCTGGCAGGAGCGGCATGGCTGACTCTACCTTCCAGGAGGCTCCATGGAAAAGAATGGGAAAAACAGCAACCCCAACTGAACAGTCCAGAGGTGAACTCACAACTGAATTGCGCAGGTCCAGTTGGAACCATAAGGGCCCTGCCTACCTATGTGACTACGTAAGATAGGTCAGGCCCGGATTGGTTAGACTGGACCACATGGGGAGGGGTGTTATATATTTGCCTACTTACCTTTGATAGGTTGGCCTGTGTTGGCAGGAGATTTGAAGAACCGTCATTGGCCACGAGCCGCGAGCAGCCGGCCATAAAAAAGGCTGCTGCAGTTTCTCCACATGTGATTACTAGAAAGAAAATAAAAAGAGAAAAAGTCAACTGTGTCTCGATTCTCTTTTCCCACTACGTAACAGGAAGGAGGCAGGCAGGCAGGCAGGCAGGCAGGCAGGCAGGCAGGCAGGCAGGAAGGAAGGAAGGAAGGAAGGAAGGAAGGAAGGAAGGAAGGAAGGAAGGAAGGAAGGAAGGAAGGAAGGTTTTTGACTCTCCCTGCCAGATTCCCACAAGGAAATGGGGAAGGTGGTGGAAAGATGGAAGCCACTCCTGCTTTTACTGATTTTTTTTTCCTATCTGTGGTCATTCTGCTTGTCTGTTAAGGTAAAGAAATATTGTGTAATTATCACTGAATGGGTGATGGGTTGTCTAGCAGTAATCAAAAATTAGAATGTAATTTAGTAGCACCTTTTCAAGATAATTAATTTTATTGAAAGGCACAAGATTTTCAAGAAACCAGGGTAAAATAATGAAGCAGTTATGTTCCATTTTTTAGCCTTGGTAAGTCAGTAGCACATGGACTGAATGTATAGCAGTTCTGTAGTAAATGTTCATATCTCAGAGTAACCTAAAACTCAGTGGTTATCAGATGGTCATTATAATAACCTACGGAAAGAGGATGGTGATCTAATGAAGGAAGTCATGATGAAAGAGAATTATTCAACTGATTTTTTTTTCAAATAATGAAAGGTTCCTCCAAAAGTTGCAACCTCTTTCTGCAATGTTAAATAAGTGGAAACCATAAACTCAGCAAGACACCTGACCATAGAGCACCCACTTCTGGAAATTCGGATAACTGCACATTTTAAGAATTTCTAGAGGTGGACATTTTTTTGTGCACTTTTGAGGAACAATGGCAATTTTTTTCTCTATAAAGGGATTGCAGGGGAAGAGTTATGGTAGCCACCTTCAAATAGCTGATTGTGTATTGTGCTCTTGGAATAAACTTCACCTCAGATTTAAGCAACTGCTCATACGTTATTATTGCTATTTGCAGCTCAGAAACAAACTTGATTTCTTTCTAAACCCTTGTACTGTTGGCTAATTTAGAATTTGCAGGACAGAAGCAAGAAGAAAGAATGAATTTGTCAGGATGAAACAAACAGCATTATACTTATTTAAATTGTCCTTATTAGTTACAGCACCCTGGGCCCTTTCTCCATTTGCTACAATAAAACCTGAGTAGCAAAAATGGTCTCCAGAATTCAATTTATAAAGGGATTGCTTTCATTGGGCAAGTTTTTTAGCCCTGCTACCTCTCTTACCCCTTCCATCACCATAGTTCCTCGGTAAAAGAAGGATTGATATTAATAATTGTATAGCATTCGCGATGACAAAAGGAATTAATTAACTGATTGGATTTAGAACTGAAAGTCTGTTATTGCATAGCTCACAAGCATAAATCAGAACAGCAAGTTCTTCTAAGCAGCTTCTCTTCCAGGTGTTAACTGAAAGATGAAAGTCACTCACAGGACAGATGGCTTCTTTAATAAAAAGGTCATGCCACCAGTATTTGCCATGGGACAAAACTTTTAAAGTTTACATTGGAAATTGCAGAGATGTGAAAAATGGCTTAGAAAGACACAGGACTTAGCTGGTTGTTTTATCTTACCCAATGTCTTCCTGCCCAGACCATTCTATTTCATTATTATATAACCTCTCTAGCAACCAAGTAGTTCTATGCTTGCATGTATTCTAACTCCTTTCAAATTTTATCCCACAGGAAGTAATAGAATAGGTGTCATTGCAAGACCTCTTATCTCCTGGGATGCCTGTCCAGACAATAAGAATCAAAGGGCTCCAGATCCCTTCAATTAAATACCATCATCTAGCAAGATCCAGGAAGTACCTTATCTCTGGCATGGCCCTCTGACCTCTGAAAGTTCCCCTTGCAGTTCAGGGGTTTCTCAACTGATGCATTCCAGAGGTCCTTAAAAACTTGGCTGTTTTCCTAGGTCCTGGCTTAGGGCAGGTGGAGCCCCTTTGTGGATTTGTATATGTTTATTTGCTGTTAACCAGATTTCCCAAACTTGTTGCTTATTTTAATTTGTTCTTTATTTACCTTTACCTCTTTCTGATCAATGTTTTATTTTATTTAGTCTGTTATATAGTGAGCCAGTCAGAATCAATCTGGAGTCCTATAGTACAAAAATAAAATTAATTATTATTGTTAGTTATTATAATTGGACTACACACATTTGGATAAACAGTACATGGGATCGAGGTGATCTAGTGGTTTCTAGATTTTTGTAGCCCAGACCTGGCGGCCCTATGTGTCAGAAGCAGAGAAGACAAAATTAAAAAGGGAGGCAGAAAGAAGTTTTCATCCATCCATCCATCCATCCATCCATCCATCCATCCATTTGATCAAATTGATATAGATTCAAAACTGTAGGAAATTAATGACACCTATTATTTAAATGTATAATTATTGTAACATTAACCATATGAAATTATGTCAGGTTATTATAGACATGATATACTATTGTATAACCATTTTTACTAGTTTGTTTTTGAATTCTTATTTACAAAAATGTATTTGTTACTAAACTGTCAAGGCCTCAAGTTAACTAGTTTTTACTAGTTAACTAGGAGACACATAATTGACATAGTAACAATTTGAGGCATGGGGTAGATTTACTGAATGTTGTTCTTCAAACTGGTTGACATTTGGAAGGAACAATATAATGCTAAATTCAACCCAGTTAGAGTATGAGATATCAAGAACTCCAAAATGGCTCATGATGGGTCCTAATTTTATTTATGAAAAGTAAGTAATTAACAATATGAAGCTTATAGAATCAAACCATCTTGGATCAAGCTGACCGGTCAATATTCTGTTATGTGATGGTGAGACAGTTGCATTTGGAAAGCTTGTAGCTAGGATAGAAGGGCAATAGCTCTTTTCCATTCAGTAGCTGTTATTTAAGGAATGCAGTCCATAATTCATGCAGCTATCAAGGTTACTAAGCTGCTGATGGTTTGGATCTGACTGGTCATTTTAAAAAGTGCCACACTGGAAAGAAACCCTTTGGTTTAAAAGAAAAAAAGAAAAAACTGCAAACAAAACAAACACAAACACAGATTTTAACTAATTTTATTTTAGATTTATTTGAATGTGATTGATGTCAACTCGTAAATAAATTTTATGCCTGCTCCCAAGTTGACATTAGAAGGAGGGGAAAAGGCCTGATGGAGCAGTGTGGCAGATGAAAGTCAAAAGCACATTCCACGCTTATCTTGTGGAGATTGTAGCCTAGGCCAGTGGTCTCCAAAAATTTTTTGGTGGGCTGCAGAGTAATCTCACCCCCAGAGTACCCCCCCAAAGCAATTAATCCAGGCTGTGCAGAAACACAAGGCAGCACTGCCCACATGGCCTGCGGGAACCCTCTCCCCCCACTCACTTACCCGGCAAACTTGCCTGCTAAGTTGCTATTTTTTCCTTTTTCCGACCATCATCTGTTCTGATGTGCTGGAAGATTTAGATTAGCAAGGAAGCAGGAAATGCTTGGATTTCTTGCTTTCTAGCTAGTCTTTAGATCTTTGGCTCTGCTTTTAAGCATAGCTGAACCTCCCTTAGGACTGAAGGTTCTATTATTTAGTGCAGACTCATGGCAAGCAAATTTCAGAGACTGAGCTAGCCAATGGCAGATAGATAGATCACTGAATAATTCTGTGAGCCTGCTTTGCCTGATTTTGGGTAAAAGTTGCTCTTTTTTAAATAAAAAAATTCAATATTTATATAAATATTCATAATATTTACATACAAGCCATGCGCAGCCAGTCACATGACCCCCAAGCCATACTCACAAATTAGGCCATGCCCACAGAACCGATTAGTAGTCCCTGGGATTTAAAATTATGAGTTTGGTGGTCCCTGAGGTCTAAAAGGTTGGCGACCCCTGGCCTAGGCTACTGGATCTTTGCCCTCCAAAATCTTTCATTGGAGACCGTGATTGATAACACCTAGCCCATGAACTTGTTTGGAGAATCTGATATATGACACACCCAGGGGAATTGGGGGAAACAGGGTCATAAGTACATACCTGTCTCAGAGTTGCCTTCATACGGGTTAGTGCCAGACATGATGCTCCTAATAAATATTTTGAATTCTTTTGAAGCTTGGCTCAAGGCTCATGATTTAATTAGGGCAATCACTGGAACCCTGACAATTGATTTAAACTAAAGTTTAATGCTCATGATGCAAAGTGATCTTACCTCCATTTAACTGAAAAAGATTATCATTATGAAGGTCAGAGGGGGAAGAAAAGCTTGCCTCTCTGTCTCCATAATACTTACATTAGGTATACCTTTAGAACTCATTCTGTGTTGTATTTTTTTAGTAGAGTTTCTATAGGCGTGTAATCATTTTAATTGACCCTTTTTTGCAGTTTTCCTCTCTACCATCTACAATTTTGAGGTGTAAGTTATGTCATCTGTAATGTGCCCTTTCTTTATTTCTCATTGATATATAATATGATAGGTGCACCTTATCATGGATTGCACTCACCCAAAATGTATGCTCAATGTTGACTCAATGAAAAATGGTATTCTGTACAAACTAAGCTTTTCCTTCATGTGAGAAATGTGACTGGAGCTGGTTAGCTTTTGTTTTCTATTGTTGGAGCAATCTCGTTTTTTGGCGAGTGCAAAGTTTAAAGAAGGCATCTGGAAAAACACAGATTAACCTTATCAGTGGAGGAGGCTTGCTTGCTCATTCATTTTTGTTCAACTGCATATGCACATACATGCTTTTTCCCCAGTGTAATGGGATTGGAATGTACTTACCTGTCACCCTTTCTGGGAGAGCTACATCCACAATATTGCTGAAGCAATGCACTAAAATTTATAGCTGTGTGAACTAAAACACACTTTGAAATTAAACGTGCCCTGTGAAAGATGTTATGCTGACACTTGGGATGGGGACAATTTATTTATGTTAGGAAGCTACTGAAAAACAGAGAGGAAAGGATTTAAGTGTGCTGAAAGAGCTGCAAAATGGCTTAAGCTACAAAGGAGAAGTATCTCAGGTGTTATAAAGAGTTACATCTCCTTTATAAGACTGAGAAGTTTGCATAGATGCTTAATATCATCCACATGCATTAATTAATTAACCCTTCTCTGCTAATCTGTTAATATAATCCAGTGTTTCTCAACCTTGACAACCTTAAGATAGCTGGACTTCAATTTATGGCTGGCTGGGGAATTCTGGGAGTTCAAGTCCACCCAACTTAAAGTTGTCAAAGTTGAGAAATATTGGTCTAAATATATAGTGATGAACAAGTGAAATTTATTAAAGGACATGGAACAAACATTGTTTTGTTATTTTCAATGGAAGTTCACAGCTGCTGCTCCAAAGCGGGGGTATTTGCCTTATGGAACACCTCCCACTTGGAAAGTAGATTGGCCCCCGTGTTATTGGGTTTCTACCATTTTTTAAGAACTGGATCATTTCAGAGAGACTATGGAGGATGCAATAATTCCATCGGTTCATTAGTCTCGTGACTATTGCTTGTTTTTATTTTACAATAGTTATGGATGATTCACTGTATTGTTGATTGCCATCTGGCTATTATTAATTGCCAAGAATTTGAAAATAGCAGGAAATATATGTGTAGGATATAAGTAAGTAAATCATATTTAATAGCTTTAGCACCAGAGAAATGAAGACTCCTTGACTTTTTCCCATGTGTCTGATTTTCCTTTGAAGCTCTGTTCTTTCCATTCAGAGTTCCATCAAGAAGGCTAGAAAAAATAATAATATCCACTGACACTTAATGGAAAACAATGGGGAGTAGGAAGTGAACATATAAAAATTATGAGTAGCAAAAATGTGCACCAGCTCCTTAACTCTACTAATGCTTTGAATTCCCTGGTGTTCTATACACCTTTTTGTTTACTTCTTCAACTGCCTAGCTTCTGCTATGAGATTGCACTTAATAATTGCACTGAGTCTAATAAGGCTGAAGTCATGTACATCAGGAGGACTCACAACACTGATATTTTATTATTTACAGAGATACAACAGTTTTGTGTCTGCAGAATATTTTTACCATCTCTACCATACTATCAGTAGAGGTAGTTTAATCAAAGCCCAGGATATTTGTTTTATGCACAACAAAGGTAAAACAAGAAAGGCAGTTGTTGCTTCTGGATCATCTTATTTATTCAATATTCAAATACATTTGTCCAAAATCCTACACTTAGGACTTCAATTTAGGTACACAGATATGATTTTGATGAGGAGCTGCCAGTTATACAAACAGATTGAGACTACGTTTCTTATATCTTTTTGAAGCAATAGGATTCTAAGCTAAACCAGAGATTTTTTTGAAATGGCAAAAGCTATTTTCTACCAAGAATACTACAACAAACACAAAATAGAAAATACCAACTGGATAGCCATCACAAACAGCAAAGATCCCCCCAAAAGATCAGGAAGACATGATTACTGCATTCTCTGACATGCTTCTATTAGGATTATGGTTACTAAGCAATAGCACTTAGACTTATATACTGCTTCATAGTGCTTTGCAGCAGGGGTCACCAACCTCTGGACCACAGCTCACTATCAGGTCTTGAGCCCTTCACAACCAGGCTGCAGAAGTGGTAGGTGAGCACATGCGCATTCTCACTTGTGTGAGTAGTGGCCAAGCACGTGTGCGTGTGCTCCACTTGCGTGAGCAGCAGGCTTGTATACCATGCACATTTGCCTGCCACTCACTCAGAACCATCCACTCCTACCCCGCCAGACTACAAAGCCAGAAAGGTTGGGGAACTCTGCTTTACAGCTCTCTCTAAGTATTTTACAGAGTAATTGCCCCCAACAATCTGGCTTCTCATTTTACTCAGAAGGATGGAAGGCTGAGTCATTTTGAGCTGGTGAGGATCAAACTCCTGGCAGTGAGCTGAGTTAGCATTCAATACTGTGCCACTCTGGATGCTGCCATGATTAATGCATTATAAGAAAATGTCCTATAATACTTATTTTCTGTGAGCACACATGTATCCCTAAAATATGACCAATCCTGAAAATAAACCCTAGTTTGATTTTCCAAGCATGCTCCTAATATAAGCCCTATCCCAAAAATAAGTCGTTGTTGAGGTCGTCCTCAGTGGGGAGGGTATGGCCAGCACCCGAGGCAGCAAGGGCACAGGAGCCAATGCTGTCCAGTAGCAACAGCAGAGCAGAAGCAGTGAGTTGATTACCTGTCCAAACAGCAGGCAGAGGCAGAGGTGAAAGGGAAGCACATGATCTGGATGCATTGTGTGGGATGCAGGAAAGCTGAGAGTCAGTGGGCCACAGCAGGCAGATGGCCATGGGATCTTCACATGGCAGCTCTGGCACCAGACAAAGACAGAGGTATGGGGCGGGGGAGCAGGCAATTCTGATAAGCCACATGGGCCATGGGAAAGCTGAGAGACATGAAGATGAGTCTCCATGCCTGCCACCCCACTCCATCCCACCATGTCTCAGCTTCCCTGCTCTGTAGTGGGCTCAAGCAAGCAGAAAAACTGGGCCTCCCAAACATGGGAGGAAAAAAAGACATCCCTGAAAATAAGGCCTAGTGCTTATTTTGGAGCCCCAAAAATATAAGCCTGGGTCTTATTTGGGGGGAAACATGGATAGCTCTTTGGTTATTGATATATTGTGGAATTAAGGTTATGGTTTTTTATCCTGCCATAAAAAATAACTCTTTGTTTGCTGCTTTTTTTAAAAAAAAAGAATAGGATATTTCTCAATGAATGATAGTAGTACTTTCTTCCCATTTCAAAAATTGGCAAAAATGTTACTCACAGAAACAGAGGCAGAACACAGACATAAAAAAAGCAGAGTGGGCATTTTCCCACTAAATGAGCAAAGACAAACATTTCAAAAATGCCTTTTATGGCATTCAGACCTGGACTCTAAAGCCAGGACTAGCCTCTATCTTATTGTCCTTCAGAATCAGGGAAAACAGTTTTCTTCTAAAGAATATTTGGTAGGGCAGAATTTTAATGATGGGCAAAAGCTTTCAGATTGTTTTGCTTTATAGAGCCAGACAAAATGATAGGTGGCATTTGGTTTATAATTTATATACAGGCTATTGTTGTATTGTTTATATTTTATACAGAATTTATGGTTGTAAATTGTGTAAGCCACCTATTGAATCAGATGATATACACATTTTTGTAATGAATACGCATAATACATGGAATTATGATTTGTCCTAGTTAGCTTGCTCTCTTTTTATTTGGATCTGGGAGGGTTTATGGAAAGACTGCTTTAACAATCTCCCTCATTATTTGGACCTGTTTCTTGGTTTGGTTTTGGGGAAAACTGTTTTCATAATTGTCGGGATTGCTTCAGCTGCAGTTAGAATTTATCAGTCCCAGTAGTACAATTTTTTGTCAGCGTTATTTCTATATACACTGTCCTTAAAATTTACTGTGACTTATGGAAGTAATAACCGAATGCACAAAACATATGTTGTTGGAATTTTTTTATTTCAAGCTTAATTAGGACACTTTTTTCTCCCAAAGGTGCTTTTTTCAGGAGGCAACTGGACTTTCTTGTTTTTTCTTTTTCTTTTGAAGACATTTTGCTTCTCATCCAAGAAGCTTCTTCAGTTCTGATAGGACAGTGGGGAAGAAGCTTCTTGGATGAGAAGTGAAACATCTTCAAAAGGAAAAAAACAAGAAAGTCCAGTTGCCTCCTGAAAAAGCACCTTTGGGACAACCATGACCTGGATGACTGAGAATTTTTATGATTCAGAGACCTTTTGTTCATAAAACAATTGGTTACTGTTTAAATATGAAGGGTTAAGAACCAATACACTGAACAACATGAAGAATAGTAATCATAATGAACCATTAAAAGTAACAACAAAACAAGCAAAAATAATGTGTAATTTATATAAAAAGAATAGAAATATCAGAGTTAAAGTCTACTGGAACCCACAGTGAACTTAGAAACATTTCTTCCTTAATCTAGGCTTAACAACAGGGGGAAAGTAATGGGCTGAGAGAGACTTTATTCGTGTTCTCTCGTCTTGTTATTTGTTTTCCTATTCTTTTTTTTTTTTTTTTGCCATAAATGAACTTACTTACTGAAAAATGAACTGAGACCTCGTGATAAGTGAATAAAATTAAGTTCTGCATAAAGGTGAAAAATAGATAATAAGGCACTAATATTCTTGTGGGATATTCATTAATCATATTTATCATTGCCATATAAAGTACCACATCATAAAGGCTTGTATAGGAATGAAGATAGATAGATAGATAGATAGATAGATAGATAGATAGATAGATAGATAGATAGATAGATAGATAGATAGATAGATAGATAGAAAGATAGATAGACGGACGGACAGACAGACAGACAGACAGATAGATACATTTACAGGGAAGAGCTTATTTAAGCAAACCTAAATACCTTCTAATGCTATAGCTGTCAGATTTCATCCATTCAAATTTTGTCAAAAACTTAAAGAACAGAATCAGTGGTTTGTGATTCCCCCCATTATGGTTAATAACTATGTGATTATCATTATTATTTTCAAAGCAAAGTTATGACTCGGATCTCAGGCAAAACAGACTAGACCGACTATATTAGCCTATTTTCTGAAGGCTCAGAATGGGATGCAGATCAAAAATGTTTATCATCGGTGGATAGCCATATTCAGAAGGTCATATTTTGTTTTTAGTTGAGTGGGTCTATTATCTATGACAATAGATAGATAAACGTTTCATGTCTCTTTAAAAAAATGTTATTGTTATTTTGATTCACACTTTTGATTTTGGTACATACTTAGCGATAGTGACACCCAGTTCCTTTTTATTTTTTCTGCAGCAGGCTCATATCTGCCTATCAGATCTGCATTAGGCAAAGAAAAACATCCTGCTAAGGATCTGACTTCATTCTATAACCACCATGGTTTTTGCATGACAAAATAAATGGTGGTGGTAGAATTAATTACAACCTGTGTATTGAGGAGTTTCATGAAAGCGAGTGGAAGGTAGACGTAGGTTACTGTTCAAGAGGAGAAAGGGACCTCCTTTACTGACAGGGAGAATAAAATTCCAGCCTCAAACATTTGTTGTTCTGCCTTGCTTCCAACTTGTGTCTTCCAAAAATGCCAGGCTTAATCAGAGCTTTGTGCTATCCTTGCACTATGATGCAGAGAACATTCTTCAAGTTTCAGGGCATCTGTGTGCTGTGACACTTTTATTCTTCTTCTTTCTCTTTTCTCCCCCCTCCCCCTTTCTCTCAGGGTGTACATGTGGCTGTTCCTGAGGTGAATAATAAAGCAAGCTATTTATGCTTCAGCTTGCCTTCCCATTCTGTGATTAGCTTTTTCTGAAACATGCTGTATATTTCTAATTATGATCTTATATTCCACATCAAATAACTTTTCATTGATATAAGAGATCTTTTCTAACCAGAGTGACCATTTTCAGGGGCAAAATCATGAGTGCATACCCTGAGTTTCAGCCAGGGCTTAATTTTAATTGTATAAAATCAGGTGTGTATGTGTGTGTGTGTGTGAGTCCCTCCCTGCAGTTTTCTTGGCTAGATTTCAGAAGTGGTTTGCCATTGCCTCCTTCCTAGCGACTGGCCCAAGGTCACCCAGCTGGCTTTGAACCTAAGGCAGGATTAGAACTCCCAGTCTTCTGTTTTCTAGCCTGATGTCTTAACCACTACACCAAGCAGATTTATAATCATTTTAGGTTAAGTTAATTTCACATTGTGGAAAATGTAAATCATTAAGGAAAGTAAAACAGACGTAGATCTGTAACTTGTCTATAAAAGGAGTTTTGGAGGAAATGATTCTAAATTTTAAAAAACAAACAACTAGGTTGCAAAGAGCTGAAATCCACAATTCTCTCTTTAAAAATTAAGCATTGTCTTCAATTCCTTTAAGCTTTTAAAAAAACTCTAAATGCGGTTGTTTGATTCTTTTTATGGGTTCTCTGAATTTTTTTTCTGGTGCTAGATTGTACAAAGGAAATGTTTAACTTTGGGCAATAGTTATAAAAGTTCTTTGATGATTGGGAAGGTGAATTGATACAAGTGTGATAAACATGGCCCCTTGTCAAATAATCTGATTCTTGCTTTCTGTCTTGGTAGCATACTATGTTGCCCAGGAACTGTTGTATTTCCCCTGCTATGACTAGAAGGTACAGGAATACTCTTCCCTGCGGTTAACATGTAATATATGAACATATAACTGATATTATAGTTTAAGCTAGGGTAAAGAAAATATTTGTTTGATGTAGATTTTGAATAAATACCGTGTTTCTCCAACGACACCCCCCCCCCCAAATAGGAAGATCCAGCATGTTTTCTAGGCATAAAATGAAATTAAGCCCCTCCCTCCAAATTTAGGCCTAGTTTAAAACATGTGAAATTGGGGGGGAAGGCGGGGGGACGACTTGCCATTAGGAGTGCCCCACGGGCAGCTACACCTCACCATCAGCCGCTCCTAACAGCCAATCATGGTGGAGCACAGTGGGCCCCCTTACCCCTCCTTTACCTGGGTCAGCAGGCAGGCGGTGTTGGCATGGATGTCTGGCAGCATTTCAGCCGCTTCTCAGGCCTCCGTAGCTTCCACAGTTCCCACTGGTGCTGGCGCCTCTCTTGCCAGCGCTATCTCCAACAACAGCACCTGAGTTGCTCCTGCTTTTCCCCCATCCCTGTAACAACAGGAAAAAAAAAGATTTTGAGGTACCTGGGAGCGCTACGTGCTGCATTTTGGTTTAATCCCGAGTGGCTGTGTGGGCGTGAGAAGAGCCAAGCGAGCGTCTCTGCTGCTGCTACCCTTGGTGCTCCAGCCTCAGGCTCTGCAAGTTTGCAAAAGTCCCAGTGCGCAGCCTGTTCCTGCATTACAAGTGCTCGGGCAAGCTGCAGCTGTCCTTCTTTTGCCAGCGCCATCTCCAATAACAGCAGCAGCAGTGGCAGGAACCATGGAAGCATTTCAGCTGCTTCTCAGGTGGGAGAGCTGCCTCCGTAACTTCCATGGTTGCCACCTCTGCTGCTGTTGTTGGAGATGGCACTGGCGAGAGAGGGCCTGGGTGCTTGGAATACAGGAACGGGCTGCACACTGGGACTTTTGCAAACTTGCAGAGCCCGAGGCTGGAGCACCAAGGGTAGCAGCAGCAGAGACGCTCGCTCGGCTCTTCTCATGCCCACACAGCTGCTCGGGATTAAACCAAAATGCAGCACGTAGTGCTCCTAGGTACCTCAAAATCTTTTTTTTTTCCTGTTGTTACGGGGACGGGGGAAAAGCAGGAGTGACTCAGATGCTGTTGTTGGAGATAGCACTGGTGCATGGGGGGGGGGATTAATTCACCCCCGAAAAGACATCCTAGCCATTTTTTCAGGGCTCAAAAAAAAAAGAAAAAAAAAAGGCCCGGCCTTATTTTGTGAGAAACACAGTATATAATGAATACTTGTAGGTATTACAGTGTATATTGGTTGGAAACATAAATGTCACATGTGCACTTTTACATGCAGAAAACGATGTATTGTTGGCTGAACATCCAAATACAGGAGCATGAATATGAACACTGCTTTATGTATGACAGTAATCAAGCCTGTCCATTACCATCGTAAGTTGTGATAGTTTATAAGGGACGCACCCTCTGATCCCTAATTTCCCTGATGTAGTCATTAAGTGATTGTGTTAGCCATTAAATGGAACATGGGTTAGGTACTGGGAAAGGTAATGCAGGTCTAAGCCATGCCATGGGCTTCCCATGACTTCCTCCACCCACTGAGGCTCCATGCTCTGCTTAAACCCCTAAGTGTCCCCACAGGCTTTGAGCCTGCTTTTCCATCCCACAGGTCCCTGCAGGCCATGGGCCCCTTTTCAGCCCCACTCCTGCAAAAGATTGAGGATTGTATCGAGGAAAGGGAATAGGTCACTTTCCTCCTTGGCATCCCTAGGCCCCATGACACTGTCCCAGAGTGGGCATCATTCCAGAGCAGCCCCAATTTATCATATCTGTTCCCAAAAGGGTGCCCACTTCTGGGATTGAGACATTGAGCCTGCAGAGATGAAGACGAGATGGAGAAGCAAATCTGCAATAAAAGTTAAAGAACCAATCAGTGATTGAGGATGGGGTGGAAAGTACAGGGTGGGATCTAACAGGCATAGGAAGCAGGTCCAAGGCCTGCAAGAACTGAGCGGGGTAGAATTTGGGGGGGGGGGGAACAGTGAGAGAGTGCAACATCCCTATGCTTAGTCCAAAGTGTGGGTGGATTGCCAAGCAAATTTTGTTCTGTGGCTATATGTACAAAAGGCCAAGGAAAAAAGACTGAATGATTGCCAATTATGTATAAATTATTAAAAACATGAAAGTAGAAGAATTGCATTTTGGTTCAATGTTACTATAGATGTGAAAAATAATGAAGAAATATTAGCACATGAAAATCCTGTTAGAAATGTAGTTAGTATATGGTACTGCAAAGTGTGAATACTAAAAGACGTGAAAATGACTATATATAATACTGTGCTTTTGCCTCTTTTATTATATGACAACTGAGTAAGTCTAGAGAAACACAAAAATAAGTTGGATGTAGAAATTAAGATATGGCTATCTAAAAAGCAAAACAAATACATTGAAGAATGATTGGGAGCTGAATGAATGTGGGTAAAAAATGACCAAAAGGAAAGAAGTTCAGACGGACACAGTTTTCATCTTATGAAGATAATAAATAATGAAAATAAATAAATACAGTATACATGTTTGTAAAAAAAAATCAAAAGGTGGCTGAAAGGAAGAAAAAAAAACAGAAAATATGGTTGGATAGAATTGATGAGTAAATTCTAGGAATTCAAAGAGCAAAAAGTATTATGTTTGCATTTATTATTGTATTATAAAGTATAAAATAATATGCAGAGGGATAGTAAATAATGATGATATAAAGGGTTTATTTAACAACTTTTATAATTGGCCCCACTCAAGTGAACTCTTGCTGCAAATACAGAAAAATACAAAAATGATAGAAGCAAAAACAAGACTAATATAATCACTTTCCCATAAATTCTGCATGATGATACACCTGCTCAACTCAAAGACCTGATGAAACAAGTCCACTTTTCTTATCTTGTCCTTGTAATTTCTTTGGTGTGTTAGATCTTCTTTTTCTGCCCTTCATAAAGTTCCTTCCCCCCCAAAAGAATTGGGGCAATGGATATGTATGTACGTATGATTGATGGTGCTGTGATATTCAGTTTGCCCCACTAAGATCCCTTTGGGAAGAGATGGTGATGGAAAGGAAATCCTGTGGAAAAACAGTAAAGGCAGAAGAAAATGTGAATTTGATTCTGTGAGGAGTAGTGACCTAATTTGGAGAATATCTCAGAACAACTGCCAGATTTTTTTTTTTTTTTTTTGGCCAATGTAGTGCTTCCTATATAAAAAGTTAATGTTAAAAATATAACCTGCCATCCAGCCACAGGTTCCTTTTTCCCTGTAATAGAAGCCAAGCAGAGACCTAATGTTCTTTCCTTTTCAAGCACACAACTGAGAAGACTATTTAACAATTACAAACTATTTATTCTCAGAATTTGTCTTGAGAAACCAGTAACGTTCTTAAGAAAAGGGTGACCTTCAACAACTATGGGTAATCCTGGACTTATGACCATAATTGGGATGGAAATTTCCATTATAGGTTGTCATAAATCAATTTGGACCCAATTTTAGACAATTTGTATGGCAGTCCTTTAGTGAATCATTACAGTCACGAACAAATCTGGCTTCTTCAATGGGCGTGTTTTGCTGGAAATTGGCAAAAATGATCACAAACATGATCACATGACCATGGGACACTGCAACCAGTCATAAATGCAAGCTGATTGGCAAGTGCCCAAGTTGCAATGACAAGAATGTGGGGGGTGTATAACAGACATACATGAAAATACAGGTTGTAAGCCTCTTTTTTCAAGGCCGTTGTCACTTTGAATTATTGTTAAAAATGGATGTAAGTCAAGCACTAGCTGTACTAGGTATTCAGGATATTCAGTCAGAAATAATAGCAAAACATCCCATTGCAATAACAAGCACAGCAAAATCTAGATAATAAGTACATGGCACACACACAAAAAAGATACTGAAAAGTCTACGCTTGCCATCATCCAGTAGTTATCAAGCTACTTGCAGCCATTTAGCAGCCTAGTAGAAATAGTTCCTTCATACATTGTTTCTGGGTCTATGCTTTGAACTGACAAGCCATCCTGTGGCAGAAGCAACAAAATTATGAACAATTATACTTCAAAGTACAGTGTTTATTACCCCTTTTAATAAAATGTGTAGCACAGATATCACTTTAAGAATTGTTCCACCTCACACCTACAGTAAGTGTGCAAGCAGATAAGTTGCTTTACAGCATGAATAGAGTAGAGTAGAGTAGAGTAGAGTAGAACAGAATTGAATAACAGAGTTGGAAGGGACTTTGGAGGTCTTCTAATCTTGCTAAGGCAGGAAACCCAAATCAATTTTGTTCCTCTTCTCTGCATTCTTTCTAGAGTAGAAGCATATTAAATGGAGGCATATTAAACATTGCTGGAAGCTTTTGTAATGCTTGGCTAACTTTGTAGGGAATATACAGTAACTCAGGGCTGTTAAAATCTCAAACAAGATAAATGGCAACAACAGCTTTGTAGCAATATTTAGTATGACTTATGCCCATCCTTGAGAATCAAGTAAAATGTAGTATTAAGCTTGAAGAAAAGTTCCTATGTTTTGTGCCTTGAAGATAAAGAATCCAAAAGGTATGCTGTGAAAGGCTTAGAGGACCCCAGAGCTTAGTTGATTCATCCATCCATCCATCCATCCATCCATCCATCCATCCATCCATCTTGAATCCTGGTAAATCATTAGAAAATCATCCTTAAACTGTTAAAATATTGACTGAAATGATTAGTCTGTTAGATCAATACAATCAATCAAAATTATGATTTCAAATTATTGGAAGGCAAATATAATGAAATTATAATGAAATCAAATAACAAAATAAAATAACATGAACAATTAAATAAACTCAAGGTAAAGTTAAAATAATGATATTTAAAAATTATTCATCAAGTGTTCTTCAGAAGGGTTCTGTCTGTTAAATAAGAACATTTGAAGGGATGGAATAAACCTTAATTCTAAGGGTTGCTTATGCATCTGTATGTGTGTGTGTGTGTGTGTGTGTGTGTGTGTGTGTGTTTAGGGGCAATTCTGCAAACTGGGATAGTAACTGAAAGAAAACACCTCACTAACTGTTAGATACAGACAAATGGTTTTCATTTATTTGTATTTCAATCAGAGGCTAAGGGAGCTGAGGGTAGCATATATGTATGCTTCTCTTTTTAATCTTAGAGCAATGTTGTCCTAATTCCTGTGAGTTGATTAGATAATGAGGTAAGTAACGGGTAAGGATTTGAACTTGAATTGTCCTATTTCAAATGTCATTTTTTGATCATGTTTACTAAATAATATGTGCTATGTTCAGTAAGGCAAATAAGATTTACTCCACAGCAAATATATATAATTAATGGCTATATCTATTATGTCACTCATGTTTCCCAGATTAAAAGCCCAACATGGATCAAATTTCTGATTTGTGTGCCCTGGAGTTCCTGGAATTTCTTTGGCAACATTTTTGAAAGTGGTTTGCCATAGCCTATTTCCTAGAACTGGTGAATGTTAGGCCCAGTTGGTTTTATGTCTTAGTCAGGACTTGAACTCATGGTCTCCTGATTTCTGGCCTGGTGCCTTAGCCACTATGTCAATCTGGCTTTCTCAAGTTTATAGGAGAAGAGTTGTTTCCTCTCTGTCGATGGTAGTTCAGATCCACTGACTATACAGAGGAATATTAACAATCCACTGTATTTCTGCAGAATGGGGTGAGGAAGTTGAGGATTCCAAAATCCAATATTTTATTTTATTTGTTTGTCAAACATGTACAAGATAACAAGTATAGATATGAACATAGACATGAACAAAAGAAATAAATGCAGATAAATGGGGACAGTAAGACAGGGACAGTAGGCATGCTGGTGCGCTTATACACGTCCCTTTATGGACCTCTTAGGAATGGATGAGGTCCACGGTAGACAGTTTGAGACTGAAGCTGTGAGGGTTTGATGCTGTAACAATGGAGTCAGGTAGACCATTCCAAGCGGTAACCACTCTGTGGTATATATACACCTTCAAACATTCAGTGGTAGCAAATCTCATCCCAAACTTTCTTCCACATATTATTTTTTTATCGAAAATCAGAGGAGTTAATTAAAATCACTCAGGAAAACATTTGGTACAGAACTTACTGTCGGAATCAAAGATATAGCTTATTGATCTATTAGATTCAATAAGTCCTATAGATGATAGCGGGCCCCAGAAGAAAGAGATATGAACTATGTTTCAGCTAGGATGGTTTCAAAATATACCAGAACTATTTGTAATCCTGCTGAGCTGTTGCTAACTGTGAAAACATATTTTTTGCAAAGTGTGCACTTGTATGGATAAGTTTAAAACAGGAAGAATGAAACTGTTGGAAATGAGGAACTGAAAGTAATGTACACCGGTGTTTATGGAAAGTGACAGTTAGTGAAGTTGTGAAGTGTGTATGTGGTTAGAAGAAAAGTATAAAGGATAGGGTTGGAGATCAGCTCAGGGCCCTTTGATTTATGGCAGTCCTTGCAGGACCTGCTGTATGTCATTGGACCCCATTGCAATGGCTTATTAATGTAAGTGTATTAGTGCTATTATATCTTTTATATCTATTCATTTCTTATGTTCCAAATTATTAGAAACAATAAATCTCTGATCTTAAAGTTAGAATTTTTGTTTGTGTTGCTGTCTGTTTCCTATTAGTATTTTTTTATGACATTACTAACTGTTCATACTGTTATGTATATGTAAATAATGTAGTTGGATTGACAATATATAAACTACAAATATATATGTAGCTTTAAGGAAAAATACTGTAATGTATTATGCTGTGTTCTAGTTGGTTAATTATGCTACAAGTTGCCATAAGAGGGAGCTATAGATCATGGTTTAATTATCTTTCTTTTTCTCTTTTTCACTGATGGTCTCTCTTGATACTTATACTGACTGACTACGGAATGATACTGACTGACCCTGTTTATTTTGATATTCTGTTGATATCAAAGGATATTTGTTATATTATGGTTTGATATTTGTCTGCTGTAAAAGACACGGAACCGGTAAGAAGACTTTATAACTAGATGTAAGAAGACTTTATAACTGGATATTTCTTGACTGATGAAAACGTGTATGACATGGACTGTTTATTGGACTGTGCTATTTCTTCAAGTAAACATTAATACAACTTGTTCAACTCTGTGTGGCTGTATATTTCTTTATAACTGTTCTCATAAACCATTTTCCATGTGCATATCCTTTTTATACAAGGGTTACTCTGCATATATCCTAACACATACAAACACAAATAAAAAGATAATTGAGAGAACCATTTTGGTCTTGTAGTTAAGGCACAAAACTAGAGTCTGGAAGGCCATACCTTCTAATCTGGCCTTAGATATGAAAGTCAGATAGGTGATTTTGGATCAGTCACTTCCAGCCAACCCCACCTCACAAGGTTGTAGTTGTGGGAAAAATAGGAGGAAAGAACACCTCAGATTGTCACCTCAGATTATTTATAAAAATAATAAATGTGGGATAAAAATAAATAAATAAATAAATAAATAAATAAATAAATAAATGGCAGGCTATCTATGATCTGTTCCTCTGTATACCTTTGTATGCCCTGCCTTTGAAGCTGTTCTTATTAGTTTTCTTGTATTAACCTATCTTTACATGAAGGAAAATGGCAAATTTTTCCATTTTCTTTTTACTTCAGAGGATCTTTGGCTGGTAATAATCTGCTCTTCCATATTTTTTTTACTGTTTACAGTATTTTATTATCATGTGACAGAAATACTTTTTTATTTTTTTCCCCTTCTAGTTTGTATATATGATCCAGAACTGCTTTGACTGCCTCTTCTCACCAAAATTGATAGCACGTTAACATCCAAAACATATTTAAATGGAATACATCCACAGCCCATTTAAATTATTTGTTGACAGGTAGCAAAATGACTAGACTTTGCAGACTTACCATGCTAGGAACACTTCCTTCAAGTGAACACTTGTACTGATTTTCATACTTGAAAGCAGTGCTATTGTGTGTGTGTGTGTGTGTGTTTAAGTGTATCCACCAAACCTTCCTCATACCACAGATTGGATGGAGCAATACTGACATCCTTTGGTTTATTCTTAAGGGACTTTTTGCAGCGAATTCCCATGTGTTAGGAAGCACAAAATCATTGCGCCCCCCACCCCCACAAAAAAAAAAAAAACCCGGGAGGTTTTGGTCCAGTCCGATCCAAGAGGAATCGTGCACAGCCCAATTTGTAGCATGAGGGAACACGAACTGTTCCAGATTTAATGCGTGCAAAGGATGACATCTGCAGAATAGCCAACTATAGGGCAGCAATTCAAGGAATGTTACACACACACACACACACACACACACACACACACACATGTGATGCCAGATGTCGGCTGGGACAAAAAACGCCAGATCGGTAGGAAGCCAGGAAACGAATATTTTGGACTTTGGCTTTGTTTTGCTTAGCTTCTGCAGAAAGCGATGGCACTACTCGTAGCGCCGAACATTTAAATTCAGCAGAAGGCTCCGGGAAAGAATCCAGCACGATCAGTATCTCATAATAGCTTTGCTTCCCCCTCTTTTATAGTGAGGGAGAGCGAGCTGGAAGCGAGCAGCAGTGAAATGCTGCCCTGTCTTCAGTGCCCTGGTTGGAAAATGTAAAGGCAATTTCTTCTGGTATCACCTCCGTGAAGAGTATAATTTAATTTGTCACCTGGCAATAGATGGGACGAGGAGACAAGTACTGCAGTCTCCCGGGAGAGAGAGACGGGTGGGGGGGGGGAATTAAAGATTTCAGAAAGGCAGCCCTCCCCTTTCTCCCCCCTCCCCCACCCCGCAACAACAAACCCTAAACAAACCACCAAGCCCGAAAGTGGTGGTTTTGTGACGGTGTCTTGTTTACCGCGAGCATAGCGGACGGAGCTGATTATTACCTTGGACTTGAAGCACAGAGAGACCCCTTCTGTCAGGAGCTGGAGGAGCGAATCTTCCAAGCAAAGCACACACACACACACACACACACACACACACACACACACACACACACACACACACACACACCCATTCTTTGTATCTCTCCCACACGTTCACTTGCAAATCCCTGGGAAAGCCAGCTCTTCGCCTAGTTTCTGTAACCTTCCCATCACAAGGGCTGCGACTCTCTCAGCAGAACCTTTCTCTTTCTCTGTCTCTCTCTCTCTCTCTCTTTCTCTCCTCCTCCTCCTCCTCCTCCTCTCCTGAGTGGTGGCTTCCCCCCCCCTTCTTTCTTTCTTTTTCTTTTAATCAGGCTCTCTGAATGAAAGCCAGTCAGAGCGAGCAAGCGAGCGAGCGAGCGAGAGATTCAGCCAGCTAGCCAGCGAATGCTTCCCTCCCTCCCTCCCTCCTCCTCCTCCTCCTCCTCCTCGCTTCCCATCCCCGCTGCTTTCCCTGAGAGTTAAGTGATGCTCGCAGAAGACGCCTGAATTCGTTTCGAGTCGACTCAGGGTGGAAGAGGGCAAAATAAGCAGGGGGCTGGAAACTGCGAAAATCCAGAGGAAGATTAGTCCGGGACTTCGGAGATTGCCGCCTGGGTAGGACACGACTAGATTCACAACAAAAGGTAGGACTCTCTTGCCCTTGGCTTTGTAGTGGAAAGGGCACAGGAGTTGAATTTTTTTGGGGAGGGGGGAGGTTTCCCCATCCCCATGTGCCGTGTTCTATTCTATCAACCACAGGGATATAGAACGGGTAACTTTCGCTCGGTCGGCTCTTATAAAAAAAAGAAAAAGAACCTTTCGAAGGTGAAGGTGAAGTTGCGCGAGCGGGTTGCCCTGTATTCTTAAAGCTTGAGCTGCTTCAAATGGGCAATTTGGCGAAGCTAGTCAAAAGAACTGCCGAGCTGGATGCGGGACAGCGTACGAATCCCCTACCTCTCTGTCCAAGACTTCCTAACTAACTAAAAAACAAAACAAAACCTGTAACGTATTTCATTGTTAGGGAAAAGGTGGAGGATGGGAAATTTCAAGGCAACATTTGTAAAGCTTACTAATTCACCCCCTTAGTCCTTATCGTGGGCTTAGCGTGAATGGCAACCATACGTGTTGGAACTCACCTCATCTTTTGTAGAAGATTGCCCGTAGGGGTTTTCAGTTCTGAGGCTAGGTAAATGTCTTCCCTTCCCCCTCCTCCTTCTGTATATTTGGGGTAAATTATGTTTCAAAATGCTCCAAGAGTGTTTGAAGCATAGGAACTTAACTTATTTGCCTGTATTTATAGAGCTACCCAGGGAAATGGGTGAGAAGGCACCCATCCCATGTTGTGATCACAGACTTACAAACCACAAAGAAAGAGAGAGAGAGAGAGAGAGAGAGAGAGAGAGAGAGAGAGAGAGAGGAGAGAGACTTGCGTGTGCCTTCACTGTCCCTGCTGCAATAAAATCCATATTTGATGTGGTGTTAAATTAATGCAGCATGGTGCAAGTCCCCCTCTGTGCTCCCAGCAAGTCACTGTCGGTCGCTTTGTCAGCTGCTCTGTGCCGTGCTCCAAAATTTACAGCAAATGATTGTGCATTATAACGCCAGCTGTAGCTATCTGAGCTAAACAGAGCTTTCGACATCAAGGAGGCCACCAACTGACACATGTGTGGTTGGTAACAAACAGTAGTACCGGACCTATCATCCTGGTTTGCATCTTCCAACTCCATACCCCACCCCCATGGAGCCCTTTCCACATCTTCCCTGACTTACAATCTGGAGAGAGAAAAAACAAAAACAAAAAAGGAGGGATCTGTTTTCAAAATTGTAGCTCATTAGTTTTGAAACGCTTTGAGGTACATTGGTTTATTCTGAGTGGTTAAAAAGAAGAAGCGAGAAGAATGCATTTGATTTTATAAGGTGGATGGTTCCATACTTACATAACCAACTGGTCAAATTTTGCTATTTGTTGAGCCTTTTTTCTAAAATTATCTGTTGTGAAAACTTTGTTGAGCTTAGGTTACTGTTGACTGCATTTCAGATATTTATGCTAATATTCATCACACACACACCCCAAAAATGGGGGAGACAGAAAGGTGGAAGGGGTGAGTAGGATGAGTGCAGAGAATATTCAGAGAAAAAAGAAGGACAAGTTCTATTTGCTTGGGGAAAAACTCTCTCACTGGCTTTAAAAAATGGCAGCATCATTTGGTGGGTAGGGATGAACAGTGTGATTCAGAACATAAATCAAATTATTGAAGCTAAGCCTTTCATCTCAAACCTATTTTGAACAATGAAACTGATCCTTTTGGCATGCTTGATTGAAGGTGGGTGTTCCTAATGTGAAAGTTCGATCTTGAGAAAGAAACTGGTTTTGAATTTCAACCTAGCCTTTAAAACTATGGAGTTACATTTATTAGAATTGGGCTTGATGTCAAATCAAATTGCATTACATGCTTTTTTCTATTACATTTGCAAATACAAAATGATTTGTCTATGAACTATAGAGAAAAAAAATACAGGTCTTCCAGTTTGTGTTGCACTCATTTTATTTTGTTCCTTCTGACTCTAGTTTATGTTGACATATTTGGGTTGTGGATGAGTTTCAGTAAGATTTTTTAGATTTTGTCCAAACAGTCAAATGTTGTGTGCAGGTATACTTGGAGAGTAGAGTGTGTATTTTTATTCTGTAGTGTTCTTTAGTGTTGTAAAGATATACATAATTGTTCCCAGTAATGCAATAATGCATTCCTTTAAATGGGATAGAGGCTGAAAGCAGCTCTGTATTATATTATTACTAAGAAAAGGAAATAAAACTGAAAAACCCATAGTCTCCAGCTACACAGAGGATATATTGCTCTTTTATTATCAATCAAATAAATGTGATGTTAAAGTTAATTCAAAAAGCCCTGATATTGAACATGGCTGGTTAAAAAAAGAAAGACAATTGCTTCATTTTTTAAAAAAATCATCTGAAGTACAGAAGAGAGAATAGGTTAATTTAAAAATGATAACCTTTTCTGGTACTTAAAAAGCCATTTCCTGATTTTAGAAAGATATCCCAAAGGAAGAAAATAACAATGAAGCCTTACTCTTGTTTGCTGTCTGATATTTGCTGAGGTGATTTATTTTCTATGTATTTTTATAATGCTAATAATGCAAATCGTAATAATTGTTCGTGCTCTGTAATGCCACTAGGCTTCAGCAGTTGCACACAGGGTTAGACAAGTGTGAGAAAAAACTCTGAGCAAGTCACACAAAAGAGGTGTAAGAAGAGTGCTTTATGTTCATATTAAGTACTGACCTCTTTCCTTTAAAAAAAAAATGATTAATGATCAGTAGCTGAAGTATTTTATATGATGTATCCAGTTTCCTCATTAAATTGCACCACAGTCCTCCCTGCTCTGCTGTATATAGTGCTGTATTTATCTTCAACTGGGCACAGGGGAAGGCAGGCAGGAATGGAACAAATAAAGCAAGAGGGGGAAAAGATTGATTGATTCAAAGAAAATATGTAAATTATAATTTTTAATAGAGCTGAACTGGAATCTCTTTATGTAATAGATGTAATGAAGCTAACTAATATTTCATCCTCACTGCCGAAGGACTGGATTTTGAGCAAGAGCACAATTTGGACTGTTGCTGATTTTTAAGTTGGTTTGAAAACTTTTCATGCAGCTTTAAAACAATATGGTATATTGCTTTTTTAGATTAGGATTGTGAGAACCTGGATACCCTCTGCTATGGAAAGTCACTACATGGATTTGAATCCATCATTATTTCAGGTCAACCAAACTCATAAGATTGTAGGAGTGTTCTGTATGCCACCTTGACCTCCTGGAACTGAGGTGGAATATATACTTACAAACAAATAGAATGCATTATGATAGCATCTGGAATTAAGGGGATATAACTTTAATTCCACAAATCCCCTAGAAGCATAAGTGTGCTAGGTATAAATGATTCATCCCTTCATGCTTCTACTCCAGAATTGTAGCCATGTTTGTATTCTATCTCAATGAAATACTTGATTCAAATTGTAAAAATAAATATATTGAGACCATTTCCCCCCTGCTGCTGCTGATTATATATATAATGTATTTGCACTATTCATGTGTCTTCTGCTTCACCAGATTTTGGGCAGCTCCCAACAATAAAATATCAATAAATTCTCCAACTCTAAAATCATCATAAAATTATAGACTACAAGGTTACTTAATAGCCAGAAACATAGAATTGATGAACCACAGGGACAATCATAGCAACTGCCATTTTGACAACCTACCAAAGGTTCAACAAGAATGAATCCTTTCCCTTGTTCTGGAAAATCACTATGGAAGATCCATCTTTTCTTAAAAAGAAAGAGACTTCCAAAGACTTGGAGTGACAAAGATAAAAACTTCTCTCTGTGCTGCCATTCTCCAGACCAGTGGTTCTCAACCTTTTCTTCTCCACGGAATCCACTTAAATATCTTTTGTAGCCACAGACTATGGTCATGAACTCCCAAGACTTAACTCAAGATGTAAATTGTAACATTTCTTCAATCTTCCTGGTGATGAGATTATGTCCCCTCAGGGGTCTACAGACCACAAATTGAGAAACACTATTCCAAACTATATGGGGAATAAACCATCTAATAGTTTAAGAATACTTTATTTGGAGAAAGCAATCCTATGAAAATTGAAGAAAGTGAAGGGACCTTCAACTGTATCCAGAAACCTACTGTAAACCAATTCTGCTCTTACAGATTGGGCGTATACTCAGGGGTGGGCTTCACATTTTTTTTAGCAAGGGGCTCTCTGCCCTAAATGTGACTGGGTGGGTGTGGCCAACTTGATGTTGCTTCTTTGCCTAATAATCTAAAAAAGAATATATATCAAAAAGTTGTTTATTATTTCATGCATTTGATACTTAAATAAAAGACTGGGTGAAACCAGGCTAAATAGCAGTGTCTGGAGAGGGATCTTGGACTCTTAGTAGAGTTTCTGGTGAGTTACATGATTCTTATTATTTGGGAATTAATCTGCTCGGAGGCTAGTGTTATCTGATTTTCTCAATGGCTCTCCCTTGCAAGCACTAAGTGGAATGTTTATCTAGTTTGTAACACTTTTATGAAGTGTGAAATACCCTTGGCTGAACGTCCAAAAGTTCAATTAAGCCTATCCAGAGCTTTCCCTTGCTGCTTGTCTTTCTGAGGTTATTGGGGGCTCTCCAAGCCCTGCAGAGTTTTAGCCAGCAGCCCACCCCTGCATATATTGCCAAACCAGGACTAGCCACTAGCAATTTGGAAGCTATATTTTACACCTACTGCAGTTTCTCAGTTGTCTTTGAAACAAAGCTCCAGTAAAGCAACTTACAGTGATCCAGTAAGTTACAATGCTCCTTGTTAATCTGTAAAACATATTGAGAATCCTGCCATGATTCCATTTTTTTTTTGGGGGGGGGGTGATCATGAAAACATAGCAAAACAAACAAAATTTTTATATTGCCCTTTATATACTTGCTGCCTTTAACCATTGTCCACCAGAAGTTTAAATAGTTTTCACTCTAAAATTCAGGCTACAATGGATAGGTTGTTATCCAGTCATTAAGTTATGGTCTTTATTCACAAAATGAAAAAAAAAAAATCATCTCACAAGTGATGTTTTTATACTATTTTCATTTGTTTCTCTCTGCTCAGTCCCATTTTTCTTAATTATAATCATTTGGCCAGGGCTGAATTTGGATTTGTGAAACTTCCAGTTTCAGGCCTTTCATCAAAGCCTATTAACATTCTAATTAATTCTCATTATGCAGCTCAACCTTGGTATCAAATCCCATTGATGACAGTGATAGAAACTAGCGCTACTTTGGCTAAGAATTTGGGATATAAAGTTGGAGATGACTTACATTTTTATTGAGAAAAAAATGAGATGTTTAACTGTGGTTGGATTGCAAACTTAATCAAATTGCCTTACATATGTTCGATTTCTACTTCTCCATCCATCCATCCCTCCTCCTCCATTTCTCACTTGCAACACTGGATCAGAATATGCAGAGCTTCTCCCCTTCCCAAGACAAGGTTGTTTAATGCTACTGTGAAGTGTGGTTTGAGTATCAATCTGCTATCAAGGGCATTTATACACTGTGCTATATACAGTAAGCATGTACATTAGAATGGATTTCATTCTATTGTATCTTATTTTTCCACATAGTCTTATTATCTATAAAGATTGCTGAGTTCTCTGAAAATGTGAGGCTATTGTGTAGGCATGCTTTCATAATCTTGTACCCTCTAGATGTGCTTTATTGCAAGTTGTAAGATATAGGCTGAAGATTCTGAAACTTGTGATCTTCTAGCACATCTGGAAAGCACCAGATTGGGAGGAGGAAGCAATTATACCCTCTTTCCCCTTTTATTTTGTCCTGGGATGAATAATTCATTATCTAAGATAAACTTGTGATTCTTATTCTTTATGAAATTTGCTGATCCATGAAGGTTAACACTGCAAGTAAAACTATACTTGTAGATAGACCTGTAGATGTACAAAAGACATTCAACTTTCAAGACAATTGTAAAACTATTTAGAATGCCTGAAAACTATTATTAATAAAATAGATGTACTACATAGGTAGGGTGGCAGAATAACTCAATGGTTATTAAGATGCTGGGCTTGTCGGCTGAAAAGCCAGTAGCCCAGGTTCAAGACCCAAGCTCCACGTGATGAAATGAGCCCCCGTCCTCACTCCAGCTCCTACAAATGCAAGTAGATAAATAGATACCGCTTAGGTAGGGAAGGTAACAGCACTCCGTGACATCATGCTGACCACATGACCGCAGAAATGTTTTCAGACAGCACTGGCTCAATGGCCTTGAAACAGAGATGAGCACCACCCCCTATAGTCAGCAATGATTAGTGGAGTAAAATCTGCAGGGAGGTATGGACAAAAGTGCTTTCATAGGCTTTTTGAAAGGTTAAGATTTTCATAATCCTTATTTGATGTAGAGGACTGATTTAAACAGTTTTATCTGATGGTATTTGCAAGTAATGTTCCTTAAAGCTGAATACACACATTTCTTTTGCACTTGATAATGGGTAATACATTGTAAATAGTTCCACTGCAGATTAGTATGTAAATATTCCCCATCATTAAAAGCAAAATGAAACAGAAACACTTTAGAGTTGGTATCAGAAAACAATGTTCTCTTAGTCTTTTGCTATGTAAGTCTTTAATATGGGACCATCATGGCTACAATCTGAATAATGGGTGGCTATTAATGGCATAATAAATAATTTCTCATAAAACTGGTGTGAATTTCAGTTCCCTTACTATATAGTCTAGTAACATTCAGATACAAAAATTGTGTAAGCGAGAGAGGTCACAAAGGAAACAGCACTCTACCAATTCTAGCTTTGATGTTTCGGGTTTTTTTTTTTCTCTCCATAATTTTATCTGTAACTGTCAGCTTTACAAGGTATTCTGCCTTGAGATCCAGAAACTGACTGCATAGGAAGACAATAACAATATTCTGAGATAGGTTATAGCAACAGAATCTTGAAAATCTCCTTATGCTTCACCTTTCCTCCCTCTTATATCTTGGTGAGTCAAGGAGGAGCACCATCACTTTTCCGGGGTTTGAGGAAGTCTTCCTTCCTTGTTATTTCTGTAACAAATTCTGAATAGTCCTTTCAAGTACTTTTCCATGGCTGTCTGCACTAGTATTCAGTTTATTTTTGTATTACTATTTAACATGCAGGGTTATCTGAAAGCTATACTAAGAAAAGGCAAGATGGCAGCCATGATGTTGCAATAAAGCTCCACCTGTTTTTCTTTACTCATGGTACAGCTTCACTTGCTCCATTATGGCTACTGTCTTCACTTTTTTTTAAACCATACACTATGGACATCTCTGCTAACAGGCATGAAAAAGAGGCATAGGAATTTTAATTTATAATATACAGCATTTCTGCTATCTGTTTTAAATTGGTATTTCCCTGATACCCTTGACAGAATTGTCTGTGCAGTAGATTCCTGGACATTGGGTTGATAAAAACAAATTTTGTGCTGCAGTGGTAATTTTCCTGGAAGGATTTTTTTTGAAATTCTGCTTAACTTGCTGTTTTACCTCAGACATGATTAAAGTAACAGTGTCTCAACTAAACCATGCTAGTGGTGTGCAATTTTTTTCTGATTTCTAATTTCAGTCAATATAAAATCAAATCTTATGATTTTTTTTCAGTTTTATTTTTTTAACACTACATATGGAGGGTTTTTCTTTCTGCCAGCAACAGATGCCCTTACTCTAAAATAAAGAAAGAAAAGAAAACCCTTTTCCAAAGTAAGCATTGTTGTTTCCTTTATTTTTGCATAGTTAGTGGAGGATGGGGGCATGTGAATTGAAATAGTAATTTGACATCCTTGCTCAAAATTGTATGACTTTAATGCAGCATAGTAACATTTGTGACTCTTATAACTTTTAAGAACCAAAGCACATGTTTAGATAAAAGACAAAAGGATAATTCTGTATGGATGGAGGGATGGAAAGAGAGACAAACAGACAGATAGATGTAATCTATGGTATGTGTGTTTGCCTATATATGCAGATATGTGTAAACAGAGAGAAGGAATTATTTTGTATTCATAGTATTTTAAAAAAGAACACTGTATATGATTGTCTGCAGATTAATTGAACATATCATCAAAAACACTGAGAAGCCAGAGTGAATTGACAATCTATAGTCGAAGAAAAGAAATTGATAAAATGACTGCCATTATAATTAGATACTATCATTTAGTCAACATTAAATATTAGTAAGACCTGCCTTCTGCAGACGAGTAGTGCAATTTTATAAAAAGTACTTGCATGACAGGGATACAGGAAACTAAAATTTTTGTCCTTCAAATCAAGATGAAAATTTCTTGCAATCTAGAGAGCAAAGCTGAAGTGAAAAATATATATATTTATTGGTTGATTGGACTTCATACCATTCAAGAACAGGAGTTCTATAGATAACAGATTGGCCCACATTGACTTTGACCTTCTCCATCTCCTCCTCACCATCATTACCACCATCGTTATCACCATGGTCATTATTATTTAAAAAACACACAAGTATTCCCATGAACACATATGATATTCTGACATACTTAGCCCATAATGAAGTACAACAGACTGATTAAAACTAAAGAGATCAGCCAAGTACCCCTTTCTGCAAATATTGTGATTACACAAAGCTGATATCGAACTATTTTCTGCTTCCCTGACCACCTTGTGACAAATGGCATGTTGTCCTTAATTCATGGCAGCTTAGCTATTGAGAAATCAGTGGTAGTATTCCTTTCTAATGTAATTAAGCTAGCAAGATGGAATCTTGACAAACTGGCCTGTATGTGGATTCCAATATGGGAAACATGTCAACCATACGGTGGTATCACTGGCTTGAAGTTCACATTATTCATTGATTTAAAATATCTATCTCCATCTCCTATCCAAAGGAACTGACTGTCTAAGAAAAGGCTTATGCATTCCTACTAGCATATAGCTCAATGTTTACTTATTGGGCATCCCAATTTCTTTATTTATTAAATTTATATCCTGCCTGTCTCTCAAGTAACTAATCTAATCCCTTCACCATAAGACTTTTTTTAAAAATCTCCAGTGAAGTATACATTCAGATTAGAATAGTGCCCAAAGCACTTTTTTTTCCAAAATGATGCATAAATTAGAATCGAGGAAAGTCTGACTCTCTACCAGGGGTGTCAAACTCAATTTCATTGAGTGCTACATCAGGGTTGTGTTTGACCTCAGGGAGGCAGGGTGGATGTGGCCGGGGTAGCTGTAGTCAGCTTGATGTCACTCATGTTGGAGTGCCTGTAGTGGCCCAAGTCCTCTGCCAGCAAAAATGGGCTCCTGAGCTCCATTTTCAGCTGTGACAGTCTCCTGCAACCCTCTGCCAGTGAAAAGAGAGATCTATTTTCACTGGCAGAGAAACTGTGGGATAGTCCTTTTCTGTTTCCATGGTAGCCCTTCAAGCCAGATCTAAGTACCCTGGATTCGGCCTGCAGGTCTTGAGTTTGACACTCCTGCTGTACACCATGAATATGTTCTTTTTTGTGTTCTTTTAATTAAAATAAAATGCATTAGTACTTACAGATCATGATATATTTACACACATTAGCAGGGAATGTGGGAGTATAAAGAGAGGAAAAATGTGACAAAGGGTGTGTCTTCCAATCAAACCAGTACAGTCTCTTGCTGAATCAATGCATTATTTTAATTTCTTACAGTTGGGCCCAGGATAAATGGATGGGTTAAACAAGAGAACCCAACATAAAAATGCCTATGTCAGCATTCCAGAAAAACTCAACTCTAATTAAAAACTCTGAGACAGGCATTTTCTCAAAATTCCCTTTTATTAGAGTAGTTATACTGGCACATCTGGGAAAACCTGAATCTGAAAGTTCCTGGTTTTCGTCCAATAAATAAAAAATAAAAAATCCATCCCCTGCACCCATGATTCCATCACATACCCCAATCACCATCTGTTCCAACTTGAGACATTCTACTATTCCTCAACCAGGTGCAGAAATAATGTGGCCTTGACTTTAAAGAATTATATTATTATATAATTCTTTATATCTAACTACATACGCTCCATGAAATTCCCCCCTCCCATCTTCCCACGCTCAAGAATGTGGCAGCATGGAAGCTTCTGGTGCTAATATGGCTTCCAATGTTGACAGCCTAATATGCTGTTAAATTGCATTGTTGTGCCCATTTTCTTAACTAATAGTAATCCTATTAACTGTAGTAGTCATATTGAACAAATGCAGAGAGCTGTGCAGCTAAAATGAATAAATTACACACATGCATAAAATCTAAGAATCATGAAGCTAATTTTGATTAGGTGACTCTACCAAAAATACTTTAAAATAATAGCAAAAAAGGGAAAAAAATTGGAAGCAACAGGGTGTGCAAATTCACCCTATCCAATACACAAATCTGAAAATCTGTCAGGGTGGAAGTTACAGTTGTCTCTGCAGGGATACTATTCCAGAGACCAGACACCACAACAAAGAACAGCTTGTTTATTCATCCATTCATTTTAAAAAGAGCATTTAATAGGTATGAAAAGATCTACAGCTTCTCTGTTTGTAGCCCAAGCACAAGCAAGGCATCTTTTGTAATACTGCTGTCTAGTGGGGTTTCTTTCTTTCTTTCTTTCTTTCTTTCTTTCTTTCTTTCTTTCTTTCTTTCTTTCTTTCTTTCTTTCTTTCTTTCGTTTTCCTTCCTTCCTTCCTTCCTTCCTTCCTTCCTTCCTTCCTTCCTTCCTTCCTTCCTTCCTTTAATTTCAATCTTTCTGTGTTGACTCATGGTTACTGGAGGGACAACTTGCTGGGGTTTCCTGGCAATATTTTTGGAAGTGGTTTGCCATTTGCTTTTGTGGAAGCCGTTGGCTGTCAGTACTTTAGTCAGGCTGTATAGTTCAGTCTTTATGTGTGTCTTGTCTGCCAGGCATTTGGTTCTAGCAATTAGTGTTTTGGCCACGGAGTTTATCTGTGCTGGGTGGTGATGGGATTGGGCGTTGAGGTAGCGGTTGGTGTGTGTTTTCTTCTGGTATATGGTGTATCCTAGTTTGCCATCTGTTTTTTTGTAGATTAGTACATCTAGGAATGGTAGTTGTTTGTTTGTTTCCATTTCCATGGTGAGCTTGATTTTGGGGTGTGTGCTGTTTAGGTGTGTTAGGAAATTGTTTAGGTTTTCTTTTCCATGGGGCCAAATCACATATGTATCATCGATGTATCTTAACCATAGTTTGGGTTTGTGGGTGGCATTAGCTAGGGCTCTGGATTCGAATTCTTGCATGAACAGGTTTGCAGTGATGGGTGACAGTTTTCTTGTATCTTTGTCCTTTGTATATGAAATATGTGTTGGTTAAGCAGTGTTCTGTTAGTTCCACGAGGTGTTTAGCTGGTTGGTATTTATTTTTGATGATTTCAAGAGTTTCTTTTATTGGGACTTGAGTGAATAGTGAAACCACGTCGAAACTTACAAGCAGATCTTCTTGTTCCACGTGTAGATCTTTGATCATTTCCAAGAAGTGGTATGAGTTTTGTACATGTGAAGCTGCTGTTTCAGCATGGGGCTGTAGCTGTTTTGTTAAGTGTTTAGCTAAATTTTGTAGTGGTGCTCCTCTGGAGCTGACTATGGGTCTGAGAGGTATGCCTTCTTTGTGTATTTTTGGGAGGCCGTATAGTTTGGGACATCTGGAAGATTTTTCTCTTGGGATGATTGTCTGTTGGATCTCTTTGCTCATGTGGCTGGTTATAATTTTCTTCTTGGTTAATTTTTCCAGATATGTGGTTGGGTCTGTGTTTATGGATTTGTATGTGGAGTCTTGGAGTAGGTCTGTCAATTTTGTTTCGTAGTCTTTTCTGTCCATTACTACTGTGGCATTCCCTTTGTCTTCTGGAAGTATGATTATGCTGCTATCCTTTTTTAGGGCTTGCAGTGCTTTTAGTTCTTTGTACAAGTTGCTTTTGGGTGGTTACAAAACTAGATGAAAGATAAAAATAGCTAAAAAATATTACATGAAATAAATAGCCCAGACTAAAATAATCTGATAAACAATAAAATCAATAAAACAAAAAAGGGACCAGTGAGCAAATAATAAACATAAAATCCTGTCCTGGGACAAAAGTCAGGTTTTCAAAGCTTTCTGGAACCCTAGGAGACAGGGCACCATGTTTTACTTGGTGGTGGGGGCATGTGTGTTGCTATTCCAGAGAGGGAACTAAAACAGAAAGCACACTTCCTCCATCTCTCATGATAGCAGTGTTGAATGGGGGAGATCTGGAGCATACTCATTCCTCTGGAACTTACTGGATGGGCAGAAACAATTAAAGGCAATATCTCTTGGATATCCAGGCTCTATACCATACAGGGCTTTATAGGTCATAAAACAAAACCTTGAGTTCCACTGGGAAACCACTGGTAAGCAATGTACCTTGCATAGTAGTTATGAAGCAGGGGCTTACTGAGATTCATCCATTAATTTTTGAAGGATCAAATATGATTCCCCCCTAATTATTTATGACTTTTGTAAAATTCTGATTTTGTATTGTGTCTGTCACACACAGTGAGAAACAGAGAAAGAGAAAGTGACAGTTAGGAATGCTAAAAACGTTTGGAGTATTAAAATACTAACTGTGATCACCAGACATAAATTTACTCTTCTGAATTGGAACATGGAACTCACTTTCCTTCTTGCAGCTTCAAAGAAGTAGCAAATGTTGGAAATTGTGTCCTCTTATACCAAAAGGACTCAGTACTGGTTCATTTTACAAACCATCATACTCTCTCTCTCTCTCTCTCTCTGTGTGTGTGTGTGTGTGTGTGTGTGTGTGTTTCTTTGTTTGTTTGAATGTATTAGCCACCCAACCTGAATGGATTTGAGATATATGATTTGGAGGCTGAATTTGGGTCAGCAGATCATTTGTTTCTCAAGTTTCTGTCTCAAAGAAAGGAATTTGTAATAGCTTTATTCCACATTTTATTGACAGAAGTCAATTATCCTAACATTAACATTCATGTAGTCACTTTTTCATGACCTAAGTAACTGTGCAAATTTGAGGAATAGTCTGCAAATTGGATTCCATAAGGCTGGGTAGAGTAATTAGAATGCTTAATTCACCGTGTGAAGTAGCATAAAATATATAGCCTCTCTTTGCTATTGTGATTCTATGAATTATTGTATTGTTTTAAATCTCTCTCTTATTAAAGAGTCAAAGCCCAGATTTCATCTGAAGAACTGGTATAATTTTTCTTTGATACAGTTTATATATAAAATAAAGGTGGGAAACAAACAGACTTATCTGGTCCCAATACCCTGTAGCTTTCTTATATGTTCATCAAAGGTGCCTTTGGATTGATTTACATTTCCAACATATATTTGATACGCCATTATATATCTTTGATAGTTTATCATATATTATATGCCAACAACATAATCACCTTTTATAAATTAATCTTTCAAATTATAATTCAATGTAGCATTGTAGTTCTATATATCTATTGGTTCCTATCTCTTATAAGTTACTATAGGGATTCAGAACAATGCTTTCTTAAGGCAAATTTAAGAGTAATTTAGATTGTCACTACTCTGTTAGGTGTTTTGGTTGCTATTTTTTTTAAATATCTGTGCTATGATGTGGAAAGTAAATGAGGTTAAGTCCATTGCATAATTAACTTCTTTTTTTTTTTTTTTGGAAGGAGAAAAAATATATGCAATTACTTCAGAGTGAAATGTTTGAATATCACTGGCTGCAGGGGATTTCAAATTTTGTTTAGTTACTGCCAATTCTTCAAACTCACTGAGAATTAAGAATATAAGTTTGGACTAGAAGTTTCATACTCTCTAGCACTGTTCACCAAAGTATAAATTCAAATAAGTTATTTCTAATCCCACAATAGAAATTAACATTCTGTAAACTCAAGTCATTCACTATTTTGATTTTTAAAGAGTTAATTGTCCTTAAAAAAATTCACAGATCTCAAAAAAAATATATTGTTCATTATATGTAACAGATAAGTTTTAATAGTAATAACTATGCTCCAACAATAAGGAAATAACTAAGAATATATTTATTCATTTGTATATTTATATTCTGATTTCTATATATTGGAAAATGAAATGTATTACAGCAATAAAAACAGAAAATGTAAACAGTCACTTTTAATTCAATTTTAGAATGAAATCAAACATTTAAAATACTGTTCATAAATACACAATTAAAAGCTTGGTAAAAAGAGATATGTCTTAATGTTTCCTCAGCATAAAAACAAGAAACAAAGACTTTTATTCTGTCAATTATTTGTTATATTCAGAAGTTTTTATGGGTTTTTTCCCCCCTGCTCAATGCTTTGTTCAAGTTTGCAGTGCAAATTTAAATATATTTAAGAGTAAACCTGTGGATTTTATTATAAAACTTGCTTCCACAATTTAAGCTTGAAATAGCATCCCTCCTAAGGATTGCAGATGGGTTGCATTATGAGGATGATATAAATATTAGAAAAACCACATGGGGTGCAATGACATGTATATGACCTTATAACACTGCTGCATCTGTGGAGATAGCATGGCTAAAACACCCTCCACCCTGGCCCAAGACTCATTCAATGTACACCTGTGCATTTTTATAGATGTATACCCTAGGAATTGGCAAATGTGCTAATGTAGTGGAAAATGTTCTGCTCAGCTATGCTAACCTATCAATTAGAAGTGCATTGAAGAAAAGAAGCCAATTGCTACATGGGAAATGAGGCAGATTTATTTTAATTTGTATATGTTGGACACATTTCACTGAATGCCTTGAAAATGAACGTGGAGGTCAAAACTGTCATCATGACATTTAGTGATGCTCAAGCCAGAATGGAATAGGCAAAAGGGCATCTCCCCCAAAAGAATAAAATCACTACAAGATTTGACCATACTACAGTAAGCTCCTTCTCAGCAGAAGCAGCAGAAAATTCATAATGGACTCAATGGCATATTATAGAACTAGCAACTCAGAGCAGGCTGAACACAGCTCTCTTTCCTAGCTAAGGTATATATGGTTATTACTGCATCTTGGTTTGTGATAATTATGATGTCTGGCTGATAGGTTGATTCGTCCCATCCCTTGCCCTTTTTCAAAGCCTTTGTATGTAACAACTTGCTTCCAGAAGTTGTGAATGTGCCAACACTGGAAGTTTTAAAGAAGTGATTGGACAACCATTTGTCAAAATGGTATAGGGTTTCCTGCCTGATAAGGGGGTTGGACTAGATGACCTCCAAGGTCCGTTCCAACTCTGCTCTTCTGTTATTCTGTTATTCCCAGTTAAAATTAACTTGCTGCACAGCACAGGGTTAAGTCCAGCCTTATTTTTTTTAAAAAAGGTCTAGTATTATTTTAAAGGATTGCTAAACCTGGCCTTAAAAGAGCCTTCATAAGACAATCAAAGTCTAAATGCTTTGGAATGCAGATCCCCGTTTCCCATACAGAAAGAAGCACCAAAGAGGCAAATAGGACTGGACAGATCCCAAGCCCTGACAGTGTGAACAGCCACATCATCAGTGACATGTGCTAGATTATATACCCACATGATAAAAGGTGTTGGAAGAAGGGAGGACACTATTTTCACCTTGGAATTGCTAAGAATAACTTTAAGCTGCTTCAGGTATGGAGATGAGAGGGAGGCAATGTCACAAGGACATAGCAGGGGGGAAGAGTGCAATTGTATCCATGTTTGTGCCATAGTTGAGGAGATGACGGAAAGAATCCTGTCTGAATATTTTTCTGAAATAAATTTAAGGCTAATTAATTAATTATCAGATATAGATTTTGATTGCATATAATTTTGACGTATCCTTTGCATTAACAGGCCTAAAATGAAATTATTATTTAAAATAGACAACATGGCAAATTATGATCTGTAGAGTTGGATTAAAATAAGATGTAATAAACATGATTAGGATTACTAGCATTCAGATGGATGGATGTAATAAGCCACTAATGGAGTCATATTATGTTTAATGTGTATTAAATTTAAATGTCTCTGAAAGTATATGGGTACCAGCAGTTAGCAATGAATAGTGTATCATAGTGACTGTCAAATGCACACATACATATACATATACATATACATATACATATACATACATACATACATACATACATACATACATACGTTTTCTTAAGTTTTCATGGGTACTTACATATATATATATGGTGTTCAGCTTTATTCGGGTGTTTTCCCATTTCATTATAATTATGCTTTTAAAGTTGTAGCAACGTTTTGGCAGAATCTCATCTGCCATCATCAGGCTTCTGTATTGTGTTCATCTGTGAGCCAGACTTTCACAGCTGTTTCAGTTTTAAATTTGGGGCTAGCCAACTGCTGTGCCAGAATGATTTTTTCTTCATCCTGATTGTGTTTATTGGTCTTGGAATTTGCTGTGTTCTGCTTGATTGGTGTTTCTAACATCTTCTGTCTGTTTTGTGGCTTTTTTGGTCTTGATTGGCTGGCAACATTGTGTTCCAGTATTGGAGGCTTTTAGTGTAGCTTGGCTCCGAGTAAATGGACGGCTATCATTTATTAGGAAGCTAGGTTTCATCTGGGTGCCTGGTTGAGCTGGAGGTATCAGGCGGGATCTGTTTGTGCCCAGGTGTTTGCCTGGCTTGTGGTGTGGAGATTTTTTTGTTTGTGAGTGCAGGCTTTCATATAATTGACAGTCTGGTGGAATCATCTATTCATGCTTTCAGGTCTTTTTTCAATCTCTATGGCTTCTCTGATAATTCTGTGGCTGGGATTTTCTATAGTGGCTAGGGTTTTGATGCCATTGAAGTCGATGCTATGACCTGTTGCTTTCATGTGTTGGACTAGTGAGGAAGTGTGTTCCAGCTTTTTTATTGCATTTTTGTGTTCATCCAGGTGGGTACTTATTCTTTTATTGGTCTGTCCAATGTATGTGGCCGGGCATGATGCACAGGGGACTTCATATATGCTTTGTTTTCCAGGTCAGTTTTATCTTTGGGGTTTCTTAGGATGGCTGCTATTTTTCTGTCTGTTTTGAAGGCAGTCTTGATGTGATGCCTGTGTAGTATCTTACTGATTTTGTCTGTAGTACCTCTTATGTAGGGCAGGACAGCTGTTCCATAGGTCTGTTCATCTTCTAGGTCTCCATTATGTCTCAGTGTATTTTTGTGGATCAAGCCGGTTATTTTGCTTTTGTGGAAGCTGTTAGCTGTCAGTACTTTAGTCAGGGTGCATAGTTCAGTCTTTCCGTGTGTCTTGTCTGCCAGGCATTTGGTTCTGGCGATTAGTGTTTAGGCCACAGAGTTTATCTGTGCTGGGTGGTGGTGGGATTGGGCGTTGAGGTAGTGGTTGGTGTGTGTTTTCTTCTGGTATATGGTGTGTCTTAGTGTGCCATCTGTTTTTTTGTAGATTAGTACATCTAGGAATGGTAGTTGTTTGTTTGTTTCCGTTTCCATGGTGAACTTGATTTTGGGGCGTGTGCTCTTTAGGTATGTTAGGAAATTGTTTAGGTTTTCTTTTCCATGGGGCCAAATCACAAATGTGTCATCGATGTATCTTAACCATAGTTTGGGTTTGTGGGTGGCATTAGCTAGGGCTCTGAATTCAAATTCTTCCATGAACAGGTTTGCAATGAAGGGTGACAGTGGTGATCCCATAGGGGCTCCTTCAATTTTCTTGTATCTTTGTCCTTTGTATATGAAATATGTGTTCGTTAAGCAGTATTCTGCTAGTTTTATGAGGTGTTTAGTGGTTGGTATTTATTTTTGATGATTTCAAGAGTTTCTTTTATTGGGACTTGAGTGAATAGTGAAACCACGTCGAAACTTACAAGCAGATCTTCTTGTTCCACGTGTAGATCTTTGATCATTTCCAAGAAGTGGTATGAGTTTTGTACATGTGAAGCTGCTACTTCTGCATGGGGCTGTAGCTGCTTTGCTAAGTGTTTAGCTAGGTTTTGTAGTGGTATTCCTCTGGAGCTGCCTATGGGTCTGAGAGGTATGCCTTCTTTGTGTATTTTTGGGAGGTCGTATAGTTTGGGACATCTGGAAGATTTTTCTCTTGGGATGATCGTCTGTTGGATCTCTTTGCTCATGTCGCTGATTATAATTTTCTTCTTGGTTATTTTTTCCAGATATGTGGTTGGGTCTGTGTTTATGGGTTTGTATGTGGAGTCTTGGAACATACATACATACATACATACATACATACATACATATATATATATATATATATATATATATATATATATGGATCTTTGGTTGTTCGGGTTTTCTCCCGCGTAAGATTCGAAGTATCTAGGCAACGTTTCGATGAAGTCTCATTCATCATCTTCAGGCTTCTGTCTCCGGCTCTGTGCTTCTCAGAGTAATGTGAGATTGCAGCTGCTTCCTCCTTTTAACTGCCAGTGGGGTGGGACTTGATTGGGTGGGGGCTTGGCTGTGTTCTGATTGGGTGGGGTGTGTTCTCATTGGTAGGGGTTTGGCTGTGTTCTGATTGGTTGGGGGTTAGCCGTGTTCTGATTGGTTGGAGGCGTGTTCTGTTCAGGTGGGGGCTTGGTTGTGCTCAGGTTAGTCTTAGTTGCTGGGGATTTGAGCCGGTGAGTTGTGATCTTGCTGTTTGGCTTCTAGTACGTGGGTCCTGCTGCATCTTCATAGTGGGTGTCGGTTTGCTTCACGTATGGCTCAGAGGGGTTTGAAGTGGGTAGTGATGCAGCTGCAGTGCAGCTTCTGGTCCATGGTCGTGTCTCATTTTCTGAATGGGTGGGAGTCTGTTTTCTATATGGAAGTGTGGTGGTGGCATCTTGTGTGGCTCTCATGGGTGTGGGTCTGGTGTCCTTCTTCATGTTAGGTACTCGTCTGTTCATGAGGGCGGGTTTCCAAATGGCTGGAAGGCGGGAGGTGTCATCTCGTTTGTTCATGCTGTGTGGGCGTTTTTCTATCTCTATGGCTTCTCTGATTATTCTGCTGTTGAAGCCATAGAGATAGAAAAACGCCCACACAGCATGAACAAACGAGATGACACCTCCGCCTTCCAGCCATTTGGAAACCCGCCTCATGAACAGACGAGTACCTAACATGAAGAAGGACACCAGACCCACACCCATGAGAGCCACACAAGATGCCACCACCACACTTCCATATAGAAAACAGACTCCCACCCATTCAGAAAATGAGACACGACCATGGACCAGAAGCTGCACTGCAGCTGCATCACTACCCACTTCAAACCCTCTGAGCCATACATGAAGCAAACCGACACCCACTATGAAGATGCAGCAGGACCACGTACTAGAAGCCAAACAGCAAGATCACAACTCACCGGCTCAAATCCCCAGCAACTAAGACTAACCTGAGCACAACCAAGCCCCACCTGAACAGAACACGCTCCAACCAATCAGAACACGGCTAACCCCCAACCAATCAGAACACAGCCAAACCCCTACCAATGAGAACACACCCCACCCAATCAGAACACAGCCAAGCCCCACCCAATCAAGTCCCACCCCACTGGCAGTTAAAAGGAGGAAGCAGCTGCAATCTCACATTACTCTGAGAAGCACAGAGCCGGAGACAGAAGCCTGAAGATGATGAATGAGACTTCATCGAACGTTGCCTAGATACTTCGAATCTTACGCGGAGAAAACCCGAACAACCAAAGATCCACATACAAATACCATGAGAACCTCAGAAAACAAATATATATATATATATATATATATATATATATGTGTGTGTGTGTGTGTGTGTGTGTGTGTGTGTGTGTGTGTGTGTGTAGGTGTGTATATATATATATATATATATATATATATATATATATGCATGCATACACACACACACACACACACACACACACACACACACACACACACATATATATATTTATATGCACAGAGAGGAAGGAATTATCAAGTGCACATTAATGATAAATGTAATTTTCTTCCCCTTTTGATATCATATCTAGGCAAAATTCTACAAGCATATAGAAATGACTTTTGTGACTAAGAATTATATTAAAGAGATTCTAAAAGAGTACCTGCTTTGGTAAAATACTCTTATATTTAGAGTCTTCAGAAGTTTATCCAGCTAATCTTATTTTACTGAACATTTCATTTTGAAAGCAACTGATGATTTTTAAATTTCTCTCTCCTGGCTTCTTTAATATGTTTACTTGGAGTTCTTTAATAAATAAATCTATTGAAAAATGAGTTGATTTAGTTCTTTTCCTATCTGGTAGAACAGTTTTATTCATGTGGCAAAAATCTGGTCATATTCATTTACATGAATTTTTAAGAAGTTCAAGTAAGCGAATCATAAGCTTTTTAGTTGTTATTGCTTATATTAAAATGGAAATAGGATATATTTCTTTCTTGCATCTTAATTTGGGATTGGGGAAATAGCTTACACCTTAATTCAATTATTTTTAATGCATTTCTATGTAAACACAGAAAGACTGTTCATGTTGTTTTCAGAGGATAATTTCCTTCCTACCAGAAACCATTATCTATGATGGTTGTGGGAACAGTTTATAAAGTTCAGGAGGTTATTTCTGCTCATCCAATAAAGTCTATTAGGGCAGACACTCTCTGAGTCTTATTGAGGGACCCTCATCATCAGGTAAAATCAGAGGTGGTATTCAGCAAGTTCTGACCAGTTCTGGAGAACCGGTAGCAGAAATTTTGAGTGGTTCAGAGAACCAGCAAATACCACCTCTGACTGGAGATTTTACAGTATCCTTCCCCTGCCATGCCCACCAAGCCACACCCACAGAACCAGTAGTAAAAAAATTGAATCCCATCACCAGGTAAAATGATAGTGCAGCATTTCTGTCTTTCCCTTTTGAACTGATCCATCTATCGGTCAGTACCATTCCTCAAGAAAGCTGCCAAGAATTGACTGTCACATAAGCAAACAAAGAAATGTTTAATCTCACCATTGTGAAGACTGAATTTGCAGTAAAATGTTATACACTATTAAGATGGAAATGTTGTAGTGTGGTGGAAGTCTTCTAGTTCAGGGGTCTCCAACCTTTTGGACCTCAGGGACCACCAAACTCATAATTTTAGATCCCAAGGACCACTAACTGGTTCTGTGGGTGTGGCCTAATTTGTGGGTGTGGCTTGGTGGCCATGTGACTGGCTGGGCATGGCTTCTATGTAAATATTATAAATATTTATATTAATATTGATTTTTTTTATAAAAAAAGCAACTTTTACCCCAAATCAGGCAAAGCAGGCAGATTGAGTTGCTCACAGAATCACATATTCATTCAGAAATCTATCTATCTGCCATTGGCTAGCTCAATCTGTCACATAAAATTTGCTTGCAAGCAAACTCACAAAATTAACTCACAACACACCATGTATGTAAATATTGATTTTTGTTATATAAAAAGAGCAACTTTTACCCCAAATCAGGCAAACAGGCAGATTGAGTTGCTCACAGAATCATTCAGTGATCTATCTATCTGCCATCGGCTAGCTCAGTCTTTCAAATTTGCTTGCCGTGAGTCTGCACTGAATAATAGAACCTTCAGTCCTAAGGGAAGTTCAGCTGTGCTTAAAAGCAGAGCCGAAGATCTAAAGACTAGCTAGAAAGCAAGAAATCCAACCATTTCCTGCTTCCTAGCTAATCTAAATCTCCCAGCACAGCAGAACAGAAGATGGTCGGAAAAACGAAAAATAGCAATTTAGCAGGCAAGTTTACCCGGTAAGGAATGAGTAGGCGGGGAGGGTTTCTGCGAGCCATGTGCAGCCTTGTGTTTGTGCACAGCCTGGATTAATTGCTTTGTGGGGGTGCTCTGGGGGTGAGATTCCTCTTGATGCCCACCAAAATTTTCTCACGGCCCACCAGTGGGCTGCGGCCCACCGGTTGGTGACCACTGTTCTAGTCCAACCTCCCCTGCTCAAGCAGGAAATCTTATACTATTGCAGACAAATATCTGTCCCATCTCTTCTTAAAAATCTCCAGCACTTACAGGTTTTGAAGGTGTCCGGTTCCACTGATTAATTCTTAAACATCTGTTAGCTAGTGGATCACAACTCAAGAGGTCTGTGTTGTTAGAAGCTCCATTCCCTAACAAGTTATTGATTTGATAGAAGTTTGTGAAAGCAGGTATCAGTTCATATTCTGTGTTTTTAGATATATGATTTTGATGGATCAACAAAAATGTACATTTTTTTTGTATTTTGATATCCTAACATGCAGTATGATGTGGAAAACTAATTCCTAAAGTTAGCAAACTGGAAAAGAAAGAATACTTAGGCGATAAATCTACCTTATATACTGAATGTAAGCCCATTTGTGGATAAGCCAGTCCTTGAATTTTTATGAGGGCATTCTGAGAGTTGGTGTCCACACATCTTAAAGTTTCTGAGGTTGAGAAACACTAATGTAGATTATATAAACAAGGTGGAGTATGAACTGTAACTGAAAATTAGTGTATCAAAAGGCCAAGTTAGATGTGTGAGATAGGAAAAATGGTAAACATAACAGAATGCCAATATTTAAATGGTGAAAGATTAGAGCATGTGCATGGATTTGTGTATTTGATAGAATGTTTACTAAGATAGAGATATGGATGGAGAATTCTTTAAGATGTACAAATTATATCAAAAAGGCAGTAGAAAATACTTAGAAATGTGAGGAATTTATCAAAACAAGTGAAGCAGTTGTACTATAGGAATGTGAATTTACTCATTTTTGAATATGAAAATAATAGTAGGACCTGTCAGAAGAAACACAAAGCTAAATTGAATGGAATGAAAATGGGAAATAATAAGAAGAAATACTGAACCAAGAGTGATTGGCTGTTGAATAAATGTGTATTGAATGCAAAGTGAAGAACTAGTATGCTGAGATGAATTAGTTATATAGAATGAGAGGATCAGAATCAAATTGCAACCAATATCTGAAAGAGGAGTGAGTTGCTCATAAGAGATGATCTTGGAGAAAGTAAGCAGAAGGTGGCTTAAAAAAAATGTACAGCAAGATGCCTGAAGGCAGGGAAACAAAGAAAACGTTAGGAAACTCGGATTGGTTCTTTCTCAACTCTTTGGGGTATAAGGGAAAGGAAAACACTGGATTTTCAAAGTTCTGTTTGTAGAGATGTATCAAATATATTTCCAATGAAACTTGTGAAGTTGGTTTCTTGGTTTAGCCTACAGCATAGGGCTGATAGTAGGAAAAGAATGAGAAAGTCATGTTTGGATGATATCCTCAAAACAAAGAGCTAAAGCCAAAAGTAGAGTAAGGAGTGGCAGAAGCAAATATGTTTGGCAGGATTAAAAATACATGTAGAGACATAATTAATGATATCCGTGTAAACTAAATGAGCTCTATTTGTTTTCCTTATGTCATGAATTTGATTTATTTAGCTTACTATTTCTTACTCTGATTCTCCATAAATTGCTTCCCATGAAAGAGAATAATGCAATAGATAGAGATGCATGTATAGTAGTATATTATTTTAACAATGACCTTATTTTGATAAACATTTTATTTGCCTTCAATATCTATAACATACTGTAGTTCTTAAGATGATGCTAGGATAATGTATAAGAATTTACATACAACTTTCATATCATGACATGCATGCATTTTTATGGATATAGATGCTACTGACTTACATAATTTAATAAGTCAAGCTGAAAAAAATCTTGTTTTCCAAAATCTGTCTCCTCCTCCTCCTCTTCCTCCTCCTCCTCCTCCTCCTCCTCCTCCTCCTCCTCCTCCTCCATGCTTTCCCGTCAGTTTTGACTCCTAGTGATTATTGCCTAAAGGAAGACTACAATTCATAGTCCCCCAATTTCTAGCCCAATAATTTAAGATTACTGAATCAAAATAGCTTCTCTGTCATACCTCCATGCAGAATTCATTAGGGAGCTTTGATTAGCTTACAACACTTTTCCTTTTTTTGCAAGAAATATATGTATATATCTGTAATATCTGTACTAGCATTATCCAAAGATGCTAATAATGTATTTGACCTCTAGCATTTTCGGACGAAATTCTTGACAAAGTATATTTTGTTGCAAGTTAAGTTTATGGTTGTTAAGTCTTTTGGTGCCATCTTGTGGTGTGCCTAAAAGTTTAGAAAACAGTTTTTCCCCTGAGCATTGAAATATCTAGGAATATTGGTAATATCTTTATACTGTAATGCAATATATTATAAAAATATATGTATTTCTAAACTTTATGAAGTTGGTCTTCTAAGAGCCTGATTCAAAGTAAATAGGATTAGAAAAGGGCATTGTGGGCATCCAGTTTGACTCTGTATCATCCATATAAGTGGTTAGAATCATGTACCTGACCGTCACAAAGGTGATAGCAATACAGTTTTATTAATGGCTTAGGAAGTACTGTAGCTACAATATTTCGCAGAAAGGCTAGCATTTTAAATGCAAAACAGGAGGGACGAAGACATACTTTAGCAGGTAAGCTAGAACTTGATTTCATATCTAAACAATTTTTGTTTTGACGTTTCAGGTCACTTTGTAATATTAATATTTCTCAAATATAGGAGGTAGTTGTTAGGAAATAATTAACCCATCAAAAAGGGATTTTTGTGCATCTTTTTAACATTGCTGAATCCTCATTTGTTCAAAATCTGCAGCAAGCATTTAAAGGTGGTTGCAGTTTGGCTAAGAATTCTTATCTGAATTGAATTATAGTTTGGGAAAGAATTATGCTTCCTCTGGGGACTCTAAATGCCAATTGGATCCGCTCCTGGAACTGGCATTATGCTTGTGTGCTCAGGTGGAGGAAAGAGTGAATAGCTTTGTTTTACTAGCTTCAGCTGATTCCTCTCCCTCTTTTGAGGAAATAGCTTGGCTTTAGTAGCTTATAAAAATCACATCCAGAATGAACTGGTTAAGCACATTTTATAGGGCTGTTTTTAAGTTTATTTTAAAACTATGCAAATACTCTGTCTCTGTCTCTGTCTCTGTCTCTGTCTGTCTGTCTGTCTGTCTCTCTCTCTCTCTCTCTCTCTCTGTGTGTGTGTGTGTGTGTATATGTGTGTGTGTGTGTGTGTGTATAAATATTGTCGTATAAGCTCAACATGAATAACTGAGGAAGTGCACCTGATCTTATTGAAGATCCAAGTCAAGATTGAAGAAATGAAGATTCAAATCAAGTTCTAAAAATATATAGAGAGAATAATCTTAGGAGAGATCATATTGAAATATTTTATTTTTTATCTGCCATATATTCACTGGGTTTTAAGAACATTTTTTATTAAGCCAACTGAATATTTATTACCTTTTTTATTTCCAGAAGTACTTCTGAGTCCCACTTAACCTTTTAGATATTGTTACAAATAATTTTAAAATGTGGTTGCAGTCCAGTGTTTTGGGAATTTGTGCTTCTATATGAAGAAAACAAATGATTCAAGACAAGCTTGGGATGTGGAGAGTACACCTTCAGGAGCTGAATAGGTGGATTAGCCTTCATTAATTAGCCTTCTAGCATCTGTGTCCTTTATGGCTAGCTACATCATGCTTAAAATGTTCAGAATGATTATGTTCTTGAGGAACACATTAAAAAGAATTGATATAAATATTTGATCTAGTATGATATTAGTAAATTGTGACAGGATATTAACCAATCAGCTATTAATAAACATTTGGAAGATTGGATAGTTCGGGATACAGAATTATAGAGTTGGAAGGGACCTGGGAGGGATCTTCAAGTCCAACCACTTCCACAAGCAGGGGACCATATAACACTCTGGACAAATTACTGTTCAGAATTAAAGATAAAGTTCTCATTGGCTGGGAGATAATGTATAACTAAATATAACAATTTTGAATTATTGTCACAAGGATTTATATTAGAGAGATGGTAAATTATGAAAAACAAAAGAAAGAAACCAAATTTTTGCCAAAAGGCACTGAGAAAAAGCAAAATGGTCTGGAACATAGTTGAGGGTTTCTGCTTCAGAACTACAAAAGAACCAATGGACAAGCTCAGACAAAAAATGGACAAGCAGTTACTAGCAGTTTCACCAAGAGCTTATTTAAAAAGATTTGTTTTAATATTAAAATAGAAGAAAAAGAACTATATTTTTCTCTGGTGATATAATCTGCCCAAAAGTAAAGTGGGTTAGCCACTTTTGGTAATCCTCTTTGTTAAGGCAGATGTATTTCTTTGTGTAATTCTCAAAAGGTTTTGGAGATTTGGCTGGCACTTTGCAAAATAGGTCATGAAACCCTGATGACAGAGTAAGAAGGATATCCACTGAGGAAATCTTACTTCTGAAACAATAGGGCACAACAGTATTTCAGTGTTTCAGAATTATTTTAGTCTTTTTTCTTAGTATTTTACATACATTAATATGTATCTACGGAATATGTGCCTACTTCTAAAAAAGCTACCCACTGCCATAGCCGAACCTCTAAGCATAATCTTTGAAAAATCTTTCAGGATCAGCTCCTTGCCAAAACTATTGTCACAAACCACGATCATCCCCATCTTCAAAAAGGGAGACCCCAGCCTAGTTGAAAATTACAGACCAATCTCTTTATGCTGCGTCACCTGTAAAGTCATGGAATCAATTATTAACCAATCCATTCTCCTCCACTTAGAAACAAACAACCTACTCTCCAATAAACAATTTGGTTTTAGGAAAAAAAACTATCATGTAATCTGCAACTCTTACATTGCAAAAACATATGGACTACACAATTCGATCAGGGCAAATAAATAGACAAAATCTACATAGACTTCTGTAAAGCCTTTGATCCAGTGGTACACGACAAACTACTCCTAAAACTAAAATCTTACGGTATCTCTGGACATCTGCATAACTGGATAGAAGCATTCCTGTCAAATAGACAACAAATGGTTAAAATTGGGAGTGTCCTATCAAATTCTGTACCTGTCAACAGTGGTGTCTCCAAGGCAGTGTTCTAGGACCAACTCTCTTCATACTATACATAAATGACCTCTGTGATCATATTAAGAGCAACTGCATTCTCTTCACTGATGATGTAAAGCTATTCAACACCACAGATAATACTGCTACTCTTCAAAAAGACCTTGACTATGTATCAGAATGGTCAAACAAATGGCAACTTCAAATCTCAACAAATAAATGTTCTGTCCTACATATTGACAAAAAAAAAATCAGAAAATAAAATACAGGCTGAATAGTCAAGACCTTGTTGATGATCCAAACTCTGTCAAGGATCATGGAGTACTCATCTCAAATGACCAAAATGCTAGAGCCCACTGTAACTACATAGCCAAAAAGGCGTTAAGAGTTGTTAACCTAATCTTACATAGCTTTTCCTCTGGTAATATTACACTACAAACTAGAGCATACAAAACATTTCCTAGACCAATACTCAAATACAGCTCATCAGTCTGGAACCCACATTATGTATCTGATATTAACACAGTTGAGAAAGTCCAGAAATATTTCACAAGAAGAGTTCTCCACTCCTCTACTCATTGCAGAATACCTAATGCCACTAGACTCGAAATTCTAGACCTAGAAAACTTAGAACTACACCACCTTCAGTCCGATCTAAGTATAGTATATAAAATAATACATTGCAATGTCCTACCTGTCAATGAATACTTCAGCTTCAACCATAACAACAAAGAGCAAATGATAGATACAAACTCAAGGTTAATCGCACCAAACTTGATTGCAGGAAATACGACTTCAGCAACAGAGTGGTCAATGTCTGGAATACTCTACCTGACTCTGTGGTTTTTTTCCCCAAACCCCAAAAACTTTAACCTTAGACTGTCTACTATTGACCTCACCCCTTTCCTAAGAGGTCTGTAGGGAGCGTGCATAAGCGCACCAACGTACCTACCATCCCCGTCCTATTGTTTCTTTATTTTCTTTTTTCTTTTTCTGATACGTATCCATGTATTCATAACTATGTTTTTACTTATACTTATTATCTTGTAAGCAATTGGCAAATAAAAATGAAAAAAAAAAAAGAATGGAAATATTTTGTTCCCTTGAACTAGCTTTTCTATAACAATGACAGGTTTATGTTTCTTACTGGATATTTAAGAAAGCATTACTGGAGAAGAATGGAAAAGCAGGGCCTTTTCTGTGGCTGCCCCTATTTTGTGGAACATGGCATCTTCAATGACTTGTTAGTCTTCATTCTTTTACTGTTTTGTAAGGCCATTAAGACCTGTTGTTTTTTTTTTTTAATCCAGGCACTGGGTAGTGTGCAAGTATCTGGCATTGGTTGTCGGGGCATCTCAAGGTGATGATTGAGGATTTGGTATTTGATTTTTCCAGCTTTGTGCATACAATAATCTTGTTGTAGTTATGGTATACAAAAACAAAGTTCCAAGATTTTTTTCAACTGTCCAACAATGTCAGAAGAAAAGCTTCTAATCTCAATTGTACATTAATCTTTAAAATCCAAATTTTGTTTGCTTTTTTATGTGTTCAACAAGCATGATAAAATGTCCATTCTTGTTGGTCACATTTCCATTATAAATTTGATGTGACTTTATACTCTTTTATATACTTCAATATATTTTTAATACTTTGAATATTTCTGATAACTGGAAAAAGGGACAAAGTAAGTAAGAAAACCATTGGCAGGGTATAGCCAGCCTTCTGCTACCAATTGGGCTGTTGACTTTATTTTGTATTCCCCTTGGTAAAAATTTAGTACAGTATCTCACAATATGTTAACTGTTTGTGTTTGCCTATTATTTCTTGTTCATATAATGCTTCTTGTTCTGAGAGCTGCAGAAGTGTTTTGGGACACAACCTGGATTTGTGTCTGTTCCATGTTCTTAAGGTGACATATCTAACTTAAAGATTTTTAAAATCCACATTAACATTGACTTTATCATACTACAAATATCCATGCCATCAAAATTTCAAGTCATGTTCTTCTAACTCTAAAAGCCTTCTATCTCTCAGCAACACCCACTTTTTCTTCCAAACCAAACAGCAAGCTGCAAAAATATAGTTTCAAATCAGATAGACCCAATCCTCCTCTTTCCTTTGCATCTTGTAACACTTTATATTTAATGCAAACTTTTTTTCTCTTGCCACACAAATTTTGATATTTTTTTATGTAAAATCTTCCAATATAACATTCCCACAAAGGTCCAATCCATTTGTTTGTTTAACCAATTTGTTCAAAAGTGCTTTCACCAGAAATCAATCTTTCTAAGTTAATGCTCCTGTCTGTTTTGAACTTTCTTATACCCAATCTTCGTTAAACTTTTTGATAAAAATTTAAATCTGTTGAAGCCCCCCGCCCCTTCTGTTTTTTTCCCCTTTTTAATTCAGACAAAATGTTGACCCATGAAGTAGATTTCCCTTATCTTGTCACTGAGAAAATATGTAAATAGCTGTAAATAGATTGCATCTGAAAATGGTTAAGGAAGTGAGGCTTGAGCAAACCTTGTGTCCATATAGATTGCATTTCAACTATGAGCTTGATTTAATTCTTTCAAACTCAGCTCTTTGACTCATAAAAATTCCTGCAGTCTTCTTAAGAAGAGCAGTTGTCCAGATGCAAGTGGGAGATCTTACTATGAATCCAGAGAGACTGTACCACCCAGAATTCATCTAGCTAACAGTTTCTACTGCACTGCCTTCTATGCTCCTTTGGCTCCTTCTATGCTCCTTTGGCTCTTTCTATGCTCTTTATTAGCCTATACTGCTAATAAACCTTTACATGGCACCCTGATATATATTTTTGGGGTATGGTTCTATATCTAATTGTTGCTGTGAGATGCTTAGAATTGTGCTTTAAGTTAGGCACCCATACAAACCTTTTAAATAATATAATATCAAATGAAAAATGACAAAAATGAAGCTTGAAATGTATGAATTATTTTGAATAAACCAATTTCAAAATGTCCCATTTAGACATTGAAATTATGTTCTTTGCTTGTCAGAGTTTGAAAATACTCTTGGTAAGTCTATGATGCACTATTGGATTAGATGAGCTTGGAACACCTGCTTTAATTCAAGATATTTTCTACCCTTGTTGTCTCAGCCCCTTCATAATTAAACTCTCTTGCTTCATGATTCAATTTGTAAGAGGAACTTTCTTTCTTTGCCTTTTAGTGGATACAATACAGGACAATACTAAATTCAGTACTACTTGATGTGTAGAGATAGTGTCCCCTAAATTGAGGGGTATGGAAACAGAACTAGGAAGCTTTGTTTTAGTTCAGAAATCTTGAAATCTTGATAGATGTTGATTTTTCCCTTTGCACCCAATTGCTTAGCCAGAGGATACAAATATATATTTTGCAAGAGAGTATTGAATCAATATTAACATAGAGATACTTCCTAGTAAATGTGATATAATAAACACCAACCATTTCAGTTTGACATAGAGTGTTCATCTTATAGTTTACATTTTTAAACCCATAAAACTTGTCTTGATAAACCAAAATAAAATTTTATTTATAATCTACATGATAACTTTTATGTTTTTTTAAATAAACTTGTCTAATTTATTTATTTTTATGAGAGTTGAAGGGCAAGAAGTTATAGTTTGATGTATGACTGTTAATGTTAATTACAATTTCTTCTATTCCATGTCTAACTTTCAAGTGGCTACAGCATCCTACCACTTCAGGTTTATGATTATGCTTCATATCATTATTATTGGATAAACAAAAATTTATATACAAATTTCTCTTAACAATCACCATGTTTGTAGGCTAAGAGTTTAGTTTTTCTACAGAGTTTAGTTTTTCAAGTATCATAGAAGTAAAGGGGTATCTTGGTACTCAATTGCTTCGAAACTGAACAAATTTGGTATTCAATGCATTTTGATGCAAAAATTTTGTCCCAGGACTCATTGTTTATTTGGCATTCAATGCACAAGCTAGAACTTATCACTGTTGGCTGCCTTGTGACTTACTATGTTATTCCTTATGGAAAATTTTGTTTGGTACTCATCATTTTTGTTACTCACACCTCCTGGAGCCAATTAACAATGAGTATGGAGATACCACTGTATCATAATCATTTTATTTATGAACCCCTAATTCATCATATTTTGATTATTTCCTCAGCAATCATAATGACTTTAACCGTCTTCTTTAGAAAGAAACAGCAGTATAGGTAGAAGATTCTGACCTTGTTTCTCTGTGAGACTCTTGCATTAAGACTAAAGATCCAAAATACCCTTCCAGGCTTAATTTTCTGCTCAGATATGAGGACAGGAGTTGCACAGAAGCATATTAAGTGTCAGTTTTCTATGTGATCTGGCAATTCATAATTATTTAGGGATCAACATTTCAATTTTTTTTACATTTTTAATGAATAACTATTCAAAGGTCTCCCAGGATGTTTTAATAATTTTTTTAGCATTAAAAATCTGGATGGTTTAATGATTTTAAGAATTATGGCTAGTGCCCAACATGATTAACATTCTGAATGCCTTTACTCAAGAGAAATGTCAATGACCCAATTTTAGTTTTCCGATTAAACTTTTTAAACTTGAATGTACATGTTTTTTTTTACTGGACTGTGTTTTCTTGGGATGTAAATTAAATTTAATTAAGGACTTCCTGTAGTTTGAAGCAGAATGGTGGAGAAGGTATGTATATACAGGCATCATTTAACACCTTTCCTTTCTTTCCTTCATTTTATTATCTTGCACAAACACATTCCTTCATCTCTAAAATAATCTTACATCCTCATCTTGGGCTATTCCTTTCAGACAGGCCAACACAGTATTGAAATATTTATATAAGACAGTGAAATTGCAGTCTTTTCAAAATAAAATTAGAAAAAAAAAAGTGCTCTTTATTCCTAATTTTTTATTTTTAAAAATGTCTAAATATTAAGGTACTGAATATTACTTACTCAGTGTTCTCAAATGATGTCAGCAGTTAGTTGACATGGCCTGAGTCATTATCTTATTTAGTAGGGAGCCTTTTATTTTTTTTAAAAAAAAAGATAAGTAGCCATATTTGTTGGAAGCTTGATCGGGTCATGATCTTTAGGTAGATACATCGTTTGGGTCAGCTCAACATTGTGTTGCTTGTTACATTAGTCCATAACAATAGATTTAAAATTCAATTTTCTTTTCTGTATTTCTGCCACAATTGATTTGAAAGAAACCCATTATGGTAATAGCACCCATCTAACACATGCTACATTTCTTCACTGAATGTTGAGAACAGCATAGCTGTTTAGGATTCCTGCAGATTAGAACTTATTAGGGTTGAGCACCAACTATAAGATCCTTTTTTTGCTGGCGTTCTCTTATTTGTAATGGCTGCGTGTGGAATGCTTAAGATAGACTAATAAATGGTCTAGATGCCAGACCATTTAGAATAAGGCATCTTTTACATTCATATACTATTATTCTGTTATTCTAAGAACAATGCATTCCACTTTTTAGGACCCCAAACATGAAAAAGTATAAATGCACTATGGCATATTGTCAATAATCTGTTGCTTATTTGAATAAAGAAAAACTTTAATCTTGAGGAAAAAATTCTTGTTGAGAATGCTTGTCTTTGGAATTCTGTATTGAAGCAGTAAATCCAGAACAAATTGCAAGGATAGAAGAATATGGAAGCTTTCTATACAAGTAATCCTCACTTAACTATTCATTTAGCAACATGTAATGATTGTTTGTTTATATCCCATCTTTATTATTTTTACAAATAACTTAAGGTGGTGATCATATCCAACACGTGTTCCTCCTCTTATTTTCCTGTGGGATGAATTGGACAGAAATAAAAAATAAAAATATTGTTAAAAAAGAAAGAAAAGAGAATTGGACAGAGAGAGAATGAGTGGCTCAAGATCACTCACCTGGTTTTCATGGCTAAGACAAGATTTGAACTCATGGTCTACATAGATTTCTAGCCTAGTTCCTTAATAATTAGACCAAACATGGCACTGATTGTGTTTGAAGTTACAATAGAATTGAAAAAAAAAGACATACAGTACAACCTTGCACTTATGATGATTGCAGCATCCACAAGTCACGTGATTGCTATTTGCAACATTCCAAGTTGGCTCCTGACAAGCAAAACCAATGAGGAACGCAGCAGGCAGTTGCAAGTTGTAGTCATTTGATGTTTCGCCTAATGACCAAGGTGAGCCACTAAATAATTCTAGGGAAAAAAAGTTTGTAAGATCACATACGATCATGCGATATATTCACATAATGACTGCACTCCTTAACAATGAGTTTTCTGGTCCCCCATTGGGGTAGCAAGTCAAAATTACTGGTGTAATCTTGGCTTACTACCCAAATCCAACACAAATAATTTTTTCTCAGAGAGAAAATTTTTTCCTAGAAAAATATTCTAGTAACTCTTATTTTACTGACTCGCTCTATTAGCTTCCTTTAAGGCAAGGTCTGGCTAACTGATAATCCACACACATTGTTTTAATAATTGTAAGTTTAACAATGAAACTCAAATACTTTGGCCACCTAATGAGAAGGAAGGACTCACTGGAGAGGAGCCTAATGCTGGGAAAAATTGAGGGCAATAGAAGAAGGGGACAACAGAGAATGAGGTGGCTGGATGGAGTCACTGAAGCAGTAGGTATGAACTTAAATGAACTCCAGAAGATGGTAGAGGACAGGAAGGCCTGGAGGAACATTGTCCATGGGGTCGTGATGGGTCAGACATGACTTTGTAACTAACAACAACAATAAAGTTTAATGATAGCTGTGGAAACAGGAATGAATGTCAGGCACCTGCAGCGAACGTACCCTGGATTGAACAAGAATACTAATTATGTGCTTATATGAGTAACAGAACACAGAATAAGAGATCTGAATTCCACAGATAGTGGTGGAAGACTCAATCTAGCAAATGCCACTACAAAGACCAAAATTCCACCTTTATCAGGAAATGCATTTTAGCAATGAAAAGCTACCTTGATGCTGCTGCTAATAGCAATTTGCATTATCTGTTGTTTTTTTCCATTATGAGTGTTCGATCGCAGGAAAGAGACTCGAGACCAGTGTGACTTTTCAGCTCTTTATTTATTGTATAGTTCTGTGCAAGATCTTGGAGGCGCGGCAGCCCTTTTTATAGGGATTTCCCATGGCTCGCAACCAATGACAGTTCTTTGAATCTCCCCCGATCGGCTGTGCCAATCGCAGTTGATTCTTAGCTAACCAATGGCAATAGGTTATTTGAACCAATCATTGTACAGTGTCTGTTGACCAATCAGAAATGGGTATTTCAAGTATGCTAATATGGAACAATGAGAATACCTGTCCAACATCTGATCCCATCAGTTATTGTGAATTAAATCAGTTATAGTAGGCAAAATATCTCAGTTAGAAGGAAAATGTCTGCATTTCAAGGAAGAAAGCAAAGGTCACTACATTCTTTATTACAACTGCTGTTAAGTTACTAAGTTAATACAGTAAAACTGTTTTATTTCTGTGGAATCCTTAGTGCTCTCTGAATTTTGTTGCTAACACTGATGAAGTTACACAATCAGGTAATGAAATGTCTGCAAGAAGACAACCAAGGATCTTACAGGTTAACCCTAAGCTACAAATATTTTCTTCTATATGTATTATTACTGTACTGTATAGAGTTGAAGCTACAAATTCCAGACATTTTAAATAGGCATTATATTACTCATAGTATTACCTACTATTAGGATATTTCCAATTGTTCAAATTTCTCTTTGACATTCATTCAGCAGCTCATCTGTCTGCCATCATACATTGATTGGTTTTATCTAAAAAGAGGCTCCTAATCTTAGTTAAATCTATTGTTTCCATTCATAGAAGTAAAGCCTGATTTACTCTCTGAGAGCTTGGCCATTTAATTGTCTTTTCACTCCTTCTATAACATTTCTTTTATCTCAACTTGTTAAAACTTCTGCTCATCATTTTTGACAGTTAAAGCATTGATCTTTTGAGAGTCTTAATTCATGGTACAAGTTGTGTTATCAGTAAAGTTCAAGACAGACTTACATGATTGAAAGTGGGCTTAGCTAATTGGATAGATACAGCATCTAATTTGTGATGAGACCGGAACATACTTTATTCCTGAAAGTTCAGTCAGGAGGTTGACGATAACTTCAAAGCATTTTATCGTGGGTGGAGGATTTTGCTCTAAAGTACCTTTATCAACTTTGTGTGTAGGATTACAACTGCAGTATTATTCCAGTCAGCATCAGCTAATGCCTAATAATATATCGAAAGCACCGAGATGGGAAGTGCTGCTCTGGGTTGACTCCCTTTGCAAACTTATTATACATAATGCAACCTAAATAACAGGACTTTATTCATCATATATGATGAATATGATATTTATAATGAAAACAGACCTATTGGTACCCTTTGTTGATGGAAAATTGGTCAGTCAATCTAGCAGTTATCTCCAGAGTTGTACTCCTCCATTGTCTCCAAGCTAATTTGCAGAGCCAAGTCTTTAGCTCTTACAGAAAGATAGGAAATTGGCAGCAAATCTTACCCTGGAGAGCAGGATGTTTCAAAAGGCAGGTGCTCTGACAGAGAAGGCTCTTTTTCTCGATCCCAACAGTTGAAAATTATTTGACTAATGGGATCCTCAGTAAGCCCTCTCTTGCAGCCAGAGTAGGATAAACTAGTTTTAGTGGGAAGGAATGGTTCATTAGGTAGCCTGGACCTATGCCATTGAGGGCTTTAAAAGTCATAACCAACACCTTGAACTGCACTTGGAAGTAGACTGGTAGATGCAGAACAGAATAATATGATATGATATGATCCAGTGGTGGGATTCAAATATTTTTATTACTGGTTCTGTGGGCATGGCTTGGTGGATGTGGCATGGCTTGGTGGGCATGGCAGGAAAAGGATACTGTAAAATCTCCATTGCCATCCCACCCCACTAACCTACTTTCCAGCTCCATTCTATTTTGCAGGGCAACAAAAGAAGACCCAGCCAATCAGCTGGGACTCGAGAGGCAGAGAATAGATGTGGGCTGGGCCAGTCAGAGGTGATATTTGCCATTCTCTGAATGACCTGAAAGAGTTGATTTATTACAAGGAGCTATTTGTAGACTCCTGGAACCTGGTGGAATAGGAAGAAGAAGTTATAATGAAACAAGATTTTGTCCAGCTTCATCTGGATGTCTTATGACAGTTACTTATACCTGATCATAGACTACTGTAATGCACTATACACACCTTTGTAGATAACCTATAAGATGAAGCCGGTCCAGAATATGGCAAGATTTGACAATGTCCAGGTTCTAAAGTCATTTCATGACCGGTGAACATGTGTGCTTAATTTAATATGTTGGTCATTACCTTTAAAGCCCTTTATTAGAGCTTTACAGTAATATATTAGGTTATATTACCTAATATATTACTTTAAAGTAATGTATTAGTAATATATATATTTGGCTTTGCCAAAATGAAATCTGCTTAAATCGTTAGATATTTAAGGCAACACCGTTGAATGTCTAGTTCCCCTGTGGAGATCAATAGGACATGGACAGTTAACAGGGCTTCTTGAGGGTGATCCCCATGTTACAGAGCAGAGGTATCAAACTGATCTCATTGTTTTGTTTGCCCTTGGGGAGACTGGGGGGGGGGGGCATGGCTTGGTCATCATAGGTAACTGGGTGGGTGTGGATGGGATGGGGTGTAGTCAGGGCAGCAGGGGTGGGATAACTCTGGGTCTATTGTGTGCCACATCCAGCCCTCAGGCCATGTGTTTGATATGTCTGTTATAGAGTATCTTACCTCCAAAGTACAAGTAACCTTGTTGTTGTTAGCAAGTTAAAGAAGTAGTGTTTCAATCAAGTAAGGCCTATGGTTTTTTGGGGTGGGGTGGGGGTTGGGGGAGATCATCAGAGTTAATTAAGAGCTACAGTATTGTTTATATTACTTTTTAAAAATTCATTTGGTTTTGAATGACAACATGCCATCCAGAATTGTATTAAGGTGACCTATGAATATTGTTAAATAAATCGATAAAGTATAAGCTCCCTAAACAAGCAGCAGCATCCGCATCATCACAAAATCATGGCTGAATGCTAAACGTGTTGAAGAATAATTGCCAAGTGTAGTCTGAACCAGATAAGGGTGTACATGCTTTGAATGAGGGATTTAATGAGAAACAGTTTAACATTAAATGTAATAGCCATGATTGGACTTTGGGGAACTATTTGCCAAAGGCTAGGATTTTTGCAATAGCTTACTAGCTCTGGGCTCTGAATAGGAAGAACTAATGAGAAACAGCCTGGTAGAAAAGATAACAGAAGTGAGCAGCAGCTCTGGATAAAGAACAAAAGCTCAAAATAATTCAAAATAGCTGGTAGTGTAGCAGCATTATGTATTAATTTGTGATGTGTGGAGAAGATGCTTCAATATAACATTCAGAAAATCAACTGCTTTTCATTTTCATTGAACAGCCTTCCAATAGATTAACCATCTGCAGAGTATTATTAGCGTTTAAGATATGACCCAGTTTTTACAGCTGATTTCATTGCCCTTATTACATTTGTTTTTGCCTTTCACAAACCCACAATTTTGGCTTTTTGGTTTTAGATAAGACATATTACAGTTGGCCCAACTCCATACATGGATTTAAATTACTAATTTAGTTTAAATTACTAATAAATTATTAATTTAATTGATATCAATTGGTCATTCTCTAAATGTGATGAAGTATGGGTCCTTAAGAGCTGTGGTAGTGCAGTGATTAGAATGCAGTATTGTAGGCTACTTCTGCTGACTGCCAGCAGTTTGATTCTCACCAGTTCAAGGTTGACTCAGCCTTCCGTCCTTCTGAGATTGGTTAAATGAGGATCCAGATTGTTGAGGGAAATATGATGAATCTGTAAATCACTTAGAGAGAGCTGTAAAACATATGGAGCAATATATAAGTCAAATTCTATTGCTATTGCTTATCACTATACAGTAAAAGGGACCTAAAACAGCCTTCTGATAAATATAGGTCAAATACCTCCTATTGCAAGTAGAAGGACTCTGAGCACTGTTTCATCTCTTTATTTTAATGGTAGAAATTTACTTAATTTTCACTGAAATCTGAAAACTCATGTGAAGGTGATTAATTTTAACAGGAACATCACCCTATTGGCAACTTTGAATTCAGCGGGATTTGAAAGATCTGCATTATAAAGACACTGGAGAGAAGATAACCCTCTTTCAACAGAGGCTCCACTGATGCATTTATATACTTTAATCTTTACATTTCAGGAAGCACCTCTTTCATTTAGAACAGTTCACTTTTCTTTTTGAATACACAAGATGTATAGGCATTGAGCATCGTGCAGTGATGCCCTTGAGCTATATTGCTCTTTGCCCATAATGGTAAAAAAGTATTTCTTGAAATCCATGTACTCTAAAGTGACAATTTAAAATGCAAGTATAGCCAAGCGAGCTACCTTTAAACATAATATGAGTGGATATTTCCACATTCAAATTATAGTAATCCCCGGGGGCAGGGGAAAAGTGGGTAGCCTTTTCAGCAGATGATGTAGAATCTAAGTCAAGTGATATTTTATTCTCCAGAACAGTAATTCCCAAATGTTGGTGCTGAGAGGAGGAGGGAAGGTTGTTGATTGCACAGTGCTGGCTTCCTATTTCCACTTGTTAAACTGCATTAAAATAAATCACTATTATTTTTAAAAAGCTAGTGCAAGTTAATATTGCACTTACTGAATATTGTTAATGGCTTCACAAGATACACAAGTCACTGGATGACTAATACACAGCGCTGTGGAATGGATAGTTATATATAGGCAGAGAAAAGTATAAAACATAGTTTTCCTGAGAGATGATCAATGTGTGAATTGCACAGATGCCCAGCTACACATAAACAAAGTATACATACCCACCTTTTCCAAGTAATAAGAATATTCCCTGATTTGTGTATTTTGATTTCAAGGATCCATTTTTATAATATGGTCATTGTGCTGGAAAAACAAAGGGAGTCAAGTGTGGGCTAGCCTTGAAAAGAAAAGAAAATTACTTCAGGGAAGAAGCCATTAAAGAGAGCAGTCTTCAGCCTCTTGCAGGTTGAATTCCACTGTTCAAGAAACCCACTTAATGGTTATAAAAACTGAAGAACCACATTGTGATGGAATATGTTTTCTACATTTTGTTCTATTAGATTGTACTGTATTGCAAATGTTCTTTCATACATGATGATATGTAATGCGGATAATAATTAAGATTGCAGAAGGATTATGAGCATGAATTAATTAGCAAATACTCTGCACAGCTTTGATATTATAAATTATATCATCTATGTCCATATACATGTGTGTGTGTGTGTGTGTGTGTGTGTGTACATACAAAACACACACATACTGACATATATAGGTAGTCCTCAACTGGTTCATAATTATGAACATTGCAGTGTCCTGGGATCACCTTTTGCAAAGTCAATGGGGAAGCCAGATTCACTTAACCAAAGGTTACTAATTTATCAGCTGCAATGATACACTTAACAACTGTGGCAAGAAATGTCATAAAATGGGGCAAACCTCACTTAACAACATAAATTTTGGGCTCAATTGTGGTTGTAGGTTGAAGACTACCTGTAATGGTATAAAAGTATTTGTCAAAATCCATGTACTTTAAAGTGACAATTTAAAATGCAAGTATAGCCAAGCGAGCTACCTTTAAACTTAATATGAGTAGATATTTCCACATTCAAATTATAGTAATCCCACATTTGATTCCTTTTGTTTCCTCAAACTTAAGGAAAGTTGGGTCCATGCTGTAGTGTCAGTTTCTTTGATGGAAGGGGTGGTGATGCCAATCTGAGGGAAGTGGAAGTACATCCTCTTCTCATGAGGATGTCCTTGGATCCAGTGGTCTTTAATGATAATTTTAAACTATATTAGGAGCCCTGGTGGTATAATGGTTAGAATTTCAGTATTGAGAACTAACTCTGCCCACAGCTATGAATTTGATCCTGTCTGGCTCAAGATTGACTTGGCCTTTCATCCTTCCAAGGTTGGTAAAATGAGGACCCAAATTGTTGTGGACAATATGTTGACATTTGTAAACTGCTAAGAGAGTGGTGTAAAACACTATGGAGTGGCATATAAGTCTGAGCATTGTTGCTATAATTATTGATCACTTTCCAACCTTGCCCTTTTGAGGCAAGTTGCTGAGAATATGATTGGTCTGCAGCTGATGAGAACTCTAGAGGAAATAGATTCTCTTAACCTGTTTCAGTTAGGTTTCAAGCTGGGATTTAGTACTGATATAACTATAGAGATGTTGTACATCCATCCTTGTGCTTCTTATTCTCTTGGAAGCTTTTGATACTGTAAACCATGGCCAATAAAATTCAACAAGAGATCCAGCAGATCCAGTCACACTTTCCTTATTCAAGTCTTAGATCATGAGAGTGACTAGTGACTCTGTCCAATACCCAAGATAGGATTCTGAATGAAAAGGATCTAGATAATGTATTTCTTCCAGAATTGATTCTGTATGACTACAATTGACAGACATAACTAATTCATACAAAATCAAACAAAGATAGAAGAAGAATACTGATAGAGGTATCAACATCCTAGAAATCTTAAAAATTGTCAACTGTCAAGTACCTCTAATACTTAAAAAATGAAGTTAGGTCAGCTCTCAAATTATTACAAGACTAAAGGAATTGCTTGAAAAGCTACAGAAATATGGCAATCAACAGAGGAAGAATCAGTAACGGCTATGTCAGAAAATCTGGAGCATGACACAGTTTGGAAAATCTGTATATATACCAAAGAAGCCTTTAAAATATGTGAACATTATCATACAATATTCTTAATTTCACAGCTACAAGGGAAAGAGAGATGCCAAATGTTTTAGAATAGACTGGGAAACATGAGACATTGCTGGATAATTGAGAAAATGGAAGAATATATATATGTATATATGTGTAAATTGTGACAAAGCAAAGAAACACTTTCACACAATTAACTCGTGTAACTGCAGCGACTGCTCCTGAGGCAATCAGATTGGATAAAAATTACCTATACCTTAATTGTATCCTGTAAGGTAACACACTGCATGAGGAACTGCCCTTGAAAAGAAGCCAGAAGGTGGCTGATCCAAAATGTGACAATTATGGTGTTAAATGGTAAAAGCATAGTAATATCATGGCTTTATTGAAAGTTCTGTGCTGATTGCCAGTTCCTTATTGTGCACACTTTAATGCATTGGTGTAGAATGTTAATGTTCTAAATAACTTTAAGTTTGACCTTCTAAGATGATGTTTCTCCACACTCTGCACGACTGTCCGTTTTGAGCTAGGATGGGCTTCAAAAATTTTAGCAGTGGGTTCTCTGCCCAGTGGTTGGGTGGGCATGGCCATGGTGGGTGTGGCCTAGTCAGCCTCCTGCACCACAGCAGGGGATGTTTTTGCCCTCCCCGGGCTCCAGAGGTTTTCCTTGAGCCTCCTGGAGGGCAAAACCAGCCTCCCCGGGCCCTGGAGGGTCTCTGGAAGCTGGAAATGGAGCCATTTCTGACCTTCCCAAACTTCTAGGAGGCCTGGTTTTTTGCCCTCCATGAGCCTCTGTGCACCCCCTGCACTTACCTGCATCCAAACTGGGCCATGTGGGGACTCTTGGGAGGGGTGGGGTGGGTGGGGCCAGCCAGGAGTTTGGGGGTTCTCCAAACTGCACAGAATCTTAGCTAGGGCTCTCCTGAACCCCTGCAAATCCCCAGCAGTGCACCCCTATTTTTGAGTGAAGCCACATTTTTCTAGTATAAGATAGATTATGGAATGCACTCCTTTAGCAGTTGGATTTAGCCCATACTGTGTCAGTAAAAATCCATATTGATGTATGTATTTTCTGTCTTTTAAATCCATAATTGGTTTTAATATTAATTTTAGTTCATTCTTTCACATTCTTTAACTATTCAATTCACTTTGCTTATAATGAACCTACTGTAGATAGCCTGCTACAGCCACTTGCGTTTGATCTCTCAGTTAAAGCTCTCCAGTGGGAGGAAGGATGCTTCATACAATAAGAGTCTCCCAGGAGAATACTATCTTTTACTTTTAAGCTCCTTAAAGGATCATTAATTAATAGGGTACATGAGATAAAAGCATTTATAATGTCTTCTTTAAAGGCAGTGTGAGGTTTGATATTACAAAGAAAAAAACGAACAGCTACTCCATTTGTTAAGTCAATTCTAACATACCTTGATCCCTCACCCGCAAAGAAATGGGTACCAGTATACTTTCTGGATGCCAATATCATATTTTGAAATTACATTTCCTGCATTTCTAAGTTAGTGTGTGTGTGTGTGTGTGTGTGTGTGTGTGTGTGTGTATGTGTAAAACCTAGGGGTTATTTTTTACATTCTGAAAATTTATTTGAAATCTTTTACGAATCACATTTTTCTATCCTCAACCTCCTTGTCTCTAGTCTGGACTTTGATTACTTACATTTCTGATATTTTTTTTTTCTGGGAAAAGAGTAGAAATAATTAGGGATGGACTTGTCATTCCTAAATAGTGGAATATAAGAAAGTGATTGTGTTTATTGGGCCACTAGGAAAGCAAGATGCAGGGTTATATCGAGTGGTGGGATTTGATTTTTTTAACTACCGTTTCTGTGGGCGTGGCTTGGTGAGCATGGAAGGGGAAGGATACTGTAAAATCTCCAGTCAGAGGTGGTATTTGCCAGTTCTCCAAACTATTCAAAATTTCCACTACCACTTCTCCAGAACTGGTCAGAACCTGTTGAATACCAGCACTGGTTATATCCCTTTAGTCTAATCCAGCATGAATGCATAACATTTTTATCACATTTCTCCCCAAAATCATGTGCTTTATATTTTACTATGTTCCCTATATAAGTCAGGAAAGCACGGGGAGCAAACTTACATTCCACTATCAGAGACACAATACTGCTAAATATCTGTTGCTCAATAATACAGAGGTACTATTATGATGATAATGTGCTCCTGGCCTTCCGGTGGACTTTCAGATACCACACAAGTAATGTCTTCTTCAGTCTGTGCCATGTTCCTATGATTCACCCACAGTTGTTTTGTGCTTGAATTTAATTGCTGTATCTTTTTTTAAAATAATTTTTATTCTTTAAAAACAAAAAATACAAAAATCTCATTTCCATTAACAGTTATTGTGTCATTGTATATATATGTTTCTTATTTTGTGACTATACATTATTTCTATCCTTATCCTTCACCCATTCGTACCACCTCTCCCATGTCGCATAGTATTCTCAATCCTCTTTGCTTTTCAGTACCATAGTGGTTTTATCTAGTTCAGCACAGTCCATTATTTTTTGAATCAAAACTTCAACTGGTGGTATTTTATCACTCTTCCAATTTTGTGTTAATGTGATTCTTGCTGCAGTTAAGATGTGTACAATAAGGTATCTTTTATCTTTACTCAAATTCCCTTTGATCATACCAATAAAAACATTTCGGGTTCCAAATTCAATTTATATTTTGTAATCTCAAAAAGCCATCTCTGTATTTTCTTCCAGTATTTTTTGACCTCTATACATTGCCACCACATATGGAAAAATGTTCCTTTCTTTTCTTTGCACTTCCAGCATTCTGGTTTCAAGATTGGATACATTTTCACCAGTCATGCCAGCGCTAAGTGCCATCTACAAAACATTTTATATTGATTTTCTTTGAATACCATTGACTAAGTCAGCTTCCAGTTCTCTGTCCAAGTCTTTTCCCACTCATCCAAATTTATGTTATGACCCACATTTCTCACCCAGGCAATCATTGGTCCCTTAACAATTTCCTCCTCTAGTTCTACCTCCAGTAAATAATTATATATTTGTGTTATAAATTTTATATCCTTGCCTGTCAAGATTTGGTCCAATTTTTGTAAATCTTTATCTATCCCAAGCTCCTTTACATCTTTCTTAAATTTAGTTTGAATTTGCAAATATACCCACCAGTCTAATATTGTCTAATATTGCTGTATCTTAAATGAATTGTCTAATATGCATTTTACAGTAATTACAGTATCATTATAATCCTGCCTAAGAAGTAGCAATTATAAAATAATAATAATAAATATTGATCTGTAATGCTTACTTGTGCATATGTACAAAAGCATTTTAATCTCTTCAATTTTCAAGCTTTGTGCTGCAAAACTAGAAAAGCACAGGATTTATTGGAATGCCAAGTTCTGATCTTCAAATCAATCCAAGTGGGACAATTCAGGTAATTTTTACATTCAGGTTGAGAAAGATTAGATTCCTTAAGCAACCCTTGAAGTAATGAAGTGAAAATCTTTTTGGAAATATAAAACTGGGTATGGTGCAATGATTTTACTAGAAGAATAAATATTTAGGCATTCATTTGGAAGATAATTTCAATATGGGATGCTGGGTGTACCTTGTCTGTTGGCACCTGTCTGTATAAGGGTACTTAGTTGTAGTGCCATCATCTAATTAGCAGTAATGGTTGTGCTTGGTCTTTAATAAAACAACTTTGTTATACTTTGAGTGAGTGCAGTATTAAATCACATCTCCTGCATCTCGGTGCTTTAGTTTGTCATGCCTTGATAAATTAATTCTGCTCTCTGAAGCTCCAGGATTTCAGCCTCAGAGACACTGCAAATGCTTGAGAAGCTAATGACAGGTTTTTAAATACTTGCTTAGTTTTTGCCCCTTCTCTTTCCACTAATAAACCCGGTAACTTGCTGACATAGACAAGGAAAGACAGAGAAAGTAGACCTAGAGATTTAATATTTTATCTCGCCTGAAGGATAAAATGCCTTCTTAGAGACATTCAGTGTCATTTAGTGGAGTTCTTACCACAGAGCAGGAATTTATCCAGAGGGCATGAGAAACGGTATGCCTCTTCATGCAGTATTAATCTAGACTGTTGACAACATAGAAATGTTCTTCCAATAGTGGGACAAGAACATCAACAAAAATCGATTTGGCAATTTAAGGGAAATCTGATATTTCAGACTTCTTTCTATTTCAGTGGTACAATTTGTATTGATCATAAATCTAAGGTATAGAAAGATTCAATTGGTATGATTGGTCATGTTCATGCTGGGTGTGTTATTGGAAAATGATCGATAACTTCAGCACATGCTTTAATAGCCCCAGATTTACAGGTGGTAGGTTTTCAAAATGTACTGTGATTATAAATAATATAAACTTTAAAAAAATTAAAGCTCTTCAAATGTTGAAAGGCAATATAGAAGTGGTTGAGAGCTCATCTGAAACCTGTCAATTTCCTTTCTGCCTTTTCTTATTTGAGTTGATTAATTGGTTAGCTTCATGAAAACTTGAATAGGGTTTCCCCCCAAAAGAGAAAGAACCACTGCACATTCAGAAGTTCATTTTCGTTGCTTTTGGCCTTTCTTAAAACTAAATGACTATAATGCAGTTTAAATTAAGCACTTCGCTGGCTTTTTCTGTTAATGCAGTTTTCATTTGTGTAACAGTGATCCTCACTAACTGCTTTTGAGATGAGAAATAGCTGATAAAAATAACTGATCCTATCATCATATACATATTTCAACCATTGTCACACAGAAAGAATCTTATTAATACAGAGATCTCATGCATGTCTACATTCATGCATGTACATTTTATACATACATACTAGCTACCTAGTTTGCATAATGAAACATCTGCAAGAAAACAACCAAGCTCAGAGAGCACCAAAGACTCTTCATATCAACACTGAGCTATAAATATTCTCCTTGATTAGTAAGACATACTGTTTGCCAACCCTATGAGAAATAGTAAATCTGTAAACTGATTGCACAGAACAATACCTTCATGGAGTCCTGGGATCTTGCAAATCTAGTTTGGCTTGAGTTTCCCTCCTTCCCCCAGGTGGTCAGGAAGGAAGTCAGTTTGAATCTCTCCCTAACTAACACTATTCCCAGTGGTGGGATTCAAGTAGTGTAACAACCGGTTTGCCTCACACATGTGTGCAGCTTTTGAAATTCACCCATTTTCAGCTCTAAAACATACCTTCTACTGCAGCCCCAGTGAGTAAAACAGCTGAGGTGTGGCAATCCACTGTGCCCTGCGAATCAGCTAGGTTGCAAAACATAGAAATATAGGACAGACTAGGGCATGGGTGGGTGAGTGGGGCCAACTGATCACTGGAACTAAGGGTTCGCCCAAACTGGTCTGAGCCAATAGCATCCCACCCCTGCCCCAGAGCTTAAGAAAGGCTTCTTCTCTTGTTATTTCTATAATGGCTTCTGAATATCCCATTCAAGTCTATCTACATTACTCCTCTCCTTCCCAACAGGAAAGGGAAAAAAGGAGGAAAAAGCAGGAAGGAGAAGAGATGACTGGGTAGACAATAAAAATATATAAAGGAAGCCTATTTATATATTACACAAAAGGATATATTCTACACAGTTCAACTATTTACAAAGTCTGCACTACTATTACTGTTAATCTTCTCATCACTCCTTATTGCCCATCCCCTCCCACTTGTGTCTGTATGACTGTAATGTTGTCACTTGTATCTTTACGATTTATATTGATTTGATTGCTTATTGTACCCTATAAATATCATTAAGTGTTGTACCTTATGATTCTTGACTCTTGACAAATGTATCTTTTCTTTTATGTATACAGAGAGCATTTGCACCAAGACAAATTCCTTGTGTGTCCAATCACACCGGGCCAATAAAGATTCTATTCAGCAGGCAACTAGTCCCACTAAAAAGCAATCAATTGTGAGATAATACCTTTTTAATTATCTATCACTGATACCAAAATATCTATAATCATATACCTTTCCTATCCACTTCTAACCCTTTCCCTTCATGAAACTTTTGGGAAATAAAATAATCTTATCAGACTAGAATTCACTTACATATTTAGTATTTTACACAGTGCTTACCTAAAGAAAAAATTACAATTTATAAGGACTCTCTTATAGAGACTTTTGCATCTTAAAAAAAAAAACAAAGTGAAGAAAACCCTTTGATCCTTGTAAATGTATGGCAGTTCTCATTGCCTTAATTCTTTTATTGCACACATGCACAAAAGATATTGATGCTTAAAACTAGGTGATTAGAAATGTTGTTGTACTTACAGCAATAAACTGTACTCAGGCAGGATTCTCCAAGCCAATAGGTAAAGGGTAGATGGGATAAATTTATCTACTGTAGCAATACATTAAGCAGACTTGTATGCCAGATCTGTGTACATAAGCCATTTTTGTAATTTCAACACATTCCATCCAAGCTTTTATTTCATTAACCTAATTTAACAAGAAAGAAATCCAATAACAATAGATAACATTGAAGAATTATTTCCCCAGAGAAAGTTAACGATACTTTAACATCAAGTAAGAATATGTAAAGAATGGATTATGCCTTTCTATAAAGGAAGCAAGGAGGAAAAAGTCCTATGTCATATACAAGCAGTTCATCACTTACTCTGTTTTATAACAAAAGATGGAGTGTTAGTGGTTCTTAAAAGTGGCCTATGTAATGTGAATATTCATTATTTGTTAAGGTTGAACATTTTTTTCCCTGCCAAGATGGCACTGATGAAGGCTGCCTTGGTGAAATGCTCTCTAATGGTTTCTTTATTCCTTATTATTATCTGCAATTCACTATGGATTCCATACTCATGAGACCATCTGCTAAGAATTAGGCATTGTTTCCTTAAGGAGCAGCTTTCTGATTCCCCACCCCCACCTGTCTTTGCAAACGCGGAGGAGATTCTAACCAATTCCCTGGTGCTATGGATTTCAACAAAGAAAGCAAAGAAAGAGGAGACCAGGTAAACGAGCGGGAATTTTAAACAGACTAAGGAATAGGGGGAAAAAACTCCTCTCCCTTCAATCTTTTTAATTTATGCTCACTGGTTAACAAGATGGATGAAATTCATCTCTTAAATAGATGGAATTCTGATTTTTATAATTCAGCTGTTCTTTGTTTTACTGAAACCTGGCTGAATCCACAAATTCATGGGGACAACACCATATACATCCCAGGATTTCAGACATTTAGATCAGACAGAATTGAAGAGACATCAGGTAAAAGAAAGGGTGGAGGATTATATTAACAACAGTTGGTCTGAGGATATAACTATAATATATAACTTTTGTGATGAAAACTTAGAGTCTTTACACATCAACTGCAAGCCATTTTACTCTCCACATGAGTTTTCCTCATTTCTCCTAATAGCTGTGTATGTTCCTCCACAAGCCTGTGTAAACAAGGCATTACTAACTCTTGCCGATTACTAATTATGGAGGCTGAAGCCAAACACCCAGATTCCCTTCCCATCATTTTAGGAGATTTCAATCAATCAAATTTAAGGAAAGAGCTCCCAAAATATTTCCAGCATGTAAATTATCCCACCAGAGGCAAAAATACTTTAGACCACTGCTACACAACAGTAAAAGATGCTTATAGGTCTTTACCACGAGCAGCTGTGGGACACTCTGACCACTGCATGATTCACCTTATACCTGCCTACAGACAAAGACTTAAAACCATTAAACCAACAATTAAATCAGAGAATACTTGGTCGAATGAGACAAAGCTGAAACTCCAGGCCTGCCTTGATTGCACTGATTGGAATGTTTTTGAAGATGCCTCTGCAGACCTAGATGAGCTCACAGATACTGTAACATCATATGTTAACTTCTGCGAAGACTTATGTGTACCAACAAGGAACCTGCAAATATATAGTAACAATAAACTTGGTTCACAGCTAAAGTTAAGCAGCTATGTCGTTCCAAAAGGTGACAGAATGCTATACAACCAGGCCAGAAACATATTCACAAGAGAGATCAGAGCAGCATAAAGAAGCTATTCTGAAAAGTTAAAGAATCAATTCTCAACAAATGAACCAGCAAACATGTGGAAAATTCTTAAAAACATCACTGGCTTCAGGAAACCTCCTTTCCAGGTAGAAGGAAATCAACAACTAGTAGATGACCTGAATGTGTTTTACTGAAGGTTTGAAAAGAAACTACAGCCACCTATCTCCACAACCCACATCTCAAACATTCCAACAACAGCCAAGCCTGCCACAACTGGCCTCAATCCATTGGGCTCACAACCCCTGGTGATCACAGAAAAAGAAGTGCAAGATCTATTACACAGACAGAAGCCAGGAAAAGCACCAGGGCCAGACAAGATATCTCCTTCTTGCTTAAAATTGGTCATTGGTGCTGACCAATTGGCCCCCATCTTCACTCTAATCTTCAATAGATCACTAGAGATGTGCTATGTTCCTTCCTGCTTCAAATGTTCTACCATCATCCCAGTGCCAAAGAAGCCCTCCATCAAGGAACTGAATGACTATAGACCAGTTGCTCTAACATCTGTAGTTATGAAAATCTTTGAAAGGCTTGTGCTGTCCCACCTGAAAACCATCACGGATCTGCTGTTAGACCCCATGCAGTTTGCATACCGAGCAAATAGATCGACAGATGATGCTGTTAACATGGCTCTGCATTACATCCAAAACACCTTGAATCTCCAACTACCTACGCAAGGGTCCTCTTTGTAGACTTCAGTTCAACATTCAATACCATCATTCCAGACATCTTCTAAGTAAATTAAACCAACTAGCAGTACCTGAACATATTTGTAAGTGGATCATAAGCTTCCTAACAGACAGGAAGCAACAGGTGAAGCTAGGTGAAATCACATCCGATACCTGTACAATCAGCACGGGGTCCCCCAAGGCTGTGTGCTATCTCTACTTCTCTTCTCCCTATATACCAATGACTGCATCGCAAATGACCCATTTGTTAAAATACTGAAGTTTGCTGATGACACAACAGTGATTGGTCTCATTCGAGCCAACAATTAATCTGCATACAGACAGGAGGTTATACAACTTGCCTCGTGGTGTAACCAGAACAATCTGGAACTGAACATACTCAAAACCATAGAAATGGCGGTAGACTTTAGAAGAAACCCTCCCATACTACCACTATTGTACCTCTTACAATACTAGACAACACAGTATCAACAGTAGAGACCTTCACATTTCTAGGTTCTACTATATCACATGACCTAAAATGGACACCTAACTTCAAAAACATCAACAAAAAAGCACAACAACAAATGTTCTTTCTGCACCAACTCAGAAAGCTCAAACTGCCCAAGGAGCTGCTGATACAGTTCTACAGAGGAATTATTGAGTCTGTCATCTGCACCCTCTATAACTTTCTGGTTTGGTTCTGCAACCCAACAGGACAGACGCAGACTTCAGAGGATAATTAGGACTGCAGAAAAAACTATTATTACCCACCTGCCTTCAATTGAGGACCTGTATACTGTACGAGTCAAAAAGAGGGCTGTGAAAATATTTTCAGACCTCTCACATTCCGGACAACTCCTTCTCTCAAAACGACTCTATAGAGCACTGCACATCAGAACAACTAGACACAAGAACAGTTTTTTCCCGAAAGCCATCACTCTGCTAAACAAATAATTCCCTCAACACTGTTCAACTATTTACAAAGTGTACACTACTATTTTGTTAATCTTCTCATCACTCCTTATCACCCATCCCTTCCACTTGTGATTGTAGGACCGTAACTTTGTTGCTTGTATCCTTACGATTTATATTGACTGTTTCCTAGTATGACTTGATTGTTGATTGTACCCTATGACTATCATTAAGTGTTGTACGTTATGATTCTTGATTCTTAACAAATGTACCTTTTCTTTATACTGAGAGTATTTACACCAAGACAAATTCCTTGTGTGTCTAATCACACTTGGCCAATAAAGTATTCATATTCTATTCTATTCTATTCTATTCTATTCTATTCTTAAGAACATTGACTTTGGGGTTTGAGGATTAGATTGGATTAGATAAATATTTAGCCTTTTAAATATAAGGCTATTCACAATTGACTATTTATTTATACATATATTCTTTTTATAACCTTATAATCTCTTGCTTTGGGTGGGGTCAGGAATAAGTGAATGGTGCTGACCATTTACTGACTGGATGCCCTTCCTGATGCCTACACAGAATTCTCAGCTGATATTTTTTCTTTGCGCCCTGGTAGACAAACATCTGTCACTGCCTGGGATTGCACTCTCAACCTTCCGAGTGGGAGTCAAGCCTCTAGATCACCGTGCCATTCATTTGACAATTTATTATATATTAGATTGAAATTAAGAGAAGACTATTTTATGATTATTGGTATTAATATTGATTAATAGAATTTCAAGATATTGGTATCTGTTTAAATTTAGAGAAAATATGTATTGGTATCTCTAGTCTAATTGGAGGTCATCTTTGTTATACCTTTGTTTATTGCAATTATTGTCATTTTTAATTTGTTTTCTTATTCCATTTCTCTTTTATGTTAGCTCATATTTTAATGGTTGATTTTGGAATATCTAATACTGATAGTTTATTAATATAGTCTTGTGCTATGTATTCGAAGTTAGCTAGCTGGCTATAAGTCAATCCATCTGTCAATTAATTAATAGAATGCTCCCCAAGAGTAAAAACTTTGGTTATATGAATATTAGATCAAGTAAACAACTAATAAAATGTCAAAGAGGGCATTTTTGGGAAGTCTGTGAGTTTGGTTGGTCTCTTCTGTTTGATAATACTTTTATATAAGATGCCAGATTCAGCTCTTTCTCTCATATCTTTCTTGTTAGGAAGGAGTTGTCTTCTTTGGTAGTTTACATTCATATTTCGGGATTGTGGGAAATCCTGAAATGGAGTTTGTAATATTCAAATAGTTATATCTATATCGATCTGTCTGTCTGTCTGTCTATCTATCTATCTATCTATCTATCTATCTATCTATCTATCTATCATCTGTCTATAACTAATATCTATATCTGCACACACACACACACACACATAGCATGTGTATGCACACTCCAGTTATTGCTGAAATATACTCATATCATTCCTACACAGCATGCAGAAAGATGCTAGGACTTCCAGTTGCCAACATCTGTAAAGCCATTGATCTGAAGGTGTGACCTCTAGCACTGTATTATAATATAATATAGTCAGTCAATGCCCATAAAAATCACATCATTTATAAAGTAATAAATGATTTATTATTTACTATTAGGTTTTTAGTGATTAATTATTATACGTTACAGCCTATACCAAATGGATATTTTTCAACTCCTTTAACCTATCATTTTTTTTACATGTAGTTGGTATTGCTTAGTTTTATTTTTAATAATTTGAAAAAGTACAGTAAATAAGAAAGGACATTGCAATCAGGTGCTCATTATTCTTTGCTGACAAGATCATTTGTACATTTTGCCATCAGGGTTCGGAAGATGCTATTATATCAAATTACATAATATGATACCCAACTTCCCTCTCCAAAACTTTTGTTTCACATAACAGAGCAAGAAAATGTTTTGCTGATATTTTTGAGAAATGATGTAAATCAGAGAATAAATTACTAAATTAAATAACAATTAACATTGTTAACAATTAACATTGTAAAGCATAACTGCACACATAATTCCTACTCTAAAGCATCTGTAGCTGACTCTTTTTCAGCTTCTAAATCAGGGGTGTGAAATTCAAGGCCCAGGGGCTGGATCTGGCCTGTGTAGTACTTAGTTCTGGCCCATGGGACTGCCCTGAAGACAGTGAAGGACTGGTCTATGGTGCCTCTGCCACCAAAAACAGAGTCCAGGAATGCCACATGTGCCTCCCTGTGCCCAGTTTTCAGCCACGACGCCCTCCTGCAGCCCTCTTCCAGTAAAAATGGACTCTGGGGTGTGGCCCTCCAGGCCCCATTATTGCTGGCAGAGGGCTGCATGAAGCCATCATGGACAAAAATGGGGCCGGGGGACAGGAAAGGAAAAAGGCAAAGAGGAATGACAAAAAGAAGGAAAGATGGGAAGCGAGTAAGGAAGGAAAAAGAAGGAAAGAGGGGAAGGAAGAAGAAAGGAGAAGGAACAGAGAAGAAAAAAGAAAAGGAAGGAAGGAAGGATCGCCCAGCCCCGCCACTACAGGTGCTCCCAACATGAGTTATATTGATCTGGCCACACCCACCCTGGCCCTACCACTCTGCCCCCGGTCAAACACAATGTGATGTGCCTCTCAATGAAATTGAGTTTGACATCCCTATTCTAAATAATGTGGTCCTCTGCTTCTAGATTGAGACAACAGTCTATGTTGTGAGGTCACGAGACATGGCAATTTTTCTTTCCATAGTCTCAAATGCAAACCAAAATAATCTTTTCTTTACCATTTGTTCCTTTATGATTCACTTTGTCTTCTTGGAAAATGTTAGGAACTGATTTTTGAAATTTTTGATTCTGGTCATATCTCTCTTCTGATGCATATGGTGTCTTTTTGTGCCTTTTACAATACTCTGGAAAACTAATATTCTATGATTTCTGTAACTTCTAAAACTACATTAGTATTTAAATGTTTCTTGGTGACAAAATTTATGAATCATTGCTTGACTCTCAAGTCAAATCAAGCAGAAAACTTTTGAGATAAAGACTATAGTGAAAGCCAATTTAATGTAGCAGTTAAGGTAATGGGGTTAGAAACCAGGAAACGGAATTATAGTCCCGCCAACGGCATGTAACTGGTTGGGTGACCTTGTGTCTGTCACTTGTCTCAGCTTTAGGATGGAGATAGAGGCAAATCACAAATCACTGCCTGAACAAATGACTGACTTCAAGTCATCACCACTACTACCAACAGCAGCAAAAGCTACTATAGTTAATATTTAAGTACCTGTGGTACAATTTCCCTAATCTACATGATAAACATTCTAATAGATACTCCATTACATTTATTAAAGTTTAATAAATGTATTAAAAAGTCAGAAAAGCTGCAATGAGAAGACTAGGGAAAAGCATCAATTTACATAATACGTGGTGGTGGAAGTAACTTCATACTACATTAGGTAAAGGTTCTCCTCAAACATATGTGCTCATCATTTCTGACTCTAAGGTGCAGTGCTCATTTTCGTTGCAAAGCTGAAGAGCCAGCGCTGTATGAAGATGTCTCCATGGTCATGTGGATGGCATGACTAAATGCCAAAGGCTGTTACCTTCCCACCAAAATGGTCGCCATTTTTCTACTTTCGTTTTTACATGCTTTCAAACTGCGAGGTTGGCAGAACCTGGGACAATTAATGGGAGCTCATTCCATTACGTGGTGGTAGGGATTTGACCTGCCAACCTGCCAACTTTTCTGATTGACAAGCTGAGTGTCTTAGCCACTGAGCCACTGCATCCCCTTCATACTACATTAAGGTTTTGCAAAAGTTGAATTAGGTGATAGTTACCAAATAACTTTTCTATTTTTATTTTAAAATGTGTTTGGGGAAAATAACAAATTTTATATAATATTTGCAGCTATAGTGCCAGATATAATATGAAACCTAATGTACAGTAAAGGAGTGTATCTGAATCTATTTTTTTTTCTGTTTGCTTTAAGGTTTTGGATATGTACTGACTACAGATGGGCTGTTTTTTATGAAGTGTGCCAAGGGCGCCCAAAAAGCTTATTGTAAGAAGAAGTGTAATATTGAACTTGCAGTCAAAGGCACGTGTGAAGCCAAGAACTATGATAATACAGCAAGTCTTTCTGCTGGTGCTGTTCTGGATATGCCTGCTACACCCCTGCTTGTCAGCAATGGTGTTTACTAGGACTATAGAACATCAACGGCCAACTTTCAGAACTCATGGAATAGGAAATGAGGGGAAAGTTCTGCACCGTCAGAAACGAGGCTGGATGTGGAACCAGTTTTTCTTGTTGGAGGAATACACCGGATCTGATTACCAATATGTAGGCAAGGTAGGTATCATGCACTCTTTCTTCTATTAATCCAATGTGCTGCACTGAATGAAATTGCATGAAATTATCCTTGAGTGCACTTTGTTTTGTTAAAAACAAAAAGCACCAGAGCTTGGCAAATAGGCATAGTACAGGTTGATATATAAATGTTCTTCTGGGAGCAAACTAATTAACGATGTCATTGCATGGCATATTGAAGACATTATAGTTCCTTTAGGATTTGAATTTTGAATCATAATTCCATTAACAGATTCAATGTTCCATCTTTCCAATGATACATCCCATCCATTTCTCTAAAATGCAAATATTGTCACCTTCCAATAGCACCTCTTTCTTTGAAAAGAAAGTAATTCTCACCAACAAGCCTGATGTAAAAAAGATATATGAAGCAATACATGAACTAGTTATTAGGAAAAAAGTTATTTTTTATTAAAAATGAACTAGTTATTAGGAAAAAAATGATCCAAACTCTGTCAAGGATCTTGGAGTACTCATCTCTAATGATCTAAGTGCTAGAGCCCATTGTAACTCCATAGCCAAAAAGGCGTAAAGAGTTGTTAACCTAAACTTAGGTAGCTTTTTCTCTGGTAATATTACACTAATAACTAGAGCATACAAAACATTTGCTAGATCAATACTTGAATACAGCTCATCAGTCTGCAACCCACATTATGTATCTGATATTAACACAGTTGAGAAAGTCCAGAAATATTTCACAAGAAGAGTCCTCCACTCCTCTACTCATTGCAGAATACCTTATGCCACCAGACTTGAAATTCTAGACCTAGAAAACTTAGAACTACGCCACCTTTGGTCCGATCTAAGTATAGTATATAAAATCATACATTGCAATCTCCTACCTGTCAATGAATACTTCAGCTTCAACCATAACAACACAAGAGTAAACAATAGATACAAACTCAAGGTTAATCACACCAAACTTGATTGCAGGAAATACGACTTCAGCAACAGAGTGGTCAATGTCTGGAATACTCTACCTGATTCTGTGATTTCTTCCCCAAACCCCAAAAACTTTAACCTTAAACTGTCTACTATTGACCTCACCCCTTTCCTAAGAGATCTGTAGGGGGTGTGCATAAGCGCACCAACGTGCCTACCGTCCCCGTCCTATTGTTTCTTTTTTTAAAAAAAAATTCTTATATGCATCCATGTATTCATAACTATGTTTTTATTTATATCTATTATCTTGTAAGCAATTGACAAAAATAAATAAATATATAAAAAATAAATAAATACAAATGTTTTAAATTCTCTGAAAAAGTAGGTAAGATAGGAGAATGCCTATAAGAATGGGCGCCGGCTTCAATGTCTTGGATGTGGAAGTAAAACAATCTTCAAAGTTCATAGATGTTTTTGGCCTATATTTTATTCAATATAAAATCTGGCTATAATAAGTAATGATTTATTGATTAATTACTTCCCCAGCAAATTTACATGTGACCTAGCTTAAGTCAAGTGATTTCAAGAAAAGATGTACTAATTTAATGTAACAAAGGCTATATTTGTGCCTTTGCCTGTTTTAAACAACCTTTCTGGATTTGAACTTTATTAGGTGTATTACAATTATACAAACCTAGTTTGATGATTACATTAGTCCATATCATGGTAAAGTAAATATGTACTGTAATATAAAACAGCAAACCCATAAGATAGTCAATACCCTTATATAGTAGCTGTACTCTCAAATATGTCTAAGAGACTGTATAATATAGAATCACTATCCTGGAATTTTGGAATGATATTTAAGATACAGTATTAAACATGCAGAAGTTCCTTGGAAGCAGTTGTTTGAAATTGAAAAGACTTTTGGTACCCATTACAAAAACATCTTTAGCAAATATTATTTCCTGCTCAGATATTGTTCTCTCTTTCCTGTAGAGTAATCAGTAACTTCAAAAGATGCTTGAAAATATCCAGGATTAATCTGTTCATACATATTAAGGACTACCTGTGAATATATTTATAAGTTCCTGATTTGTATCAAATTATTTATTTTTTCATTGGGGAGAACTATAAAACAGAATTTCAAATATTATATTTGCATGTGCTATAAGTCATATTTGAAATCACAGTGATAAATATGATCTCTTTGGCTCCATTTTTTTGTAATGTGGTATTGTATAAATATATTTTTAGAACCAGGGCTAATCCGTACATCATGAAAGGTAGATACAGTTTTGGTAATTGTCTGAATTAATTCTATATTAGCAATAATTAAACTGGAATTTAGTGCAGAGAGAATATTTGTAGTATTAGAAATATTCAGAGACATCATTATCTAAATATTACATGTAGCTAAATGTTCACAATGTATGTATTTTTGCTTTTGTTCAAAAAGTTAAACCACCATATCTTTGCAATCCAAATCATCTTATTTCAGGGAATCCCATCTGCAGAAAATAAATGGTTAGTTTTTTTAAGGTGTTATTTATGAAATGGAAGGTGTGTTCCATCATTATTCCTGCCGCTCCTGATCTTAAAGGAAAGGTTTACAAAAGAATGTAATTTAATTCAGCTGAAAAATTGCTGTAGTTTCCTATCACCTTTCAAGAAAGGACAGTTAGAAATGGAGGTAATAGATCTGGATGTGTGATTGCTGGTCTCTCATATATGGAGACTTACCTTCCTTAAGGGAAATATCAGAATTAGATGCTCCAGTAACTATTGGTGCTTAATTAAATGTTAGTGAGGAGAAGTGCTTATGTTGGGAAATGTGTTTGGAGAAAAGCTATTAATATATACGCTCTTTTGTACTAAACAAGTATTAGTTCTTCACATAAATGCATGCAATGCTAGCCAATTAAATTATTAGCATTTAAATCAGCAGAAATGAATCATATAAATCAGCAAAATATAATATCAATAATTTATGCCTGCCTGAGGTCCTTGGGAAGAACTCAGTAAGTGGATAAAATTCCATATCCAGTCTAAACATCTGGCTGGCTAGGCAGCCAACCATAATAATTTGTTACGTCTTGTGTTATTGCAAACCTAATGTCTAAATAAATAAATAAGTAATAATAATTTTAAAACCTATGTGCCATCACAAACCCAATGTCTAAATAGCATATCTGCCACCCTGTGAAAGTCATAGTTTCAGAAGTAATCTCATCAAAAATTCCTGATGCAGAAATCCTTTTTTTTAATTTAAAAAAATGCATAACTCAGAATGGATAACTAGTACATATGATGCTTCAGTGCCCATTACACTTACTGCACATCTGAAAGCTTCTTCTGTGCAATTCCCATAATTTGCCACTTACTCCCAGAAAGTGCCAGTTAGGCACATTTTGTGGCTTATCACTTCAAGCAAGCAGCACAGAATTCTCTCATAGGTAGCATAAATTGCTGTGAAATCATCTATGTAAGCAGACTTTAATTTGTAATTGGAAGAGGAGACAAAGTTATTCAAGCTGCTTATGTTGATTTCACTATTACAATCTATCTCTCAACTTTGTCTTCCATTAAAATATATTGATTCAATCTTTCTTTAAATGAACTCTTCTTGTTTTACTTCACACACTTCGTAAATACCTCATTCCCATTGTAATCAACTTTTTTTTCCCTCCCAACCTGCATTTAGATATAACAAAGCATACTCAATTATGTTTCTTTTAACAAACAATCATTCCTTACAACAGAGAAATAGACTACCAAATGACTTTATAACAAAATGTATACATCTTTTCCCCCCTTAGAATTTCTAATATTTAATAAACCAGCCTTAAGATTACTTGAGGTTAAAACTCTTACTCACATTCTACATGAAGCCCAGATAGGATATTATAAGAAGGAAAAGTCATACAAAAATGTTGAAAGATACATATTTTCCGACAGAGGTTGTATTCAGCAGGTTCTGACCAGTTCTGGAGAACTGGTAGCGGAAATTTTGGGTAGTTTGGAGAACCGGCAAATATCACCTCTGACTGGAGATTTTACAGTATCCTTCCCCTGCCACACCCACCAAGCCATGCCCACAGAACCGGTAGTAAAAAAATTTTTGAATACCACCACTGTTTTCAGATCTAAGGAATGTTCCTAACTTTGTTCAGGTTTGAAACAAGTACGCGCAGAAGAGAGTAAAGGATATGGAGGCTAGTCATGATGTACTGGCTAAAGATTACTTTGTCCCCAAAAGGTCTGATACTATTAATTCTGACAAATGACTGTCCATCATCATGTGGGTGAATCAGAAACAGAGGCTGTCTAGGTTTGCCAGATATTTACTAACCCCCTTCCTAGGATAGCAAAACCCTGAGAGCTAAAAATATTTGGCAGCCTGTAAGTTACTCACACTAATCTTTCCCAGAATGAAGAAGAAATTCTCCAGGGCCTGAGACAATGTACTATCATTGCCATTATTACAGGCCATATTTATCAAAATCCCACTAGCAGAACCCGCCTGCCTGCCCATCTGTCTCTGGGGACACAGAAATTGTCCAACATGCGTAGCTTCACAGCAATTTTAATAAGGATCTGAACAAGGATTATATATTATCTTGGCTACAATGCCTCCCAGGAAGGACAGTAGTCTACTCTGCCAATTTTCTTTTCTCAGACTGCAGCCATGTTAGCAACAACATAGCAACTACATTTATAGTGGCAGCAATTAGAACAATAATGATATAATTTTGGAGTGGGCCCTATTTTATTAATTCTACCCTTCTTCTTTTATTCCCATTGGTGTTGCTATTATTTGATTGTAATAAAAATAAGGTAATGTTTAGTAAGTATTGTAAGGTGCATAACATTATGGATGTGATCTATAGGTTATTTATTTATTTACTTGCTTACTCACGTATTTCCTTATTTTATTTATTTATTTATTTATTTATAACTTGCAATTGTTAACTTGATTTTCCTTCTCATATCTTTTTTCTTCAGATTCATGCTCCTTATTCTATCTCAGATAGAATCAAGTCATAATTTGCAGATATTTTTTAAATATTTTATTTTATTCAGAACAAAGTTAAAATTACAAAACACAAAACTCAATAAAAAAACCAGAAGACATATATTATAGTTCTTTTGTTCATTCATTCATTTCTGCACCTTCATTTCTCTTCATTTATTTCACTTTGAAAGATAAGATCATATTCCGTTCCTTCAGCAAGAATCACACCATTTCTCTTCTTCAGTTTTGCAGACATAAAGGATATCTATTTTCTGTCTTTCATTTGTTAGCTCATTTTTTTTTAACCATTTACCCTTCTTATATTTTAAATTCAATTTTCTGCATGGAATAGTCATCACCAGATAACGCTCTTATCATTGACCTTAACTATCCATCAATCAATGTTTTTGCATAATGTAATTTGATAAGAAGATAAAACATAGGTTAGGTGGCCACCCTTATTTGTAGCCATGCACAGTGGAATGTTATCTGGATTCTCAAGAAGGAGAGACTGCATTCCAGAGTATCAAGAGATGACAAAGTTTCAATTGTTTAGTTAGGAGAAAGGGGATCAAGACATTACCTGCCTAAAACTTGTCAGCATATATATTTAATTATACCAATCTTTAAATAATTTGGCTTAATTTGCCTTAATTTGGAAGTTTGCCAAGATTTCTGCCTATAGATGTGAAATAATAAAGGAAACTCACATGTCTTTCTTAGTTTCTGAAGCTGATATCATGCCATATTTAATATTCCTTCCCAATGGTAAGGACAGCAGTGGTCACTTTGGCCTACATGTTACAAGCACAATAAAAGCCCAGCTTTATTCCAAGGTTCTATAGCACCCAAGATTTGTAATCTAGAGATTCTCTTGGAAACCAACATACTGTTGGTCACATCCCACCAACTAAGAGGAACATACATTGTATTGATAACAATTCAGGATATGCCATTATAAAATAGCTAACTGAAGTTCCTTCTGTCTTTTGTTTTGATTTTCAACATCATGTTGCTGTTGGCTCCTTAGAATTTCTCACCGGAATAGCAGTGTTTGAATTAGCATTCCTAGCATAGAACCCTGGTAGTTTTCTTGCATCTCAGCAGAGGTACAGATCGGTGGTGGGATTCAAATTTTTTTACTACTGGTGCTGTGGGCATGGCTTGGTGGGCATGTCAGGGGAAGGTTACTGCAAAATCCCATTCTCTCCTCTCCCCACTAACCTGCTTTCCAGCTCCATTCTCCTGTGCAGGGCAACCAAAGAAGACCCAGCTAATCAGCTGGGACTCGGGAGGCAGAGAATAGAGGGGGGTGAGGTGGGGCCAGTCTGAGGTGGTATATGCCGGTTCTCCAAACTACTCAAAATTTCCACTACCAGTTCTCCAGAACTGGTCAGAACCTGCTGAATAGCACCTCTGGTACAGATGGGGAGGATATATGCTTAATAAATTTAAAAGAAAAATAAGAGAATGAATTCAAAACTGCTGTTGATTTGCTCTGACTCTTTTTGAAAACTGAGGTGGTATGCTACTTTTATAAAGAGAATGAAGGATCAATTTCTGCTTACATATTACTATTAAGACACAAATGTCAGAAATCTACTTGATCAATTCAAATTTGACATGCGGCTATGCTATTCCTACCAGTCATGACAAAATACACATTTTTAAAAAAAGAAAGAAAGAAAGAATACCGTGTTGGGTTTTTCATCCTAAAAAGAATATCTTTAAACTATACTCTGTAAAAAAGATACTTTTTTTAACACTAGATAAAATCCTGAATATCATGAGGGCACTGCATATCAGTTTTGATTCAGTTTTATAAAGAGTTTAGTGCAAGCCAACCTGATCTGAACCACTTGGACATTTGGGCTACTCTGACATTGGTAAAATAAATTATCCAGTCAATAATGGAGAACAGATTAAAATGATTGTAGCTGCTTCATGTGTGTGTAGTGGGGAAGGGTCAGAGTGGAAAGAAAATAGGGTTGATAGACATGACTAGTTTGGAAAACAAAACCACCCCAAATTTCAGCCAACTAATTTTCATAGTTTTGCTGATATCATATTCCCTCTGCATTTTTGTAAAGCCAAAGATGGGAAAAATAGCACAACTGTTTCTGAAATATCAAGGGAAAAAAACTTACTGACAAAGTTTACTGAATCAATGCACAGTGTTCCACTTCAATTAAAAAAGCACACACATTTTAAAATGGTTGCTCTTTCTTTTTTGAAGAGCTGGGCTTGATTCTGAAGAATGTCCATTAAGTAACCCTTGTGGGGTGTAGCAGTTTTGCTGCATCTGGTTTGCCAAGAGAGTTGGCATAGCAAGTTTGAGCCCTTTTGGAAGGAACCTTTGGTTGGATGCCAGGCTTGGCAAGGCAAAATGGCAACATTTGGCCAGAAAAGAATCTGGCATCAGAAAATGGAAATGTAAGCCTTACCACTCCCTATTCTTAAAAGCTGTAAGCACTTAGGCTGGCTAACACCAATAATTCTTAGTTGGCACATTTTCAGCTATTGTAGAGAGAATTTGACCTGTCCTGGTTATGCAGAATTTAAAAAGAAAGTTTGATCCAACAGTATACACTGAAGTTTGAATTTGAACAAATGAATTAATTCACAAAAATGATAGTTTTGCACCCAAGATAGGCTTTGATAACCCAAGATCTTAAGTTGGTGAAATGCATTAGTCAGCTTCTCCTTTCGGTGTAAGACAGCCTACAACATCACTAGATGTCCATCCTCCATATTCTTTGTGAAGTTATGGATTATATATTGTCTGTAACAAACTCAGAAGCAGCAGAAAATGTGCATTGAGTCTGCAAAGCACTTCACAGTTCCCTTATTTAATTTGTAGCATTAAAGTGGTTCTGCTTTGATATGCAGTTTGACTTGGTTGGGATGATTCATTCAAATCTTCACTTAATCAAAGCATCCTTTTGAAGTTTTTCATAATTCTCATTTTGATAGACTTTTCTTTAGTTCATCCTGTTAACATATTTCAGTCTTGATTTTTCACAGTGTAAGCAAAATCCAAGTCAGTACTCAGTTCTCTTAATGAAATGCTGTGGTTTGACTCAGGGGCCTTTGAATTGATGGATGTTAATTTCAACCTAAGAAAGAATGATATGAAATTGTTAAAAGGTATGCAATTTTTGTAAGAATATCATGGAAAATGGACTGATAAGGAAGGAAAGAGCAACTTTTTCATTCATTAACACCCAAGGAACATGACACAGGGTAGTGGTAAAATTCTCAAAGACTACAGTTGTTTATTTGTCAGTGAAATTCAGTGTTATAATCAACAATTTTGATCAACACTTTCAAGGTGAGAACTATAGTGACTCGTTCTTGTCAACATATCGATCTCAGCTTCTTCAAAACTTAATGTGAATTTTTACATGAAAATAGTGACAATGAGGAATAGTTTAAAAAGTCTCAATGGCTTTATTTATAATGTCTATCTTTTTTTCTTTTATTTTGTCAGAAGGTTTTCATGATTGTCCTATTCACAGGGTTTTAACCTATTTCTTAAATGGAATATTAAGCATCACCTTTTTTATAGTTTTGAATACCAGTGTTAGTGAAAGCAACTACGTTACTTACTCAGTCACTGTTTTCAGATGTGATCTTTTGTTTCCATTTCTATTTAACATTTAACGTTTATTCACAAGTTTTAAGAGATGCAGACAATTTGGGGAATATGTTCCACTTCGCAATATATGGTACATGTACAACATTTTACTTTTAACAATCCATTAAAAAATAAAATGTATACAGTAATATAGTTCCATAAAAATCATTTTTGTGTTATTATGCATATTATGATCATGAAGAAATTATATGTTCATTGATTCATCCATCACTTATATGCATGTATATTTGTTTTATTTTTGAGGTCCATTAATTTTAATGTTAACATGCTCATCAGTAATTTGGAACAATCTTGCCATTTAAGTTATTAGGCAAAAAGGAATCTTAATGATTTTTACAGATATTTTAATTAATGACTTCTGCAATATATTAAAATGTAAAAGTAGTATATTAAGAGATACAAAAATTTCAAATATTATAACATAATTTTAAAATAAACAATACTGGAATTAACATTAGGGATTATTTAAATTAAACTTGATGGACAACAAAAAATTAACTAACCTAAAGAACAATAACAAAACCTACGGAGCAATAACAAATGGAAGTGGAGCCTCATATTGTTCCCTAGCTTTCTTTTAAGATTATATCTATATAGCCATTTTTGTAAATTAATAAAAGAGGAAGAGAGAGGACAGAAAATGTGTAACAAATCAAAGTGTGGAAACAGACTGTCCTGCACATATTGCACTAATAGATGCATTCAGATATGTGCAAAATAACTTGAGCTGCTTTCTTGAAGCTGGGCTTTGTCCAGAAGGGTCTAGAGGGATATTTTAATATGTAGTGCAGATGGTTAATGAGCCATTTTTAGAGTTTCCAGATGACCTCTTTCTGAAGTGAGCAGGCCATGTTTCATCTTCCTTTTCTATCTTTTATCTTAATTGGAATAAACAGAGAAACCAGAAGTGCCACATATTGAAACATGTGGTATGATTCCATGGATTTAAGCAATTAGATTTTAGTGAATTGGCTTTTGTGTTAGCAATGTCATTTTCTCTCCTTGGTTCATTCCCGCCTACCTTGGTTCCTCTGATATCTTGTAATGCACACTGTTTTTGTATTCCCATTGTATTTGGTAACACAAGGGAAGAAAAACACATGTGCAGGCCAGCTAAGGCTAGCTACAGATCTTCATAAATACTGCCGATTCTGGAAGGAAAAATGAAAGAGAAGAAAGAGTGAATTGAATAACTCATGGGAAAATAGATATCTGCTTGATTTGCCTAAGCTCCAAACAGAGAGATAATGGGTTTTCTTACAGTAAAATATAGGACAATAATAGCATGACTGAACATTCAAAGATGTGGAAACTAATTCTTATCATCCCTCATTAAACATGATCAGTGATCAAAATGACTGTGAGGCATAAAAGGCCAGGTGTACATGTGAAGGTTTAATTAAGCTGATTCATTGCTAAAACCCCATCTATAGGAATCCTCTCAAGTAATATTCAGAACCTGCTTAGAGTTAGATAAGAGTCAATGGCACTCAGGTTTACTTGTGACTAGGGATTCTAGGATGATCCCCCTTTTCACTCTTCTCTCAGGTGCTGCCATTTCTTCTACAATGACAGAAGTTAAAGTCTAAGGCTCCAACTCAGGGCAAGTTGGTTAGGGCAGTCTTTGGTTCCTCATGTATATATTTCCTAATTGTATAACTTGCATGGAAATCTCATCTTATTGGATCTTCATATAATAGACGGTGCTGCAAGTTACAGAGTATATTGGATTTATATGTTCCTGAATCAACAATTACTTGGACTCGGCTTCAGCCAATTTTGTTTAATCAGGGGCCTATATCTTCAAGATTCCAGGTGAAATCTTTCACAGTATTGTCAGCATGACAGTATGGTAATGTACAAATGGGTAATGTAATGTACATCCATCAGTGTAATAATGATACTGTTCCACAAACTAATAAATTACTTATTCCAGGAGCTTCATATACCTATTAATAAGATAGATCATCTTTGTAATTCAGAAATTGTTTATCCAAAAAGGTCCCATTGTAATATCAGAGTAGCTGCTACAAGGATTGGTCTCTAAATCATAATTCTTATTTGTGAACAAAACAAATGGAACAGCTTTAAATTTTACCACCAAATCTAATACATTTAAAAACTCAACTTTGTTTAACATTACTAAAAATTATTTGTTTTCATCTTAACACATGGTAGTTAGCTTTAACTTTTTATTCTGGGTAGTTAAAAAGAATGTGGATGCATATTCATTAATTTTAAAAAAATATTATTAATTTTATTAAAAATATTTTATTTTGCCTTTATTATTTTTATAAGTAACTTAAGGCAATGAACATACCTAATACTCTTTCTCCTGTTTTTCCTGAAACAATATGACCAGTTGGGCTGAGAGAGAGTGGCTGTCATAAAGTCACCCAGCTAACTTTCATACCTAAATTAGGATTAAAACTCACAGTCTCCTGGTTTCTAACCACTCGACCAAAATTATTTAGTAAAATTAATTAATAATTGTATTAGTAATATTATTTCAGACTTTACTAAACTATATCTCCTACAGTTATTTTTTAAAAAGCTAAGACATTAATGCTTCAATTTTTACTGAAATCTGGAGATTAAATGCTGACTTAAAAAGACTTTTTGCCCAAGTGATGTTTTTTAAAAAAATATTCATAAAACTGAACTACATGGAGAGTGTTCAGGGAAATGCTTAAAAGCAGCAATATATTCCACTTCCTCCAACATTGCTTACTAAGATTCACAACCTTAGACATTTGTGGCAGATTTGATAGTGCAAACATAATAACATAAGGCTGCAATAATGCTAATATCCCCTTTCCCCCTTGTTTCCTTCTTAAAGACATTTTGTGTAAAATGTCTTTAAGAAGGAAACAAGAAGGGGGAAAGGGGATATTAGCATTATTGCAGAAGGCATTTATATATCATCAAAATTGCATAAACTTTAAGCAGACTGCAGATGAGAATTTATGTACAACTTTCTTTCTTCTCTTTTTCAAAATCAGGAGGGAGAAAGGATAGTGACTTGGGTTTGTTTACAGGTTCCAAAAAATATACGGAAGATGAACATGAACCATACTTTAATATCATGATATGAATACATTGTAAACAAGATATGTTCTCTATGAAGAACCTGTTCTGATGCAAGAACAATATGTTCCCCACTACTATCTTCTTGAATAATAGGGTATTGCTACGTAGGAGAGGCACAGCATAAAATTAGCATTCTATATTTGGATCTACATGTGGGGCATGCTTAAACCTTGAAGGGGAAATGTCATTGTCCTCATCACGCTCTTCTTTCTGTGAGACCCTTTTCTCTTCTCTCTTTCTCCTCACACAGCAGCCAGCAAGGAAAGAACAGATTGCTTTTGCCTGAAGTTTAAGTTGCTGCTTGATAAATTGATTTTGGAATCAGATCAGAGGCTGCATGAAATTAGGCTTTGAGCTGCATCAGATTGTAGGGTTGCAGATTGCCCCCCTCAGCTTTAACAATTGAATGAGTGACATGGGCACCACAGTCATCAGCAGGTTGTGAATGATCTAGACAGAAATAGAAAGACCTGGTTGCAACATGCACTCTTTTTTTGCTGCATTTCATTTTACATTGCTGCACTTTTCCTGTATCAATGGAATACAAATATAACCCCAGCAAAGTATGTCTGGACTCACAGATAGTCCTCAAGTTACAACTCTTTGTTTAACAATGGTCTGGAATTTTGATAGCCTCAGAAAAGATGTTCATAAAGCCCTTCTAATCGCAAAATGTTGAACCACCACTCCAGTGGACATGTGACCAGAATCTGGATGTTTGTACTGTTTGCACTTACAACTGGTTGCCAAAGCACCCTTTATTCAGGTAATCATGATTTGGAATCTTCTTTGCCAGTTTCCCCAACAAGACAATGGAAAAGCTGTCAGAGAAGGTTGTAAGCTGCCATCACCTGCCAAAAGGACTCCGTTTGATCTCTGGGAGATGGCTGAAAGAAATGCCTGCCAATGGGACTGAATTACTTAAATGAGGTGCTGGAACTTATCTCAAAATTAGAAGATTTAAGTTCTGTTTCTGAATGCTGCTGGAAGAACTCTATCCCCTGCACAGAGATGAGCTGAACTCCTCCAGTGGGGTGTAGAAACAGAGTCTAAATCCTAAAGAGTAGCCTTCTTTGCCCAGTTAAGGAATGGAAGAGGGAACTCTCTTGAAACCAACTTCCAGAGACAAGAGAGAGCCAAAATCCAAGCAGAAGGGCAGTGCAGTAAGGTAAAGATAGGATACCTCAGGCAGGTGGGACAGCCCATTGCAGGCCATCCATGACTAGCTCTCCACTCAGGGGTGAAAATTCTCCTCAGCAAAACCTCCCAGGATCCCCCACCCTTGAGGTACCCATTGCTCCTTACCTGGCACTCCATCTGCTTAACAACCTGTAAGACTGCTTAATGACCCCAACCAGGAATATTTGGATTGTGGTAGTTGAGTGAAGCAGTCATAAGACATCTCACTGAACAACTGCTTTATTCAATGACCAAGATTCTGATCCAAATTGTGGCTGTAAGTTGAGGACTACCTATATAATAGCTGAACTGACACTTGGCTGATTTGTAAGGTACATATTTGACTTGGTTGCTCAGGTTTTACTCAAGTTCTAGCTGTACTGATTGATGTCTCTTTTACTACTTGAAGGATCTCAGTCTTAATTCCTTTGCTTGCTGCATACATATGATGCAAGCTATGCAGGTTATTAGCTTGTGAGCCAACTTGGGCTCTGTGTGACCTAACTTGTTAAGAGCTCCAGTGTAAAAATTCAAGTTGCATTTGGGGGTGAGTGTTTCCTTTTTCTTTTTCAGGTGTACTTTCAGTTTTTGCAAGGCTTAAGATAGTTAGCTTGCCTCTTTAGACATTCTCCCACCTTCACCCCATAGTGAAATGTTTTCCTCCATCTATTCAGACTCTGTGAGCCACAAAAGCTGTACCAGCAGGTTTCACTCACCTGAAACAGTGCTGTAATGCAACTGACAGGTGTAATTTTGGTGTCATCATAAAAGTTCATTCAAAAAAGTTGTATTAGTACATGCCTGTTTCTGTATTTCAGCTTGATAATATAATGTGCAGAGTACAAACAAAAAGAGCCATGGTGGCACAGTGGTTAATCACCAGCTGCCAGCAGTGTGGCAGTTTGGATCTCACTGGCTCAAGGTTGACTCAGCCTTTCATCCTTCCAAGGTCAGTAAAATGAGGACCCACATGGTTGGGGACAATATGCTGACTCTGTAAACCACTTAGAAAAGGCTATAAAGCCCTGTGAAGTGGTATATAAGTCTAAGTGCTATTGCTGTTGCTATAAGGAGGGGAAACTGGGCTTAGTGACCACTGTTGAAACTGGCAATTATGTCATTAAACACTGAGATCACTAAACTAAACATCACCAGATCATGATGATCTTATGACATGACTGCAATTGATTTTACTGCTACCTTCTCCATTGATTCGGCTTGTTGCAAGCCAGGTGCAAAGTACACAAATGGTGATCATATGATTGTGAAAATGTTGCATGGCTTGTAAATATGAGGATTGGCAATAAAGTTACTTCTTCAGTGCTGTCATAACTTTGAACACTACATGTAGTAGCAGTAATGGTAGAGGAAGATCATGACCATAAAAGGTTGTGGTTGTTTTTCGGAGGTAGCTCCAGAAAACATGGTACACCCTGGTCAACAGATTTGGAGGTGTTCTGGATACTTTAGGTCAGGTTTTTAAAGAAAAAAGAGAGAAAGAAACAATTGCTGGAATCTTTATAATTGCAGGGCTATTTGCCTTTTTGACTTAAGATGTATTTCCTGTTATTTTTATCTTATTAACATTGAACTCTGTGCTTAATGAAAATGCCTACAATGTCTGTGCTATAGAACTGTTCCATTATGGCAAATTCTCACATGTCAATGAGACATCTGGGCAGCTGAAGCCAGCAAAGAAATGGCATATCATTGGTTAGTTGGCAGGGAAATTGAGAGAAAGGGCAGTGAGCATCCTTCCCCCACATACACAATTAATCTTTAATGAGATGTCCTAAGCTACTTTTGGACTGTGAGATTGTCTGGGTTTAATTTACAAATGATGCAAGGCTGTGGACATAATTCTTTTTCTCTGCCTTCCAAGAAAACATAACCTGGGAAACAAGTTTCTCTTTTCAAGTTGACAGTTCCCTATCACAAAAGCTCTCTGACTGCATTAAAAAGCTGATTAAATTGGAATAATTGGTATTCATAGGAGCAGCCAATCAAGAAAATGAGAGAAAAGAAGGAGAAAAATCACTATATTACAGTGTAGTAAATTACTTGGAAACAAGCAAGACTCCACATTACTGATCATCTCTGCCTCTTATTTAAAGTTATAAATAAATATAATAACTTGAAATTCAGTTATTTTAGCTACAATTTGTAATGTGGTAGTTAGGGGTGATGTTGGCTCTTTCATGTATGTTGTTGACCTTTTAAATCTACTTATTTGGCACTTGAGATAAGAGTGGGTGATTTGACTGGGAGTAGGAGAAAACAGTGATTTTTGCAGCTCTCATATGGGCATTTCACTGCATTTGAAAAGTTAAAGAAAGACTTCTTAATCTCTCTCTGCTTGAAGTCTTGCCTTTATGTGCATGTATAAAATTCTCCCCAGAATTTATTTGTTCAATGGTTGCATTTTTTAAGGAAAAGATTAGGCCATAATTACAGTGGGATGTTCTATGTCTTTCAGAATTCATATTTTCTGTTAAGATTCAAAGTATAATTAAGGATTGAATCTTTGTCCTTCCTATACAGAAGTACAGGGCTTATTTCAGAATAAATAAGTATCCCTTGACTTTTTCCTGATGTTCACAACAATTCAGCTTAATATGAGGATCAGTTGATGAAAAAATACTCAAACCATATTTTGCTCCCTGAAGAGAGCCATCTGGAATACCAACTGAAATACAAACTTAAGGATAGAGATTGTAAAAAGGATATTTAAGGATCCAGGGAAAAGTTTCTGGCATGAAATATAAGGCAGAAAATGGGAAAATTGGGAGCAGAATTTATTGTTTCCTAAATAGAGATTGTGGTAAACCAGATGGTCATCATGAGAAATAGATTGCAAATCATTTACAACCAAAGGGCAGAAAAATAGACCCATTGTTCAAATCTTAGGACAAACATATTAATAGAACGAGATTGTTAGCCTTTGTAAAAGGTGTTATGCAGCATAACTAAGATTGTTGGTATCTGAACGAGGCAAATTCTTGTCTTCCATGAAAGTGTTGAGTTTCTAGAGAAAGAATTATTGCAATGACCATGAGGCAACCATTAACATGAGCTACCACTAACAGAACCTAGAGGACCTAGGGATCTGCTACTACAGTTAATGATTGGAGTTAATCTAGCACAGGCATGTCAAACTCGATGTTAGGTTTCCAAGTGATGAAATCCATTTAAAAAGAAAAGAGCAAAGTCCATATTCCAAGACAATTTTTTATTTAGGAATGCATCAAATTGGCAAAATCCATGGTAATTTCAGATTTAACACAACCCAGAATGACCCCACAATATTAGAAGTTAAAAACAACCCCCAAAAGTCACATTCTCCAATAGAAGTAATTCAACGTTGCTTGATGTCATAAATCTCCACCTCAAGGGACCTGGTCAGCTCATGTTCCCATAGGAACAAGAATCACCTAGCCTATACAACTCTCTCTATCTCCACTCCTCCCTCCTTAGGAATGTGGCAAGTCCCAAAACCCTTCCCCCATGTCTGCCAAAGAAAAAGTCAGAAAAATGGCTAAAATGTCACTTTAAAAAAGTCACTAAAACCGCTACACATATGTCAATTTTGGGCTTGACACTCGATTTCATTGAGGGCCACATCATGGTTGTGTCTGATCTTATGGGGCTGGAGGGAGAGTGGCCATGGTTACTCATTAAGGCTTCATTTTCAACTGTGACAGTCTCCTGCAGCCCTCTGCAAGCGAAAACTGAGTGTGTGGTCTCCTTGAGCTCCATGTTTGCTAGCAGAGGCACCGCAGGCCAGTCCTTTGCTATTCCAGGGTGGTCTCATGGGCCAGATCTAAGCACCCTGTGGGCTGGATCTGGCTCCCATGCCTAGAATTGACACCACTGATCTAGAAATGTATAAATGTATAAAGTAATTGTGTTTTAAAGCCCAGCCTGGAAGAAAAAGCTCTAAGCCTCCCACCTCTATTCTGAGTAAATGTATAGATAATACAGCCATCATCAGAGGTGGTATTCACTCAGGTGAACCGGTAGCGGTTATTTGGCATGGGTCGCCAAACCGGTGGCAATCCCTGGCTGGCCATGCCCCCAACCCGGTCACCCAGTTGCTCACTTGCGATCGCTCTCCTAGCTTTTTGTTCCCCACGTCTTCCTTCTCCCCAGGGGAAAGGAAGAAAGGCATGGATGCTGCAAGTATTGCTTTCTCTGTGTGAGTAAAGTGCCTGGAGTGAGAAAGAGTGCAGTCTGACAGAGGGGGTAGGGGTGAATCGAGCCTTGGAGCACCTTTGCAACATAAAAGAAATGCATTTTGGAAGCAGGTCCTTTAAAAACTTCTCCAAGGATTCCCCATGGACGCTGCAAGTATCACTTTCTCCATCTGAGCTAAAGTGTCTCGAGTGAGAAAGAGTGCGACTGACAGAGCGGGTGGGGGAATCCACTCCAGCCTTGGAGAAATTTAAAGGAGCTGCTTTCAAAATGCTTGTCTATTAAGTGCTCCGTGTGTGTGTGTGTGTGTGTGTGTGTGTGTGTGTGTGTGTGTGTGTGTATGAAAGAGAGAGAGAGGAGGGAGGGAGGGAGGGAGGGAGGGGGAGAGAGAGAGAGAGAGGGAGGAAGGAAGGAAAAGGAAGGAAGGAAGGAAGGAAGGAAGGAAGGAAAAGAAAGAAAGAAAGAAAGAAAGAAAGAAAGGAAGAAAAAGAAAGAAAGAAAGAAAGAAAGAAAGAAAGAAAGAAAGAAAGAAAGAAAGAAAGAAAGAAAATAAATAGGAAGAGAGAGAGAGAGAGAGAGAGATAAAACTCTGCTATTATTTTTAATTGTTCTGTTATTTATCATGTGTTAATATTTTACACTGTCCCTCACCTAGAGTGATTTTTCTGCCTTTCTTTTTCCCAGGGCTACTATATATTTTTCAGGGTTTACATGCATACAATGTCAATAGTCCAGAACATAAAATACACATGTGTTTAACAAGAGTTGAAAGGGACTTTGGAGGTCTTCTAGTCCAACCTCCTGCTCAGGCAGGAAAACTGAGGGTGCCAAATTCTGAGTACAGGTCCTGGGAAAGGTGTCAGAATAACAGAATAGCATTTAGAAGGGACCTTGGGGGGGACTCTATACCATTTCAGAGAAATGGCTGTCCAGTCTTTTCTTAAGAACTTCCAGTGATTGAGCACCCAGAACATCTGGTGGAAGGCAGTTCCACTGGTTAATTGTTCTCACTCTCAGGAAGTTTCTCCTTAGTTTTAGGTTGCTTCTCTCTGTTCAGTTTCCATGCATTGCTTCTTGTTTGCATTCTGCTTCTTTGGAAAATACATTGTCCCCCTTTCTTTGTGGCAGCCCCTTAAAAGCCTGTTGCCGATCACACTCTTGAGTGAAGCATGTGAGCCATTTCCTCCTTTCTGTGGTCCATAAAAGTACATCTATAATAGGCAGATAATAAAGTCAAAAAAGGTGAACATTTTTACAGAACTATAGATAAGTTGAGGCTGGGTGACAAGGAATGGCTGGGAGGGGAATGGCCAGGTGAAGCACCCCGTGACATTGAGTTGGCCATGCTCACCCAGTCACATGACCACTAAGCCACACCCATCCAGTCACACGACCAACAAGTCACGCCTATCAAATAAGCCACGCCCACAGAATCGGTAATAAAAAAATTTGAATTCCACCACTGGCCAACATTTTACAAGCAGATTTTCCCTGCATAGAAATTATAAACTCTGTTTTAATAGAAGAACTGGAACATTAGATTAGACAAAATAGATATTTAAGATTAGCCAATAGTGTGAAGCAATTTATTTAAAAGTTTAACAATGGGGAAAGACAACCTCCCTCTCTCCAGAGACACAACTTTCACTTTGGAGGACCCATTCCCAGACTACCTGAATGAACAGGTAGAAGGATGGAGATCCATGGAATGGATCAGATAGGCTGTGTGTTATATGACTGAAATAGACACTCTTGCTGTGACTCAGTCCTGGGGAGGAGGTAGAATATGATATTAAATTACAAGTCATGGTTATTTTCTTTTTTAAATGGGAACTTTATTTCTCTAAATCTATGTATTATTGTTCAGAACTTTGCTGCGGGAAATTAGAAGCTCTGTTAGAATAAATCAATCTATGCTTTAAACTATTTGCTTAAGACCTTTAGCCATTTTGCAGTTGCCATGATATATAATTTGAAAGATGGCTTTGGGCCTCTGGAAAAAAAAACTAGTATCGAAGGCTATTAGTTCCAGAGTGACTTGTCTGTCTTCCTGACCGTAATACTGGAAATAAATTGTAAAACATAAATAAATAGTGCATAGACAGAAAGGACAAGAAGATTGATCCCAGGAACAGTTCGAGTCAGTACTGCTATTGGAATTTACAGGCTCAGAATAAATTTTAGTAAATGTTCTTTAACCATTTCTGAAAATAAACCTGACTCTCTTTGGTAGAAATGTTTTGGAGGTCATATAAGAAAATGCCATTTGTGAAATTGGAACATAGATTTACAGCAACCAGTATGCCTACATTTCAGTTCTCTTCATTTCTAAAATATGTGACTCCAGAGTCCAAGTAACGGATAGCAGCTCTTAAATATTTATTGCTTCCATTTCTCATCCCCATTTTTGCTTAACCTACTCTCACTTGAGTCTCTTTCAGTTAGATTATCCAAATTTCCATTTATTTTTAGTTGTAGACTTCCCCTCCCCAATGTATTCCAAAATGTTTTTAAAGATGGATTATTAGTTTGCATTACTTCCCTCCCTCCTTCAGTAATTAAAAGCTGTTTTAAAATCAATATTTGGGAGTATATTATTCTATAAGCCAACCTCTTTAAGCAGTGACAACTTATTCCATATTGGCCAAAGTGATGTGATGGTTATTTCAGGCACTGCCATTTCACTCCTATAAAATAAAGAGGCAACACTCCTACTTAGAGATGGTGGCGATAGTGTACTATCACTGAAAGTGCTATAATGAGGAACCTCCTTTTCAACTGTGATTTTGCTGAAGACACCTGATTGATTTGTTGCTTCAGGATAGGTGTTGTGATTTGTACCACCTTTGGGCATTAGTCATTGCTGAAACAGATCACTAATAAGTATTTCTGCTTTGCTCAACACAAAACACCTTCCACGCCACACTTACACTTGTAGGCAGAGGAGTGACAGAGGTGTGACAGAGTCCGACATAAAACTGCAAACATACCCCTATTGCTGCTTGCTTGTAATCATCCTGCAGATAGAACCTGTTGTTATCCCATTGCTGGATGAAGATTGCAATGTTCCCCCCAAATTTTGTATCCTAACAAGGAGAACTATAGGACACTGGCTTCAAATTCAGTTGCATGAGTCTAAAGAATCAAAGATGTCCTGGGTATTTAAAAAATACTCTTAATAATGATTATTTGTTTCTCCCCCACAGTAAATTCATTTTCTATTAAAAAAAGTAGCATTGGTTGTCTGTATACTGGAAATGTGCTGTTTCAAAGTTGTATTCAGATTATAAATATTTTAAGATTGTTAACAAAAATAAACATTTTAAAAGAGCTGGATTACCTTTTTCCAGATTTTTTTTTTATATTCTTTTGGAAAGATCAGCTTTTACTTATTTTGTTAGTAAATTCAGTCCAATAGTGCCACTCATGTTAGCTATTTTTAAAAATCTACTTAATATATACAAGAGCCCTTGCAATGCAGTGGTTAAAATGAAATATTGCAGGCAAACTCTGCCCATACTGGAGTTTGATTCTGATGGGGCTCAAGGTTGACTTAGCCTTCCATCCTTCTGAGGCCAGTAAAATGAGGACCCAGATTGCTAGGGGCAATAAGACAAATATGCTTTGATATGGTAAACCACCCAGAGAGTGTTGTAAATTGCTATGGGACTATATATAAGCTTAAATGCTGTTGCTGTTGCTTTGTCACATTTCTTCTTTAACAGTATATTGTTGTTGTTGTTGTTGTTCAATCATTTACTTTTTGTGAGAAACAATTGAACATCATTTTGTCAGAACTGTCTGACAAAAACTGCTTGAGTTTCCACAAATGTGTATCAGCATGTCCAAAGCCAGGCAAATACATGTTTAAAAATACTCTACCTGAATCTGTGGTTTCTTCCCCAAACCCAAAAACTTTAACCTTAGACTGTCTACTATTGACCTCACCCCTTTCCTAAGAGGTCTGTAGGGGGCATGCATAAGCGCACCAACGTGCCTACCATCCGTGTCCTATTGTTTCTTTTTATTTTTCTTATATGTATCAATTTCATGTATTCATAACTATGTTTATACTTATACATGTTATCTTTTAATCACTTGACAAAATAAATAAATTAAATAAATAAAAATATTAATAATTTTCTGCAGTTCCACAGTTCAGAAGCATCTTTTCTTCTTTGTTCAGCCTTTCTGGTAGTCCAGTTGAGAACATCCTCAGTAAACAATAGTAATCAGGACCAGGAATTCAATCTCTGAATAACATGTTCATAAAGTTCAATGTCACATGACAGTACTGACTTACTACTGCAGTTCTGGCATTCCAGTTGCAGTTAGGGGAGTCCTACACACTTGTTAGGTGTGACATCATGTGACCCCTATTTGCTACATCCTCCTGACTTCCCCTTTGAGTTTGCTTGATGGAAGCCAATTGTGAAGGTCACAAATAGTGATCATGCAGCCACAAGATGTTGTGACTGTTGTAATTGTGAACCAGTTACCAAGCATCTAAGTTGCAATCATGTGATCGCAGCAACACTGTGCCAGCCACAACTGGCCCTAAGTCTGTTTGTTCCCCATTATTGTGACTAAAAATAATAAAAGCAGGAAATAAATATTTTTAAACTCTTGTTTCAGCCTATGAAGAACTAAAATTTGATTGACTGATTTACTGATCAAATACTTGATTAGTTTCTACAATTGTACACCTTCCACTGACTTGCAGCAGTTAGAAAAGTTAGAGAGTTAGAAAAAAGTTAATGACAATAAAAAAGCAAAATTATTAGTGAATGATAAATTACATTCTAAACATGCAAGGCAAACATTCTCTGCTAGATTCCAGAAATTAATGGGGTGGTCCTTTGAGCATGAAAATTATTCTATTCTTTTAAGAAGAGATAAAGATAAGATGTAGCAGCAACTGCCACAAAGCCCATTTAAGTTCCATTGGATACAGTGAGAAGTAGATAGTGTTCCTTTTTACATGAAAATAAATAAATAAATAACAATTTAACACAGGATTTTATATCGAGATAAAGGATTGTTGAAATTGGCTGGGCTCACTGATTCAAATTTCATGTTTCAACTTTTCAGCCATGATATTTGGCATATGCAAATAGATTCTAGTCTTGCTAGTTTAATGAATGCTAAAGAGAGAAAGAGAAAATAACAATGATGCTGAATGTCAACATTTGACAGAAAGAATGTGAAGTAAGGCTGAGCAGTAAATCATTAGAAATAGAACTTAGATTTATATACTATAACTATAATATAAAAAAGGATGGTGAACAGACATAAAGTCATTATTTTTTTCCTCACCTATAATGTATTTTAATGTTTATATTATTTTAATTGCTTTACTTTTTAAATTTGGTTTGCCTACCAGACTCATTTGGTTAGATGAGTAGCCATGCAAAATATATAAAAAAATAAAATAAATAAAAAAATAAAATAATAAAACAAAAAATTAAGGTTTGTTTGTAGATAATATGTAAAATACCAGATCTTCAAAATAAACAAATCCTTTAATAAAAAATCAAAATGTAAGCCTTAAAAGATAAAATATACAGAGATCATAAAGTGCATTAATAAATATATAATTGTAGTTGTGGACTAAAATATGTATTAATAGCAGGCAATACCAAAAAATATAAGTTTCTGCAATGTCCACCTTAAGGTTTGGATCAGAACAAGACTCTAACAATGCCCTTTTGCACTGTGCTTAACCTTTTGCTGTATGATCTTGATCTGTTTTATATGAGATTCACTGTTTATAACAAAAACCTGTTCTACCACTTTTGGTGACCTATTTGACTACTGATTCTCTTATCATCTTCAATATTGAATCAAAAACTATTTCAATTACCACAATAATGAGTGAGAATGCCATCAATTAAAGGTGAGGTGTTAAATGTCTCATTGAAATGCAGTGTAAAATTCTTCATCACAAGAGACTTTTAACACTGCTTTCAAAGTAATTTGGAAGATGTGACTTTTATGTGACTGTGAGTTTACGTTAAGCTGAGTTATATTACAACTTAGATGCCTTGCAAGAGATAAAAATACATAGAAAGATCTTCAAACAACAAAAAGAAAACAATGACGAAAAGCTGACATCTTTTTCAAATTGTCACTGCAAATTGTGAAGCTGTATAAATCATGTGTACCATGGGACTGCCACATAACTTCAAGCTGCATATTTAATACTAGTACAAACTTGACTAAACATATATTAACCTGTAAAATAATCTTTATGCACACATTAAAAATATAAATGAGAAGAATCTTTTCAATAGCAATTTATGGCCATACAATATCCAGTCAGTGCATTTGAGGTTTTTCCCCCCCTGTAAACCAGATAGAAAATTATTAAGACATGAGTGACCCTGATCAGGGCTTCCCAGTCCAGGAATCTGACATAATTTTATTGAAAATGTGTTGATATATTAAATGCAAATCAGAAAGGCTAGAACTTCTTATAGTATCTGCCTATATAGGAAGAGCACTTACCCAATTTTCAACTCAACACTTCAAGAAATTTCTCTTTGAAGCAGCTATTCAGTGTGGCTACTAATTTGTGCATAGCTTAGACAACTATGTGCTTTTAGTGGGTGTGATTAATGAGATTCTTACTGACCAAGGAGAATGTAGACTAACATTTCATTTGCATGACATGGAGTCAGAAATAAATTCTTTGTTTTGTAATCAAAGAAGTCTTGTATCCCAGGTGATGTTAAGCAGATGATAGAACCTTAAGGATGATGAGAAAAAAAAGTGGGGAAAGAAAAACATCTTCTCTGAGCACTTTTGTCTCCCTTTCCCATTCATTAAGGAATTTGGAAATGGCCCAGATCATACAGACCATCCATCTAAAAATAATCAAGCCAGCTGTTTGCTTTAATAGGACCCCAGGGAAGTTGACTTGAATTTAGGGAGAAAAATACTGACATCTAATATATATAGTATCTAATATCAGTCAGATCTCAATTCTTCAGTTTCATGGCTCTATTTTGTTTTTCAAGTTAGATATTCTATAGCAAGAGTGTCAAACTCAATTTCATTGAGAGTCACATCAAGGTTGGGTTTGACCTCAGGGGGCCGGGGTGGGCATGGCCAGCTTGATGTCACTTGTGTCACAGGTCCCTATGGTGGCCTAAGCACTCTGCTAGTGAAAATGGGTTCCCAAGCTCCATTTTCAGCTGTGATGACCTCCTGCAATTCTTTGCCAGTAAAAATGGAGCTCAGGAGGACGGCCCAGGGTAGGCCAGTCCTTCACTGTTTCCAGGGTGGTCCCATGGGCCAGATCTAAGCACCCTGTGGGCTGGATCCAGCCCCCAGGGATTGAATTTAACACCCCTGTTCTAGAGCTTTATAGGCTTTACTAGATAATGATAATAGTAATAGATAGTATCATATCTGCCAATGGAAGAAAATATAATTTGAAAGCTAGAGTAAACTATATTGTCTACAAATTATAGTCTAAGATATGAATAATGCCTAATGAGCACTGAGATAATACATGTATGCCTACATATATGCATATATATTGGAATACAAAGATGCATTATTATACATACTATTCTAATATTATACATACATATAATTACAAACATGTCTTTTAAAAACATCAATAGAATTTTTATAGCAACTAAGTTGATGAATCATAATATTTACAATAGGTTTATGCTTAATACTTCATGACACCAACAAATATCTTATAACAGGAGATCTATTTGACTGAAGGGAGATCCTCATGAAACCTATCTTGAACTCTTGGAGAATAGGATATAAATACAAGAAATGTAATGAAAAACTGGCATGCAGAGAAAAGTGTTACAGGATAAATGATAAATAATTTTAGAAATAATACATATTTATTCAGATTCAAAAGAGGAAGGTACTGTTAGTGAGTACTCTAAAGTGAAATGGTACTGATGGGAAGAGGAATAAATCAACTCATTGAAGTAACAGTTTGCAAAATATCAGAGGCAAGATAAAACAAAAACAAAGCCACATCTTTACAGCTGATCATTTGGAGAGAGAAAATTGTTCAGTTAAACAGATGTCTTTTCCTTTCTCATCTTGGCTGACATACATCACAGATGTCCATTAGCCAAAAGAAGCGTGTGAACATTTTATGCTTATGACAGAAAATAAGAATGACACTGTTATGCTTCAGATTTTTGTGTCTGTTGTAATTTTTCCACAAAGAAAAAGACTACCTTTAAAATAATTTGGGACAATTTCTGAAAGTTTAGTCTATTTCAACACTTTTATGGCAAATCCTCTCCTCCTCCTCCTCCTCCTCCTCCTCCTCCTCCTCCTCCTCCTCCTCCTCCTCCTCCTCCTCCTCCTCCTCCTCCTCCTCTTCCTCCATAATTGGCTTCTAGTTTTGCCATGGGGTATATACATTTTTATTATTATTATTATTTTCTGATGAAGCAGTATTACCCATTGAGATGCCTTCATCAAGCCCCACTAAATTGTTAAATTCGATATGACTTGACATGACTTCTAAAAACAAAATATGTGTCTCAGAAAGAATAGCAATTCCAGTATACATTGTGTAAATATTTCCATTCAGAACTAGAAGAAAAATTATCCAGTCAAACTCAAGTACCGAAATAATTGACTCCCATATTGTACTCAAGTGACCAAAAAGTACAGAATATTGTTATTATTCATCACTTGAAGAGCAGTCTTGGTTTAGTTAATGGAATGGGTAGAGTAGAGTAGAGTAGAGTAGAGTAGAGTAGAGTAGAGTAGAGTAGAGTAGAGTAGAGAAGAGCATACTTTATTTAGCTAAGTGTGATTAAACTTACAAGGAATTTGTTTCCAGTGCAGAAACTCTTAGTGTACATGCAAAACAGCAGAATAATAATAATGATAATAATACCAATAAGAAGAGGTAGTAGATAAGATGAAAAGGATAATAATAATACAGATGTACCACATGAATAAATATACTTAGGCATAAGACTGCTGGAATTAGGAAAAAAGCTATCTCTGTATCTAGTTTTGGTATGCAAAGCCCTGTAGCAGCATCCCAAGGGGAGGAATTGAAACAGTTTATGTCCAGGATGTGAGGGGTCTATAGATATTTTCTCAGACCTACTGACCCATAGACAGTTCCTCTATGGAAGATGGGCTGCAGTTGCAGTTTTTTTTTTTTTCTGCAGTCCTAGCTATCTGTATGTATCCTGTTTGGTTTCTGTATCAAATCAGACAATTATAGAATTACAAATGACAGACTCCATAATTCCTCTGTAGAACTGTATCAATAGGTCCAGGGGCAATCTGAACTTTGAGTTGACCCAGGAAGAACATCCTTTCTTGTGCTTTTTAATGATGGCACAACATTAAGCACAATAATGAATTAATAATATTAGGCCTGAACTAATCTTTTTATCATAATTGTATTGGAAAATTTTAAATTAAAAAATTATATATATATATATATATATATATATATATATATATATATATTCAAAATTATATATATATATATATATATATATATATATATATATATATATATATATATATATATATATATATATATATTTTTAATTTAAAATACCAACTTTGTTTGGGTATTTTCCCACGTCATTATAGTTGTGCTTTTAAAGTTGTAGCAACGTTTGGCAGAATCTCATCTGCCATCATCAGGCTTCTGTATTGTGTTCATCTGTGAGTCAGACTTTCATAGCCGTTTAAACGTTTGACTCACAGACGAAAAGTCTGACTTACAGACGAACACAATACAAAAGCCTGATGATGGCAGATGAGATAATGCCGAAACGTTGCTACAACTTTAAAAGCACAACTATAATGACGTGGGAAAATACCCAAACAAAGCTGAATAACACACACACACACACACACACACACATATATATATATATATATAGCAATAAGTATGTTTTTATCTATTGTAAGGAAGTTTGGAAGTTTATATATATATATATAAATATATATATATAAATATATATATATATATAAACTTCCAAACTTCCTTACAATAGATAAAAACATACTTATTGCCTCTCATGACCCATTAAGACCTGGAGCAGTTTCAAGTTTTACATTGCCAGTGAGTCAGCAGATTTCTGGCTCAAAAACCACAGTTGGCTTTGGAGCCAGAAGAACCATAGCCAGAGCAAGAATGTTGCTTTTGGTGGCAGATGGTTGCCAACTTGGCAGAGTCAGTGAAGTATTAGAAGATAATATTATTACTATATATTATGTAATCTGTCCTGCACATATTTGGTCAGTCTGGTCTAGTGGTGAAAGAATTAGTCTTAGGCAAGAAAGCCAGCTGGCTGACCTTGGTGCAGTCACTCTCTCTTAGCTCAACCCATCTCAAAATGGTTTTGTTGTTGTGGGGAAATAGGACAAGGAAGAAGTATATATGCATCTTCACTGCCTTGAATCACTTATAAAAAATAATAAAGGTTAGACAGGATGGATAGATGACAGACAGACAGATAGATGATAGATAGAAGAAAAGAAAAGAAAAGAAAAGAAAAGAAAAAAGAAAAGAAAAGAAAAAGCATTTCACCATTGGCTGTACTGAAAATTGCTTTTCACTGAATGTGATTGAACTAAGATTAGTTTTGTTTATGCTTTTCATTCAAAATTTCCAGATGTGAAAAGAAACAAAACTAGTCTTTTGCAAGAAGAGAAGTAAAAGAATTATTTGGTATTTCCTGTTCAAAAACAATATCAATTCCAAATAAGAATTTAAGTTAAAGGCTTAATTTCATTTTGAGATGCATTTCTTCCAGTACTTTCAATTTTACTTCTTCAGATTAGTATTGCTAATAGCAAGAATCTAAAATCTACTGAAAACAACGATATGAAGAAATCATGTATATCTCCCTCCCTCTTTCTTTGATGGACTTCCTATTATTAATGGAGCCAAAATTGTACTATCCATTGCTGCTTTTGTGTGTCGGATCAGCTCTGGAATATTGGCCTAAGAATCTAATTGGTACTGTTTTAAATAGCTACTTAAAGCAACAATAACTGGAGATTTACTCCAATAATTAAAGGTGGTAGTAATTTATATATAATATATATTCATCAATCTACTGACACCTACATTCCATATTCCTTCTCTAATTTTGCCTTTGAATTTTATTTTCCTTTTTGGTAACATCAACAACTAAATTATTTTAATCCAGCAACATCACAAGAACCATTAATACTCCAAAAGACCCTAGATTCTTCCTTAGTAGGAGAATTTTGACTGCCAGTTGACTTTCACACTTGCTGGGGTTATATTACTTTTAGCATATATTTCCAGTGTTTTTGTTAATCCCTCCTATGAGTCTTTTGTCACTTTTATTATTTGATTTTTAATCTTGAGAGCACAGTATTTAGCAGGCTAATTGTTTGCAGAGGACATGTTAGTATACTGGAATTGGGTATATCTAGTTTAATGGGGAAAAAAGGACTAGGTGTGATATGATAGCAATGTTCTGATATCTCAGAGGTTGTCACAAAGTAGAGGGAGCCAACCTGTTCTCCAGAGCACCTGAGGGCAGGACAAGAAGCAACAGATGGAAACTAATCAATGAGAGAAGCAACCTAGAACTAAGAACAAATTTCCTGACAGTTAGAACAAGTAATCAGTGGAACACCTTGCATCCAGAAATTGTGAATACTCCTACCCTGGAAGTTTTAAAGAAGAAATTGGATAACCATTTGTCTGAAATGGTATAGGATTTTCTGCCTAAGCAGGAGGTTGGACTAGAAGACCTCCAAGGTCCCCTCCAACTCTGTTTTTTCTATTCTATACATTAATAAATATGATTGTCTTCCCTACCAAAATTAATAACACTTATTAATGGGTTTGGTATTTTTTCTCTGTACAGTATAAATTGGTCTCTAACTCCAAATTGGTAAGTTTAGAAACAATTACAATATACTTTACAATGAGACTCTTCTGGAAAGTTACAGTAATACCCAGAAAAGAAGCAAAGCTTGAACTAGAATAAATCTCATACTTTAATATTTTATTATACTATAGTTGCTGTTTTTTTATTAGAATTCATAGTTATAGATAAATTATCTTAGATTTTGATGTAATTAATAGTGTAATAATTAATGTTTTGGTACCAATAATGTATACCATACATGGCTTTGCTTTATATATTTCCAAACATGTATTTTCAGAAAATTTGTGCACTATTTTGCAGTCACTTCCTCTTTTTTTTACTCAGGAAATGTATTGTCTAAGAAAGTTTTAGTTTCCAAGATTTTCCAGTTTTTCCATTCTTTCTTAGGTTATTTAATGGCAAGTTTTACTCATTAGATTTTGTTCTCAGTATTATGTTATAATAATTTGTGAGACCCACTTTATAAATGTAAGTGTTTTTACATTCCAGTCACATAGGTTAATATGTAATTTACCCTCCTAACATGATAGCTTCTGGGAATTGTTCACTATTCTACCATATTATGGGAACATTTTTTAAGCAAGTCAAATAACTGCAACATTAGCAAGATTGTGGTTATCGTTTTCTAAAACATACAGAATGGTAGTATCTTTAGTTAACATCTTTTAACAAGCAGCCTTTGAAATCTAGTACTTGAGAATTGAACATAACAATGCATAAAATAAGGTAATGTTAAAATGACACTTCATTTAAAGGGGCTGCTATTTTATGAAGAAATGGAGAATTCTGAGAACCATATCAAAACTTAGCTATTTTTCTGAATAAAATGTTACATATGTATGAAAGCCCTTTTTGCTAAACTGAAGTCTTCTAAGGAGAAGTCTTTTAATGAGGATGGGACTTTCCATTCATTATTCCATAAGTGTTATTATATCCTTATTCTTTCTCTATTTTTAATAAACATAAAAACAAATGGTTACAAATGGTCAAAGATTAGTTACTCTGTTACTCTGTTACTCAAAGATTTTTTTTCTTTTAATGACCCTGTAATCCCTTACATTGGGGTGGAGTCAGGGTGACTGAATGAAGCCCTTCCTGATGCCTCTGCAAATCTCACAGTAGATGTTTTCTCTTTGCGCCCAGTAAGAGAAATATCTGTTGCTACCAAGAATTGAACTCACAGCCTTCTAATTGTGAGGTGAGAACTCTACCTCTAGGCCACGTCACCATTCCTGCTTTTCAGAGAATAATAAGCCAAAATACCTCTTTTGATATTAAGCAGTGCATCAGAGTAGTTCATCAATAGTCCCTCAAAGTATCATTGAAGAAAGAATAGCACAAGAAGATAGCTGTGATTTCAGTTGTCTCAGTGGGTGCCACACTTTGCACTCCAGTTTTCTTCTGCTTACATGTTGTTACCATGAAGATTTGACATGGTAAAGATATAATGTCACCTGATCAGTGGTTTCAAAGTAGTTTCAGTGGGCGTGGCTTGGTGGGCTTTGTGCATGCGCGTGCACCAAATGCGCACTTTGCACATGCACAGAGGCTTTTCCTACTCACCTCCTGAAATCCTGCACGCTCCCTGTGTCTCCCATAGCTGATGTGGGGCCCTCTGCAGCTGTGCTACAAAAGCAGGACATAAAGGCCAGTATGGGAGCCTGGGCGGGTGAATGGGCCCAACTGAGAGAACCGGTTCAGTCTCAGCTTATCTTTGACGCTACCGGTTCAGCAGAACCAGGCTGAACTGGTAGCATCCAACCTCTGCACCTGGTTGCCATTTAAGTTTTTTTAAAAAGGTAAGAAAAAGACATATTTTAAAACACTAATGAACCTTTTCTGACTTCCAGATGTTCAATTTTTATAATGTCACCCGACTGCCATTTGAGTAAAATTAGGCAAGAGAAACACTTATTTTAAAACATGGATGAGCTTTTTTTTTTTTTACTTCCAGATGTTCAATTTTAACTTCTAGGAGCCTTAGCCAGAATTATCCCAGATAAGAAGTAATGGGAGTTACATTCTAAAGGAACTGATTTGCTCTTCTAAGCTATTGTTTTCTTGAAAAAAATTAAGAATGAAGGCTTTTTTTAATTTAATATTTTAATGAATGCTTATTCATATATGAATACATGAATAAAAATAGGATTTTATCCCTTCTGTAAATACCCTTAGTCAATAAAGGTAGTCCATGACTTAACAAGTTCATTTAGTGACCATTCAAAGTTAAAACAACACTAAAAAATGACTTATGATTGTTTTTCACACTTAACGATTGTTGAGGCATCCTCATGATCATGTGATCAAAATTCAGATGCTTGGCAATGGGCCCATATTGATTTCCCAGGGTCATGTGATCCACCTTTGCAACCTTCTGACAAGCAAAGTCAATGGAGAAGCCAGATTCACTTAACAACCATGTTACTAAGTTAACAACTGAAGTAATTCACTTAAAAATGTTGGCAACAATGTTGGTAAAATGTGGCAAAATTCACTTGACAAATGTTTCACTTAGCAACAGAGATTTTGGGCTCAATTGTGATCATAAGTTGAGGACTACCTATACATAAGATTGTACTGCATGGTGACCAAAGATAATTTGTGATATTCAAGTGCAGATAGAAAGGCTTCAGTGGGATATGGAATTGCTTTGTCCCCAATCATATGTTTTTTATTCAATGACTATTTTTCTATTTAATTCTTGCAGTTTATTTCTGTAATGGTAACAAAGTCTGTTCTCCAGTCAATCTGGCTGGATATTGCAAGGAATATTACTGAGTATAGGAAAAAGTCCTTTGTTATATGTTACAGTTCACTAAAAATTACTTTTTACTTGAACTGTTAAAGAAAGAGTCTTCTTTCCCCAGCATGATTTTGGTCTATGTCAAAATTGCTCTTGCCTTCCTTTTAAAAGAGAAGAAGGTGGGTGTTTTCACAAAAGCAGGGACTGTGCTATCAGTACCCAGCAGCTGTGACAGGCCATGTTGGAGAACATGAAAGAAATGGCAGCTCAAAGATACAAGGAAGCCTGGCAGCTTCCAAGAGAGAATTTAGATGCTACTTGGAAAAGGCATATAAGTCCAGGTAATACAGTAGTAAATAAATAATTGTTGGTCCAGAGAAGAAACATGCTTTTTGTTCCAGAATGAATAGGGTTTTTTGTTTTTTTCTTCATAATACATAGAGTTGGAAGAAAACCGATAGACTGCTAACTCCAAATCCCTCCTGTGTGCAGAATCCAAATTCCAATTAAACAATCCCTGACAGATGGGTGGATATGCATGAACATATCCAGTAAAAGGAAGCCCATACATCTTTATGCAATTGGTTCCATTGTTAAACAACGCTTACTTTTAGAAAAGAATGTCCTCATATTCAACACAAGTATAGTGGGTATTGTTAATAAATTGTTTTTATTTTCATCCAAAATGGAGTCAATTTAGGATATTCCTGCAATCCCTTCTCTTGCTACAGCTTATAGTGTTGTCTTTTAATATTTTGCAAAAGTCTTACCAGTGATGATCAGGTGATGATGAACAAACCATCATTTCCTAAAATTTGCTTTTTAATATTTTCTAAGCAAGGTACAGACATCTTGCTCTTTAATAAACACAAGCATTTCCTACTCCCCTCCCCCTGAGTGCTGGGGAAATGCCATCCAAGGTTTTTTTTTTAGCTGCTCATATCTTTCTTAGTAATCATGATGAAGAAAACAAAAAGAAAACAAATAGTTGATGTGCATAAAAGCGGGCCTCAATCACAATCTGTTGAAGAAAGTCTATTGAAAAATGGAGCAAACTGTAAATCCAGGCATTAAAAAACATAAATTTTAGAGAAAAAACTTTTCTGTACTTTGCAATAGTTGCTTTCATCAATCTGTTTAGATATAAGACTATCCTTTAGACCAGGGGTCATCCCCCAGGCCTCAACCCAGTCCCAGCTGCAGCCCATTCAGAACCAGGCCGTGAAAGCAGCATGCAAGCTCGCACACTCAAAGTTTCATTTGTGCAACTACAGGATGCACTCATCATTTGTGTAAATGGATCTGCTTGCATGGAATCATCTTCTGTTGCTAACCCTAACCCACTCCCGGTCCACAAAGCCAGAAATGTTGGAGACCTTTGCTTTAGACAAATCTCACATTTCAAGACCTTCATTTTTTGAATCATGTATTTGGTGATAAAGCTGGCATTGCAGCTCATCATCAGTTCATGGGCACCCTGAACTTGTTTCTGACTCACCATAGAAATGTTTTTATGCTGAAAGTTATCAGTCAGGAGATCAGAAGTTTTTATATAGTGAGCCAGCTTCAGATAGCCCTCAACTTACAACCAGTGGTGGGCTGCAACTGGTTTAACAGCCAGTTTTGTGAGTGCATGCTTTGCACTCATGCAGCGCTAAAAAAAAAAACAACTTGAACCACTACAGGGCATCCCCTGGTAAGTAGAACAGCTGAGGTATGTGAAAACCACTGTGCCGCATGAATCAGCTGAGCTGAAAAAGATGGAAATATAGGACAGGATAGGATGAGTGCAGGTGGGCGGGGCCAGCTAATCATCAGAATTACCAGTTCATTAGAACCAGTCCGAACCGGCAGCAGCCCACCATTGCTTACAACCACTCATTCCGTGACTGTTTGGAATTACAACGGCACTGAAAAAAAGTGACGTATGACATTTTTCACATATTTGATAGTTGCAGCATCCTCGTGATCACATGATCAGCATTCAGACACTTGGCAAATGGCATGTATTTATGACATGACCCCAGTGTCCCGGGGCCATGTAATCAAATTTGCAAGCAAAATCAATAGGGAAGCCAGATTCTCTATGTAACAGCCATGTTACTAATTTAAAAACACAGAGCTTCACTTAAGAACTATGTCAAGAAAGATAGTTAAATAGAGCAAAACTTACTTAACAACTACTCTTGCTTATCAATGGAAATGTTGAACTCAAAGTGTCAGTAATATAGGAAGATTTCAAGCAAGAATTTTTCCATCTGTTCTTTCAGATGCCAAAATTGAACCTTCTCCATGCAAAGCTTAGGTTCTTCTCTGAGTGTGCTATAAATATTTATTATTTATTCTTCTTTCTTTAAAGTGCTTAAAAATACAGTTCATTGTAAGGAAAGTTAATGTTAATGTGATCGCAGTTTTTACTGACGCTCTTTAGGTCATTACTGAAGACAAGGAGGCAAAAAATATGCAACATAACATCTCTTTTATTATGATAATTTATTGATTTAATCTACATCTTAGCATAAGAAACCCATACTCACTATAAAACTGATGTATGCTTTTTAGTTCTGTATATTATCCATACTATCCATACTAATCATATTTTATAGTGTGAATATATTTATAGTATGCATATTCTAGCAAACCTCTTACCAAAAAATGTTTCTGTAGATTTAATTCAAATTAAATAACATTGATACGCAGATAAGATAATTAGCATTGTAGCTGTATAACTCCTTAATTTTCACTAGGGAATAAATATCTATAAGCCCAAATCACTGAACAAGCCTGCACATATATTGAAAGGTACATTTCATTCCTGGTTTTATCATTACTTAAGTTAGTGTTAGCAATGTGAAAAATTATTCTCATTGCTGATTTCAAGGGCCAATTCATTTGCCAATTTCTGTAATTAAAAATTATTCTCTTGATTTATATTGAAGGATTTTGTGTTGTAAAAGTGAAAAGCAGCTTTCTGCTCATTCATCTTGATTAAAATAAGCCTTGTTAATAAACTTTATGTCAAGATATAAGATTTTAATAGGTTTCTTTATGTTACTAAAAATAAAATATGTCACCCTCAGAAGCATAATGTATATTTTACTCTTCTAATGCATATGTTCTACTCAGACACATAGTAATTCGTACAGATAATGATACATAGAAGTGGTTTGAACATGAAGAAGGATTCTGATGAATTTTCAAGGAGTGAGCGACATCTGTCACTCTTACAATGCATTTTGAAGAGAGAATATAGAAAATATGACAATTGGGGGAGACATTAAAGGCAAAAAGAAATTATTTAAAAATGCAAAATAGAAAGGACAGAAATAGAATGAGCATTCATCCATGACATAAAATAAAATACCAGTTAAAAGAAAAAGATAGATTTTCATTCAGACTTTCATAGATGTATGATATATAAAATATGAAATAGCATACTCATATAAATATATATAATACACTAATAAAATGTTAGTGGAAAAAACAGTGATCTTGATAGTGACCATAATTTTAAAGTGGTAACTATTAAAAAATGGTAACTTATCACTGGTTTTATTCTATATATCTATATCTATATCTATATCTATATCTATATCTATATCTATATCTATATCTATATCTATATCTATCTATCTATCTATCTATCTATCTATCTATCTATCTATCTATCTATCAGCACAAAAAGTGCAGACATGGAATAGGGAGCCCTTTAAAAAAAGTTACTTAAAAATAAAATACTTCTCCCACACATTAGATACAGCATGAAATACTAAGAGTTACTAAGATAATATACAAGATGTGACTTACAATGTATTGTCCACAATAAAATAGATAACTAACATTTTCAGTAAAGAATACCATTTTCTATAATTAATAACTTATCAAATGTATAAATTTTAAAATGTTTGTACATCCTAATTATTGTATGAGCTGGGCTTAATAGAGCAAAAGAATTCAGATTTTTGGCAATGGTTTGTAATTAACTGGGCTTTTGTTGATATTAAGGTAATCTAATATCTCTAGAACATTATCCATTTTGGGAGAATAGAAGAAAACCCAACTTTGATGAGGTGAAAAACAAACAAAAGAACTTCAATATTTATATCATATAGATCAGGGGTGTCAAACTGGCGGCCTGCAGACCAGGTGTGTCATGTACAGGCCACACCCACCCCAGCTCCACAAAGGGGAAATGTGATACATCATGTGATGGCAATGTGACACCACATGTATAAAACCTGTGATATAGATCGATGAAGACAGTTATGCTTTTTAGCCTAGCTATGTGGCTGAAGTGGATAACAATATGACTGTTTGTGTTTGTGTGAAGGCAGAGGTGGTATTCAGCAGGTTCTGACCAGTTCTGGAGAACCAGTAGTGGAAATTTTGAGAAGTTCAGAGAACTGGCAAATACCACCTCTGACTAGAGATTTTACAGTATCCTTCCCTTGCCATGCCCACCAAGCCACACCCACAGAACCGGTACTAAAAAAAAATTGAATCCCACCACTGTGTGAAGGCTACAGTTACTTTTGTCTGTGATTACACCACTGCCTATAATCACAGCTGTGTCCATGACTAGATGAGGTATTTATATAACTTTATTATTTTGTATATCCAATTATCATTGAAGTTACATTAAAATAATTGCTGGACTGTTACGAGTTTTAGCATCATTGTAAAATGTCAGAGAAATCATGACAGATATCAATAAAAGGACATAAAAAAACAATATGTTTGCATTAAGGCTAAACTAGTAATAGATAGTCACTGATAGAGGTACTGGGAAGAAAATGTAATAAATAGTTGTAATTTGAGTAGTGATTGCTAAATAAATCTTTTCCTTTTTCATTAAATCATTCTTCACTGTTTGGGAGCAATGAACTTAACAATGATTTATGCTGGGACATGCTTGGATTTAGAAGAAAGAAGCAAAAACTTGAAGATAAATGATACTAAAGCACCTTAAGGGACCAAAAGTATAAGCTTTGTGCCAAACTTGCTGCTTAAAATGTCAAATCAGCTCTTACTCTTGAAGCAGACGTACTTAATAAAAACTACAGTTTTACCTGTTTCAATACATTTTCTGCAATTTGGTGATAATATGATTAGGAAACATTAGAGAATCTGTTAGAAATGTGGAGATCAGTGAAAATAAAGGAATATTTTCATTTTTAAAAATCAAGACAACAATTGGGAAAAAATTGATTGTCAACAAAGGAAAAAAGACGGAGTCAAGCTGTTCTCCAAAGCACCTGAGGGCAGGGCAAGAAGCAATGGATGAAAACTAATCAAGAAGAGAAGGAACCTAGAACTAAGAAGAAATTTCCTAACAGTTAGAACAATTCATCAATGGAAAAACTTGTGTCCAGAAATTGTGAATACTCCAACTCTGGAAATTTTAAAGAAGAAATTGGGGGGTTCTGGTTTGCCAGGCTTCGGCAATGGCAGGGATTCGCAATCCTGCGCGATCCCTGCCATGCTAGCCGTCTTGGTGCCTCCGATCCTGACAGGTCTGGAGGATAAGGCAGCCCCATAGGGGCAGCTGAAGACAGGGGGATCCGGATAGGGGTTTGGAGGTATCGCAGACCCCCTCCCCACCCGGCAAAACCCCTTTTCTCAAGGCGGTGTAGCAGCGGTTTGTAATGGCTGCCACAAAGAAGCCGGCAGCTGGACAAGACTGTGCAGGAGGAAGAAGGAGAAAGTTGTAAAGTGAAAGTTTTTTGGCTGAACCAGGACTTTTAAGATACACTTAATATCCTGAAAATCATGATCTTTTGGATGATACTTTGTTTTCCGTCGAGATTTTTAAAATGGTGAATGGAAGTGCTGAAAGGGAAAGTTTACTCTCCCTCCCTTACGGAGTTAACAAATGGACTGAAAAACCTGCTTTTCTATAGAAGGTAAAAATTTAAAGCTCTTTGTTACAAGTGGGAAGGGAGAGGACTGAAACAAATAACTCATATTAAGATTTTGTTGGAAGAGATGCCTTGAAGATTTAGAGACTAGAAGTTAACTGCAATAAGGCTTTAAAATACAGATTGGGTTTTTTTTCTAATTGATATTACCCTAGGAAGAGAAATTGCAAAGGGAAGAACTTTGTGCTCTGTTTGGACTGCTTGATGACTCTGGGACTTTGGGGAACTGTTTTAAGTTTTGAAATATCTTGGTTGTTTTAACAAGAAGAAGAGGAAAAAGAAAAAGAAGAAGAAAAGGTTTATAATGGCTTTACCTCTTGATGAACTAAGAAAGGAATATGGAAAAACAAAGAAAGAAGGCAAGGACGCTGTGGGAGAAGCCTTTCGCTTTTTAGAAATGGCCCTTACTATCTACTAGCCAACTCAACAACAGGAGGAAGAGGAAGAGGAAGAGGAAGAGGAAGCGGAAGAAGAAGAAGAAGAAGAAGAAGAAGAAGAAGAAGAAGAAGAAGAAGAAGAAGAAGAAGAAGAAGAAGAAGAAGAAGAAGAAGAAGAAGAAGAAGCAGCAGCCATCTTTAATGAATCAAAAAGTTTGATCAAGAAAGAAAAGAGAAAGAGAGGAAGGAAAATGAAGGACTTAAGACCTAAAAAAACACCCAAGAAAGAGAAAAGTAAGATGCAAAATCAATACAATGTTAGAAAGCAAAAGAAAAGAGGAATACAACAGAGAGGGGAAGCTAAAAAGGCGGAGGTTAGGAGAGGAGGGGGTAAAAAGGCTAGGTGGGATAAGAAAGAAAGGGAAAAGGGGGAAAAAAGCCACAAAGGTATGAAACAAGATGGGAAAAAGCAATTTTTTTTTAGGGATAAAGGGTAATGCATAATTAAAAAAAAAGATTCTGCAAAGTACATATGATAGTATTGTAGTATTTGTATTAGAAATAGAAAATTAGAATTTTATAAGATCTAATAAAATATTAAAATATTAAAATGCTTAATAATGATAGATTCTAAGATTTAATAAAATATTAAAGGAAATGTTTAAAATATTTAGTTTAATTATAGAGTTTAATGGGCTATTGTGTTGATGTTATTATAGATTTATTATTGCAGCATCTGTTTTTGAAATAGACAATTGGAATGTTACAAGATTTAATAAATTAAAATATTAAAATGTTTAAGATTTAATGATAGATTTTAATATTTAATTATGTACTTAATTATTTTATAGATTTATTCTTTCTTTTTCTTAAAATTTAGTAGGTAGAATGTACTGAGCAGAATCAGACTGGGATCTAGATGTTATTTTAAATGTTAATCTAGGGGAACGACAGAAAGGCATCATACTCCGATTAGTGATTTCAGGAGAAATTTTCTTTTTTTTATTATAGAGAATGAGATAAATGGTTAATTGGAAAAGAATGGACAAAAGATACAAATATAATGATTTAAAGTAAGATGAAATAAATAAAATAGAATTAAGAAGTTTGAAAAGCGGGGAGGAGTTATATAGAAGATATAGAATGGTAAATAAGATAGGTAATGGTATATAAGATGAGCATGAATTTAATTGAAGTCTGTACGAAGAGAGGTAATCTGGGGCCAAGCCACTTTCTAAAAAGAAGTTTTATGTTTTTGTGTTTTGTGTGTTTATGTTTGATTGAAAATTAATAAAACCTTGGAGGAATGTCAGATGAGAATAATTGTAAACAAGTCAGAGGGAAATATAAATATGATGACTATAAAACAGATAAATATAGAAAAGAAATGTAATTGAATAAGAGTAAAGAGAAAATGAGAAATTTGTTAAAAGATATTTATGTGTCCATATGGAGATGGGGTAAATTAGAATTTTCAATGTTTAATGATGTTTTGTTTGTCTTTACAATTAATAACATTTGTTTCAAAAAAAAAAAAAGAAGAAATTGGATAGCTATTTGCCTGAAATGGTATAGGATTTTCTCCTTAAGCAGGGGATTGGACTAGAAGACCTCCAAGGTCCCTTTCAACTCTGTTTTTCTATTCTATACATTAATAAATATGATTGTCTTCCCCACCAAGATGAATAACACTTATTAATGGGTTTAGTATTTTTTCTCTGTACAATATAAATTGGTCTCCAACTCCAAATGATTGAGTTTAGAAATAATTACAATACACTTTACAATGAGACTCTTCTGGAAAGTTACAGTAATACCCAGGGGAATAAAAAACCAAAGCTTGAACTAGAATAAATCTCATATTTCAATATTTTATTATAGTTGCTGTTCTTTTGTTATTATTAGAATTCATAGTTATAGATCAATGATCTTAGGTTTTGAGGTAATTAATAGTGTAATAATTAATGTTTTGGTCCCGATAATGTATACCATACATGGCATGCTTTATATATTTCCAAACATGTATTTTCAGAAAATTTGTGCAATATTTTGCAGTCAATTCCTCTTTTTTTTTTTACTAAGGAAATGTATTGTCTAAGAAAGTTTTATTTTCCAAGTTTTTCCAGTTTTTCCATTCTTTCTTAGGTTATTTAATGGCAAGTTTTACTCATTAGAATTTGTTTTCACACTTATCTTATAATAATTTGTGTGACCCACTTTATAAATGTAAGGGTTTAACATTCCAGTCACTTTGGTTAATATGTAATTTTCCCTCCTAACATGATAGCTTCTGGGAATTGCTCACTATTCTGCAATATTATGGAGACGTTTTAAGCAAGTCAAGTACCTGTAACATTAGCAAGATTGTGGTTATCATTTGCTAAAACATACAGAATGTGGGGGATATATTGGTAGTATTGTAGGAAGAATCAACTTGGGGAGGGGTCTGCTGACAGGATGTAGGGTTGACTGTAGAAAGTTTAGTAGGTTAGATAACGCCTATTAATGTTTAAGGCTTAGGGGAGTAGACAGGGTTTGAGGAATACGACTGGTGGTAGTTAAAGGGCAAGCAATAATATCAGTGCCAAGAGAGATGATGGGAATCTGGAAGTGGACCACTTGTGAGGAAGGACCCCCTTTTTTCAAAGAATTAATTGAAAAGTGAAAAATACTTTGATACTGTCTTTTTACCAAGTCTGAATAAAGCATGAGATACAGAAGAAGTATGCTAAATTTCTTGTGCTGATTTGGCTGTAATTGTGCATGTGTGTGTGTGTGTGTGCGCGCGCGCGTGTGTGTGTGTGTAATGTATGGAGAGTGACAGACAGACAGACAGAGAGGTTATGTATGGAGAGAGAAAGAGAGAGAGTATAAATACAGAACAAAAATGTCTCAGAAATACAAGAGAAGAATACCCTGAGAGAATAAAATATCTGCCTAACATTAAGCTGGGGTTTTCCATGAAACATCTGTTCCTATATAGCTTCTATGACAACCTCAAAACGAATGTGACCCATACCCATAAAATCTAAAAACTGCCCATTAGATTAAGTTAGATTAATACTAGTTAGATTTACTTCTTTTATGAGGCAGAGCTGTTAGAGATGAATAAATAAAACTCTCTAATCCTCAGATTAAAAAATGTGCCATGTCTAAAGTTACTTTGTTATAACTAATATATTTTAGATATAATAGAAGTAATATACTGGGAGATTGCAGTTTACCATTAAATTTCTGAGGTTCCTTTTTCTTTAATAAATAGGAAGCTTTGAGATTTTTTTAAGTGCACCACTAGCTCAAGAATATATTATATTCTTAATTAATATGTATCCTGTCATGTTCTTTATCTGCTTAGAGAATTTACAACCAACATGGCAGGTTGTGAATGGTTAATAGATTCATTTTCTAAAAAGAAAAGGTCAGCATTAACATAAAATTCTTGTAAGATTTGTGACACAAATGTTCTTCTCTGTAGAACAGGTGTTGCTAGAAAAGCTAAAATCTGCCACCAAAGCTAAGCTATCAAGATTATTCTTGATATTAAGAGCATTCTGGTAATGAGAAGTATGCTATACCTGCTTTTGCTACTGCTGCTATAGTGAAACACATTACACTCTCTGTGAGTTGGAATAGATTTTGCCAGTTCATATTTTCTACAGTCATGTGGAATTTAATGTATCCTAATTAATTGGATTATTAATATTTGTTGTCATTGTGTTTACACAGCTCTGTATCTTTTTCCTTGCTTACTCTCCCCTTTTTCTGTTCTAGCTTCACTCTGACCAGGACAAAGGAGATGGATCTCTCAAGTACATCTTGTCAGGAGATGGGGCAGGCACTCTTTTTGTTATTGATGAGAGAACAGGAGACATTCATGCCACAAGAAGAATTGACAGAGAAGAAAAAGCTTACTATACTCTACGTGCCCAGGCCATTAACCGAAGAACACTCCAGCCAGTGGAACCTGAATCAGAGTTTGTCATCAAAATCCATGACATCAATGACAATGAGCCAACATTTCCAGAAGAAGTTTATATAGCAAGTGTTCCTGAAATGTCAGTGGTTGGTAAGTATATCGTTCTGAAATGGAAAAAGCATGAGTTGGTGGGATCTTACTGTAAATTTAGATAGTTGGAACATAGGTTGGTTTACATTAAGAAGATTGTTCCGGTTTGCAGGGCTTCGGCGGCAGGCAGGAATCCACGATCGTGCGTGGTTTCTGCCTGGGTTCACCACTGGAGCACCCCGAGCCAGTTGGTTTCGGGGCTAAGTCACCCCGTAGAGGTGGTGAAGAGGGGGGAAATGACCAGCATGGTCGAGGAGAGCCACATCTCTCCTCCTCAGCTGGTCAAACTCCCTTTCCCGAAGGCGGTAGGAGCAGTGGTCAGAAATGGCCACCTCAAAGAAGCACTCAACCGGAAAAGAAAGTGCAGGAGGAAGATAAGAAGTGAAAGTTTTGGCTGACCGGGATAAAAAGCAACAACTAAGGTACCCTGGAATTTAAATTTTATAAAAGATAATATCGCTGCCAATGAAGAGTCGGAAGCAGCAAAAGAAAGTGAAAAGGGAAAGTTTTTTTCTTCTTCTTCTCTCTCCTTCCTCACATTGACAATGAAGAGAGCTGAATAAGAAATCGGAAAAATCCGCTTTGGCACCAATAATTAAGCTGAAAATATAATTAAATGCCAATGGGACAATAAAGATTTCTGGACACCAAAAAATCCTTTTTGTCTATAAGTAGGAAGGGAGAGGAAAATAATAAGGGCAGGATCTGGAAGGAGGAGGCTGCCTGGACTCCAAAAGTATCTAATGTAAAATCTCAATAAGACTTCTAAAAGATAGATTTTAACTGGAACTTTGTAACTAAATAGTAACCCCAGGAAGAGAAAATGAAAAAAGAAGAAAGTGTAAAAAGTGTATTTGGATTGCTTGGTGACTTTAGGATTTTTGGATATTATATTTGAATGACTAAAAACAATTGGGTGGTCATTTAATTTTTTTTACAATGGCACTATCTCTGGATGAACTGAAAATGGAATTTAAAAAATATAAAGAAGAGACACAAGAAGGGAAGGGCTCCTTTGGCTCCATTTTTCAATTCTTAGAAATGGTGATTCGTAATTACGAGAAACAACAAGAAAAGACTGCGCAACAAGAAGATTGGGACAAAGAAGAAGCCATCTTTAATGAACAAGTAACTCCATTTGGGGAAGAAAGGGGAAAGGGGGGAAAGAGAATGGAGAATTTAAGACTTAAAAAAACAACCAAAAAAGGGAAAAATAATTTGAAAAGTGGATATAATGTTAGAAAGCAACAGAAAAGGGGAATACAGAAGAGGGAAATGGAGGTGGAAAGACAGGGGGGTAAAAAGGGGAGAGAAAAGAAGAAAGGGAAGAAGGAAAGGAAGAGAAGTTACAAAAGTTTGGAGAAAGATGTAAGGAAACAGGATCTATAGATAATGGGTGAAAATCTAACTGAAAAAGGGATTGTGTGAAGGCACATAAGATGGCATTGTTATATTTGTAATAGAAATAATGTTAGAAAATTGGATGCAACATATGATTAAAAAGAGGGATAAAATAGTTAGTGTGATTTAGTGAAACTTTTGTGAACAAAATAAATGAAATAAAATAAATGAGAGAACTGAATCAGGAAGGAACAGGAACATTTTAATTATTCAATGTTTTATAAAATATAAGTGAAGTGGGGGGAATTAACTATGGAAAGTTTATAAGTGTTCCCATAGAAGCATGATATTTATCTGAAAAGTAATGTGTAAAATGTTAAGATTTAAATGAATATTAATATTAATGATAGAATTGAATTGGTATGGATTGTTGTTCTAATTATATTATACATTTATACTTTTTTTCTTTTAAAAAAATACAGTATGTAATTTTAGAAAGTGCCAAGCAGAATCCAAATGGAAGTTATGTATTATATTAAGTGTTATAATTTTAGGGGAAAGATATAAAGGCGTGATACTCCAATCAGTGATGACAGGAGAAATTTTGTTTAATGAGAAAAGATAGTAGACAATTGAAACAGGACAGACAAAGAATATAAGTACAATGATTTGAATTGAGATGAAATAAATAAAATAAAATTTAAAAAAGTTAAAAGAGGGGAGAAGCTATATTGAAAATGTAGAATAGTAATAAGATATGGAATGGAATATAAAAATGAGCATGAACTGGAATTTGTGTCTGTACGAAGAGATGTAACCCGGGACTATGCTGCTTTCAAAAAAGATGTTTTATGTGTTTATGTTTTATGTTTTGTTTGTTTATGTTTGTTTTAAAAAATCAAAAAAAAATTCAAAAAAAAGAAGAAAATTGTTTAAATTAAGCAGGACTAGCAGGTTCTGCAAAGGTTATTTTATGTGGAGATCAAATTAAATAATTTACTAAATAACGTGATAAAAGTTTTTTCCCTCTCTTTTCATTTTAAGACAGAAAGGAGCCATGTGGGTTGCATGTTATAATATTTTCTTATGTAGTGGTATTTATTTTATGTAAAAGGAAATAACATTAACATTTTAATTTAGCCGTTTTACCAATAGCTTAAATGGGAATCCCAAATTGTTGGCACACTGGGTACCATACCAAAAAGCTTTGGATGACATGTAGAAAACTTGTGCAGACAAAATTTCCTTCTGTCAATTGTGAAGGCCACACTGCTTGGATCCATACATTTATTGTACCAATACATTATGACATCCTGGATTCTTGGAAGAACTCAAAACATATAAAGCTAAAATCAGCTGTGACTTCACATTGTTGTAAACAAGTAATGATTAACAACAACAATAATAACGTTTGTGATATTTGTGATATATTATAAATGTTCAGTTGGCTGAATTTCTAATCATCATCATCATCATCATCATCATCATCATCATCATCCTGTTTCTACAAAAAACCACCCTACTTGAAACAGCTTATATCCTCCGATGCTACCTTAACAATTCCTAGGTCCTTGGTTAGGACTCGAGCTGTTGAGCTACCAATCAGCCCCAAAGGTTGTGAATCTCACTATAGATTTTATTATTATTATTATTATTATTATTATTATTATTATTATTATTATTATTATTATTATTATTATTATTTAATACATAATAAAGTCAAGGAATCAACTTCAGCCAAATACATTCGAAGAATTCGCAAGATTTTAAAGTCCAAATTGAGTGGTGGAAACATCATAAAAGCAATAAATACCTGGGCTATACCTGCCATTCAATACTCTGCAGGAATAATTGATTGGACCCAGATGGAGCTGGGCAATTTGGACAGAAGAACAAGGAAGCTTATGACTATGAATCATGCCTTGCACCCTAACAGTGATGTTGATCGATTATATTTACAAAGAGCAGAGGGTGGTCAAGGTCTCCTACAAGTAAAGCAGACTGTAGAAGAAGAAAGACATAGCTTGAATGATTACATCCAGAAAAGTGAAGAGCCAATGATTAAGGAAGTACATAAGGGGGGCCTCTTGAAGACAACCAAGTCAACAGCTGAATACAAAAAAGAAGTAATTGAGAAGTGAACTGAAAATTGGAAAAGCAAAGCTATGCATGGCCAATACATGAAAAGTATTGAAGGCAAAGCTGACCAAAAGCTTTTGTGGAACTGGCTAAAATCAGGAATACTGAAAAAAGAAACTGAAGAGTTTAGTTTGGCTGCTCAAGAACAAGCCTTAGCCACAAATTGCATGAAAGCAAAGATTCAGCATGTCACCACCAACAGCAAATGCTGCCTCTGTAATGAGAAAGATGAAAGAGTTGACCATTTAATTAGTGGGTGCAGCAAAATTGTACAAACTGACTACTTAGAATGCCGTAAGCAAGTTGCTAAAATCATTCACTGGAAGCTGTGCCAAAAGTTTGAATTTGAGTATAGTAACAACTACTGGGAACATCAGGTTGAGTAGGTTCTGGAGAATGAAAAAATTAAGATCTTGTGGGACTTCAGATTTCAGATTGACAGGCACTTGGCCCACAACACACCTGACATAACAATAGTTGAAAAGAAAAAAAAGGTTTGGTTCATTGACTTTGCAATACCTGATGATGCACAAACTGAAGACAAGCAGCAAGAAAAAATCATAAAGTACCAGAACTTACAAATTGAAGTTGCGTGACTTTGGAAAAAGAAATTGTGTGTTATCCCAGTTATAATTGGAGTCCTTGGAGGAATACCTAAAGGGCAACCTCACTATTTGAAAATTCTGAACTTATCAGACTTGAATACCCTGATTCTACAAAACACCACCCTACTTGGAACAGCTTATATCCTCCGATGCTACCTTAATAGTTCCTAGGTCCTTGGTTAGGACTCAAGCTATTGAACTACCAACCAGCCCCAAAGGTTGTGAATCTCACCAAAAATTACAACAACAACAACAACATATATTATTGGATGGCACAGTGGCTCAGCAGTTAAGATGCTGGACTTGTCATCTGGAAAGCCAGCAGCCCAGGTTCAAGACCCAAGTGCCACACAACAGGGTGAGCTCCAGTTCTTACCCCACTCCTGCCAAGCTAGCAGTTCAAAAGCATGCAAATGTGAGTGGATAAATAGGTACCACTTCAGTGGGATTATAACAACATTATGTGATGTCACTGGCTCAATGACCTGGAAACAGAGATGACCGCTGCCCTCTATAACCAGCAGTGACTAGTGGTGGATGCTGCAACAGTCATAAGTGTGAAAAATAGTCATAAGTCACTTTTTTCAGTGCCATTGTAACTTTGAATGGTCACTCCACACAAGCAAAGTACCAGCAAAGGAGGGGAAAAAAACTCCAGAGATTTCCTGAGACAGGAAGTCTAGTCCTGCCAAGAATGTAATAAGGGTTAACAGAGAGTCAGTTTCTGTAAGCAACACCAGAATGTTTCCTTCCTGTCTTCCTTACAGGATTAGGCCAGTAATTTCTTCTAACAACCGGTTCTCTGAACTGCTTAGAATGTTAACAACCAGTTCTAGCGAATAGGTGTGAACTGGTAGAATCCCACCTCTGATTCAAACTAGTGCAATCAAGGACATATTTTTTTAAAAATCAAATGTTTCAAAGTGTAAATTGTACAAAGCAGGAGAAACAGTAGGTCATATACTCAGCTTGTGCATGAAGATTGCACAAACTAATGATAAACAATGACATAACACAGCTGGCAAACTTAACTTTTAACTGGAACATGTGTAAAAATAATCATATGCTAATAAAGAAAAATTGGTGGGAATGTAGAGTTGAAAAAATAGTAGAAAATGGGCAGATTAAAATTTGTTTATTATATAATTTATTTGTGAACCATCTCATATCCAACAACTTTGGATGGCTGAAAGCATGAAAAATACTGTGGATTTTCCAAATTCAGACTGATAAAGTCTTGGCTCATAATACACCAGATTTATGGCATGGCTGAAAAGGGGAAAGCATGGACAATTGATGCAGCAATTACCTATGCAATGCTAATACATACAACATCCTAGGTTCTTAGGGAGAATTCTATTGATATGAAGGCCAATACCAACCAAAGAACTGGCAGCTATGATTGATCTTCTACATCAGAAGAAAGCCAGATTAAATTTTTGCTGCATATGATTCTTAAATATTATTATTATCTGTAATCTGGCAGCAACCTTTCTGATTGCCAAGATTAGCAGTATATGCATTTAAAAGATTTTGAGATCCAATGATCTCTGTCAACCTTAAAATAGCTGTTCACAGGGTTTTTTTCCCCCCAGCCATATTAGGTTGTTCTGGGCTTAAAATGACTCCACAGCTACTTCAAAAGCCAAACAGACCATTTTGAACATAGGCCAGGGATGGGCTGCTGGGGGTTTCCAGCAGTGGTGGGATTCAATTTTTTTTTACTACTGGTTCTGTGGGAATGGCTTGGTGGGCATGGCAGGGGGGAAGGATACTGTAAAATCTCCAGTCAGAGGAGGTATTTGTCGGTTCTCCAAACTACTCAAAATTTCTGCTACTGGTTTTCCAGAACTGGTCAGAACCTGATGAATACTACTCTGGTTTGCAGGGCTTCGGGAGAGCCCCTAGCTAAGATTCTGTGCAGCTCAGAGAACTCCCAAATCCCATTCCTGGCTGGCCCCACCCTTCCCAGGAGTCCCCATGTGGCCTGTTATGGATGCAGGTAAGTGCAGGGTACATGCGGAGGCTTGGGAAAGGTAAAAAAGGGCCTTCCGGAAGTTCAGGGAGGCTGAAAATGGGCCCGTTTCTGGCTTCCGCCTCCAGAGCCCGGGAAGGCAAAAATGCCTCCCCCCACTGTGGTGCAGGAGTCTGATTAGGCCACACCCACCATGGTCACACCCACCCAGCATCTGAGCAGACAACTCTTTGCTAAAATTTTTGAAGCCCATCCCTGGCATAGGCTTATCCCATCTCAAATTCAGAATAAATGTTTCAGGCTACAAACAGGCCCTTTTGAGCTCAAGATATTTCAAATTTCAAATGTTTTGCATTGTTTAGCCAAGATAAGCTTATATCTACTCAGAATTAGGCCTATTCTTCATCTTTAATTAGAAGAAACACCATCAACCCTAACCGTATTTCATTACTTGTCTTCAACGTCTTCAATTATCCTCTCATCCTCAAGAAAGTCCATTAATTAGCATTTACTCTCATTGAAATCTTTTTATTAAAATGATAATGAGTAATTAATTAAACTTTAACCCTAGTCTGAAAGTAATTTAATATTGAGCAATTAAGATTTGCCAGACCTTGGATGACCTTGTCTGCGATCAGAAGCTAAGAAGGTTCATATCTGGTTATGGATGGGAGATTTTCTAAGCTGTGACTGAGAAGTCACAAAGTATCCCCTATAAAGGCTTTTATATTACTTTTATATTCTTGCCAATAAAATTGTATTAAGTCACTAAAAGTCAAGGTCAATGTGAAGGAGATTTTGCTTTAATTAAGATTTAATTACTGCCACTATATTATTATTGAACAGAAACTAATTATGCTGGTAGAAGTCACTAAGAGAAACATCCAACATAAAACATACTGAAAAGCCTTAAAAACTCTGTTTATTGTGAATATGTGTGCCTGTGATATGCTGTATATTTCAGAACTGAAAAATGACAAAACTATTGAATACAATACAATGACACTTACTGAATTGGGGGATGGGTAGATTTTTGGGGGGGGAGGTCAAAAAGAAAATTACCCAAGTAGAGCAATTCCAGACTAAGACATTGATGTGAAAATAACTGTGCTTATATTCAGATTAAACCAAATAATAAAACACTGCTTTATAGCTATGCCTCATCATTCAGGCAGAAAGTAAAAATGAATCAGGAAAGCTAGCAAAGGATAGGGAAAGATCCTCTGAGAATACTGGCTTCATGCATGATGCAATATGTAGCTAATAACCTTATCCACTCTCAGAAATAATGTAGTTATTCCAGTCTTTGATATGCGATCTCCACTCTACTGTGGCTCAGGAGGAGATATTTGTAACAATAATGCTATTTTATGTTGAGTTAAAAAGTTGGAGGGTGTTTTGAAATTTAATCTTTTTAATAAGGACTGCATATTTTAACCGATATGGTCATATGACTGGCAGGACAACATATGTAAACTCAAAAAAGAACTTGCAAAACAAACTAGAATGCAGTCTTCAGAAATTCAATTCAAGTCATTGAGGTTTACTTTGAAGCAGACACATATAAGACTCTGCTGTAAGATAAAGTTGTTATTCCTGGCAGAAGGCAACCCATTGTTCTATCTGTATTTGCAAATGTAATTAATTATATACTAATTATAAAATAATAAGTTATTAACTAAAAGTTCACCTAAAATAAAAGATATGTACAGGTAGAAGTATTGTAGATTTATGGAAATAATCCTTATGAGAGTAAAATGTAAATATGTAAAATATATAAAGAAAAAGGATAGTAATTATAGTGGAAACTATTATTTAATATTAGATAAATGTAATATAATCTATTATGATATTTAAATTAAGAACCTGTATGGATGCCAAGAATGCTGTTGGAATTACGATATTTTATGATGTAATAAAAGAAACTCAATAAAAATACATTTTTTTAAAAAAAAAAGAAGTATTGTGGATTTACGACAACAGTTGAGCCCAAAATTTCTGTTGTGAGACATTTGTTAAAGAGTTTTTCCTCATTTTATGACCTTTCCTGCCACAATTCTTAAGTGAATCACCTCATTGGTTAAGTTAGTAACATGGTTGTTAAATGAATCTGGCTTCCCTATTGACTTTACTTGTCCAAAGGTCCCAAAAACATGACCCTACTACAGCCATCATAAATATGATTCAGTTGCCGAGTATCCAAATTTTGATCATGTGACTATGAGGATGCTGCAATGGTCACAAGTGTGAAAAAGAGTCATAAGTCAATTTTTCAGTTCTGTTGCAACTTCAGACGGTCACGAAATGAACTATTGTAAATCAAGGATTACCTGTAGTATGAAATTCAAGCTGTACATTTTTGCCCATCTTGGCTAAATCAGAAAAAAAAAATACATTAAACTGAAATCTTAGGGGGAAATTCCATAGTTCAGCAGATCAAAATTATCTTGTAATCAGACCTTGAATTAAAATTTTAGAGGGAGCCAGACATTCTGTATTTTTGAGATACTGTGTTTTATTTCTACTTTTATTATTTCTATATAAATGTTCTTCAGTTTCTCTCAGTTTGTAAACATTCACATAATTCTTTCAACTAGACATACTCATGGTGTAACTTGTTATAGAAGAGAAAGAAAGGAATTTGCCAAAGATATCCGCAAGGCCTTATTGTAGATTAATAATTTGAAACTGCTTATTCTCCCATGAGCTGTTCAGAGCATCCAGTAGTGGGAGGTGCTTCAGTCTCTGCATGTCTAGGCTAGGCTTAATTTGTGGAACACTCCTCCTCCTCCACAGGACTCCTCCCCAGCATTCCCCAGTTTTGGCTCAGCCTCATGAGGGATAGGCAGTGCTTTTTTGTTACTCCTTGGCCGAAACAGGAGAATTTCTCTTCTCAGGTTTGGAGACAGTCAATTTGTCTTTCAGGTTCTCTCAACAAATTGCTTAATGATCTACCCATGCTGCCCTTTCATCTGGCCATCGGTGATCACTGTATCGGGAAGCGCTTTTTGCGCCCTGAAGCAGAGGGAGACTTCGGCTTCGTTCCGCGATTTGAAACTGCTTATTTCCACACCTACATCCATCACTTACTCCATGCTTTTAAATATCCTTTGATATCTCTGAAGTGGAAGCTCCCTTCCAAGTTCCTCTAATTCTTTAATCTCAGCTTTGATGATAAATTCTCAAATCTTGCTATTAATCAACCTGTACTTTATTCCCTGTCCATATTTCAGTTTGAACTGGAACATCATTAATAATAGAGGTCTGGCTACTTCCTGCCCTGTTTATTAGAAAAGATGAGGGGAGATGTCTGTGCCTGTGTTTCCTTTTCTGCTTCCTCACCAATTAAAGAAAATACATATTATTTTCTCACTGTTGTCCCCATTTTATTAGATTTCATAAAGAACTGGCAATCATTACCTAATGCTGTTAGAGGCAAACATGTTTAGTCCTCAAAAAGGCATATATTTCTCTCATACTTTACCACTCTCCAGAATGATATTAAAAGAAGGGGGGGTAGGATTTTGTTGGTGGGTAAAAAAGAATATATGAAGGGATGGGGGGAGTAAGCTCTTCCTATTATAATTATAAAGCTGAGAGGTACTGCAGATGAAAGATTGTAAGGAAAATGTTATTGAATGTATGTATGTATGGATAGATGGACAGAAGGCTAGATCAATCAGAATAGAGCTGGAAGGGACCTTGGAGGTCTTCTAGTCCAACCCCTTGCTCAAGCAGGAGACCCTATACCAATTTTAAACAAGTGACTGTCCAGTCTTAAGAGAGCACAAAAACATGGAGAATCATTTGTAGAATGGAACACTGTTCTGGGAAATTGTGTTCCTTGTTTACATAGTTGAATTCACCTTGGATTTAAGGAGAGGTTGCTGCTCACAAGCAAGAAGAACTAGAAAACAAGAAAAACACAAGAAAAACTACATCAATGAATCTGCTTGGTGAGAAGAGACCCTTCCCATAACAAACTAGCCACATGGAGCACTGTTTCAAGCAGCCAGGGATTGCTTGTTCATTCACTGTGAATCACTATGACTGGTAACACAAATAAAAATGTGTCAATGACATGACATCCTAATGCTATATTTGGAGGACAAAAGGCCTGTTAAAAAAGATTCATTTTGTTTTTATATAAGAAAAGAAAACACACATTTTATATCTTTTTTTGTTTATATATATTCTAAGGAATTTCACAATAATTTCACATCATAAGATCCTACAGTGCCAGCTGTTTAAATTTCTCTCACTCCCTCATTACTCTCTAAGTAGTATATATGTCCTAAATATAAATCCGTTGTGTACAAAACAATCAGTGATTATCCCAGAAGTTGTTGGCAGATTAAAAGATCTAGAAGATCTGGTTTAAGCCTTAGTTTTCAAAGCTCCCTTCTCAATAACATTTTTTTCCTGCAGCAACAATTTTCATTGCTTGTGTTTGCATACACATATTTTCACATATCTCTTTCTGAGCCTGCAGGTTAGAGGGTCTTTTGTTTGTTTGTGTTTTGTCATTTTAATAAGACTAAAACAAATTCCCTATATCTGCAGCTGCAATTCTGTCCATGGGTGCTACTTCTCAATATTCATTCAATTTCTGCCTCCTAACTTGTTCTATGGCTTTATCTACCAAACTTTTGCAACCTTGGATTTTCAGGATTTAATAGCTCATCCTTTGAATTACTCCAGCTATTATTTTCTCAGCATTGCTGGTTGCTGTCATCCTTCCTTGTTGAGCTTTCAGATTTTAATCTTTTCTGCCTTGTGTCTCAGAAATATCAGGGCAAAAGTCACACAGATATTATCTCTCTTTGGGTCCACAGGCAGACTGCAGAAGTTATCCTACTAACATTTGGAGCCATCTTACCATAATTTGTTTAGTGGTCTTATTGCATAATACTGTTATTATAGTTTCTTCATCATACAATGTGTGTGTGTGTGTGTGTGTGTGTGTGTACTCTAGATATTATTACCTGAAGTGTAAATCATCAAAAGTGTTTTGGTATGGGAAGAATAAAATTGAGATAGTATAATGGCAAAGTATACATCATCATAAAGTAGTTCATTTGTATTTTGGCTGCTAAAATAAACTCATCAACCTGGGACATGCTACAGCATAGATGATTAGATTAGATTAGATTAGATTAGATTAGATTAGATTATTTTAGATTAGACAGACAGGCAGACAGATAATCTTGTCTCAAAGGTGCTTTTTCAAAAAGCAAATGGACTTTCTTTTTTCTTTGAGGAAGACATTTTACTTCTCATCCAAGAAGCTTCTTCAGAATTAAAGAAACTTCTTGATTGAGAAGCGAAACTTCCTCAAGGAAAAAACAAAGTCCAGTTGCCTTTTGAAAATGCACTTTTGAGACAGTCATGACCTGGATGACTGAGAATCTTCATAGACAATCATGCTTCCAGCCACAAAACAATGCTAGCAGAGGTATCTGACTTTTACTAACATTTTATTCATTTGTTAAATTTATATCTTAACTTTTCCCCCCAGAACTTCAAGTGCAGAGAGGCTTAGTTAGAAGAAGGAAAATCAGATCCTTCCTAAAAGTTCTGGGAGTATATTTTAATGATGCAAGTAGTTTCCTTTAATTGGGCAAGATTCTATCTATTCTATCTATAGATGAGGAACAATTAAGGAAACTGCTTAGAAGTAACGCTGTGTATCTGTCATGGTTTTGGAGCCTGATATTTTCACACTGGCCACATTAACTCACTACATTTTTCTAAATTTCAAGAAAGAAGGAAAGTAAAATCTATTGAATTTTGCTTTTCTTTGAGTAATATCACTTCAATTGCTCAATCAATCAATCAATCAGAATAGAGCTGGAAGGGACCTTGGAGTTCCCTTGCTCAAGCAGGAGAACCTATGTATAGGGCCTATACCATTTCAGACAGGTAGCTGTCCAGTCTTTTCTTAAAAATTCCAGTGATGAAGCACCTACAACTTCTGAAGAAAAGTTGTTCCACTGGTTAATTGTTCTTCCTAACAGTGGGAACAATTAACCAGTGGAACTTAATATTATATACAGTATTATCCAGAAAAATCACAGATGGTATTCAGCAGGTTCTGACCAGTTCTGGAGAACCGGTTGCGGAAATTTTGAATAGTTTGGAGAACTGGCAAATACCTCCTCTGACTGGAGATTTTACAGTATCCTTCCCCTGCCACTGAATCCCACCACTGAGGAAAAAATGATAGTTTCTTAAAAGATTGTTCCTTGATGAATTTAGATAAAGCTCCAGCTGAAAAAAAAGGAATGGAAAATAGTACTACACAGTTTGGAAATTCCTTCTGAAATGCTTGAATGCTTTGCATAGGGGCTGAGAGCTTTACAATGCAATGCACATGAGCACACCACTGACAGGGATAAAAGCATGGCTGGCAGGCAAAAATGAAATAATTCTCTAGAAAGGTAAGTATAATATGCAGAAATATAACAAGCAGGGTACTGCTGGAAGGCTGAGTCAGGAGTTTCAGTTAAATTTAACTCAGAGGTCTTTGAAGGCTGTGCAGTTTCTAAAACGGCTAAAGATAGAGATGAAATAGAAAGGAAAGCTCTTAATGTATTCAAATTGATCAGCATGGATTAGCTTTCCAAGTGATTAGCATGGGGAAATGGAAGGCAAGAAAGCTACAGGGGAGAATTCACTGTGCCTTTAAAACTGACCAAATTATTCCTTGCAATTTTATTAAATGGTTGAAACCCATCTTCTGCTTTAATTATCAGACATTTATCTCTGATAAAGTAATTTGTGCCTTCCTGGTGTGCTTTTATCAAACGTGTGGGTGGGGTAGTGATGAAGATTTTCTTGGACTTTTTTTCCCATTGTTTCTAAATTGCCAGAGTTTGAACAGAAATAGAAAATAGAAAAAAGAGGTATACCAGCATAGGAAAGAGAAAAAAAATACAAAGGTTTCCCATTCTTGCCGAATTTACTTCCATGATTATAGCAAGTTTCTTCTATACATTAAACTGTTATGGCTTATTCACAAAATAATCCAGGAGAAATATATCTTAACCAGCCTCAAACACCTTCAGTTAGCTACCACTGCACTTCTTGTGTGAGATACCTCTTTGAATAACATTTCTGAAGAAGTTTTTTCCACTATTATTCCTTATCTTTTAAAACAGAGATGGTTAGCCATTCAGTAGTAGGTAAGGTGGAATATTGAATTAGAAGCTTGCAAGCTTTTAAGGCCTTTCCTTCCTAGTGATTTATGGCATGTTGATATCAACTTTCAGCCATCTTTGAAATGAAGCACCCTCTGTTTTCATGTTGGTTATTTGGTAATTACCAAAAATGCTAGAATAGAAAGAAACTCTTTCAAAAGTACATAACAAGTTCAGAGGCAGGGGCTGCCAACATCTCTTCAAGGAACATAAATACTTCATGTGTACTTTGGCATTACATTCCCTGACTTTTTTCAAGGCTTTAGATAAGTATGTATCTCTGCTTTTATTACCCAAGTATATATACACATCAAGAACCAATAATACACATATTATTTTATATAATATATAAAGAAAATCTCCTTGTCTCAGGAAGCAACATTTATATTGGTGGTGAAACATGGCCAAAGATCTTTGTCCACTAAATATTACTAAAGTCACAGAATGCCCGAAAAGCAATAGCATTTCTTTTTTCCTTGCAACATTCCCACCCTGCCTGTTGATAATGTGTCAAAAAGGAACATACGTGGTGTGAACATACTAAAGATGTTCTCAGAGTTTTGAGACCTAAATGTTGGAAACAACATAGAAATGACATACTGAAATAATGGTGACTTTTATTTTTTAGAAATTGGAGAAAATATGACCTATCACTAAAAATGGTGCCTCAGCTAGCAAAGTTCTGGAAAAGGGATACTTTTATTTTATTTATTTTTTTCTCAAAGGACTGACTGGAGGAAAAACAGAGAGGGAGGGAGGGAGACTTTCAGTGAAATGTATGCAATTCTGAACCTTCCAGGATATGGTTTGAAAAAGGCACTACTACTATGAAGAAAGAAGATAAAATGGGAAAAGAACTACAGCTTTTAGTAAGCAGCATGAATCTCATGAATATCTGATGCTGAGGTATTTACATTCTTATTTCTGTAAAGATAATATAATTATCTATAGGTCTCTCAACTCTCTGGTCAAAATATAATGTTGATAAATGTTTTCACAAATAAAGCAACAGTAGAAAAAACCAAATTGTTTTTGACATGATACCTAATTAATTTCAATTTGAATTTTCCAGGTACTTCTGTTGTTCAAGTCACAGCCACTGATGCTGATGACCCTTCATATGGAAATAGTGCCAGAATTATCTACAGCATACTTCAGGGCCAGCCATATTTCTCTGTGGAGCCAGAAACAGGTGGTGTTGTAGTTATTGTTCTTAATTAAATATTTCTGCCTTGCCAGAAGATGGTATTCACATTATTGTTCAGCTGCATGTCATATTCAAAATAGCTTAAATTCTCTTAAAGTAAATGGGAAAATGTTACTTAATTACTATAACAAAATTCAGATCTGGGTAGTAATTGGGTAGCAGTGAAATTTTGATCTGGATTTACCCAAGAAATTGTTTTTTCCTAATCTGAACCTAGAGGAAAAGGGCTAAACAAAGGATTCATACCATAAAAATGGATTAATAATGACCATTTCAAGAATTCTGGGAAATTTTTAATATAAAGGAAATTATTTGTAGTTCAGGGTTGAAATGAGGTGTCCTCGTTGCTCTCTAAACATAATTGTTTTCTTGCAGACATCTGCAAGAAAACAACCATGTTTAGAGAGCAACAAGGACCCTAAATTTGGAATATAATTTATCTAAATCCTGTGCTTGGTACTATATATGATTTACATATTATCAAACGATACAGATATTTAAAATATGGTATATCTGAAGGAAAACCTGCAATTCAATTCTATAGAAAACTTCAAAAAGTGTTGAAACTTAATAACAGTGATATATATATGATGCATGGAATAAGTAAAATAAGTATCCAGTTTCAGAAAATCAGTGGAACTTAGCTTGAAAAATAGTTAAACTCTTTTGTAGTACTTTTGTTTAAGAAAGATTGTGTATGTGCAAAACTGGAAACTAGATAGCATGCCCTCTGAGGGAATGGTGATAAAAAAGGTGTTAGATTGTGCTGAGATGGACAGACTAACGTTGGAATTAAAAGAAAGAGGAGAAATGGAATATTACTTGGTCTGGAACACATGGTATAAATGGTTAGAAAATAGAAGTAAAGATCAAATATAAAGGTAATTTAAGAGGTACATTAAACGTAAAGGCAATATATATAGTTAAAGGAAGAAAAAGGAATATAACTGATATGTGTGTGTATATATATATATATATATATATATATATATATATATATATATATATATATATTATATGTATATGTATATGTATATATGAATATCAGCTACGCTGGAGCGCTGCAAAAATTGTAAATGTGATATAAAATAATGAAATATGTTTAATAAAAATATATTTTTAAAGCAAAAAAGAAAGATTTCCAAAACACCTTTCCAACTATTGCCCCTTTGGTTTGTTATCAATAGTATGCAAATTTTAAGCTATGTATTTCTTAAATAAGTTAGAAATGTGACCAATAGACTGTAAAAACTTGGGAACTCAGCAAGCTGAATTCAGAGCAAGTCATTCTATATTAGATCACTGTCTGATCTTATACCATTTCACAGAAAAATATTCCTGAGGAGTAAAACATAATCTTTTTGTGACTTAAAGCAGTTTGAGACTCTATTTGTGGAGTATTTTATGGGGAAAGATAACTGAATCCTGAACTGTCAGAAGGCAGGTTTTTTTTCTCATAATGCAATTATACTCTTAAGTCCTTTTGGCAGATTTGATATAGTCCCAATAGTGCTTAACTAATTCAATCCCATCAAACAACATGGAGGGAGAAAAGGTATGTTTTGGCTCCAGCAGTGTTCAAATTTTATATGAATGACTTAGCAGCTCCTTTGGAATCAGAAGATTTTCTAAACTAGCTGAAATATGTGAGCCATAACTATGTATATATCAATGTAACCATTGTGAAAGAACATTGTAGTTAAAAATGTAAATGTAATACTGAGTTATATTTCAAAAATATGGAATTTGACACTTGTAGACAATTCTGATCTTGTCAAGCCACGGGTTCATCTAAGATGGACTGAAAACAATACTCCAGATGTGAAAAAAAATGGATTCAGGAGATCTGTCACTTGTTAAAAAGTCTTTATAATGTAAAAATGAGAAGAGCAGTCAAAGACAAAGATTAATAATAGTAACTAAAAAAAAGGAATATATAGGAGAGAAGTTGGGTACATTGTGCATAATGAAGTGATAGTGGCATTTCAGATAGTTGATGAATTATACTTTCCCTTCTTTCTCAATAGTTCCCTGCATTTACTAAAATAAACACAGGAGGGAGTATGTTATGCAAAAATTATCTTCCTTTTTTACTAGTTTACTGCTTTAAATAGGTGGTTGTTCCTCTTAATATGCAGACCATTCAAAAATATTCCTTTAGTATCTGAACTTGCAGACTCAGAATTGCTGTTTAATGCATAAACTGCTACCTAATATATAATTACCACTATCACCTACTTATAATTTATGTGTTCAATGTATTCATTAAACTGTGCTTGACATTAAATATATATATTTTCTAAATAATAGACATATTGTTTCATACAGAATGATGACAAATTTTTCATTGTTTCTTTTTCAGGCATTATTAGAACAGCTCTGCCAAATATGAACAGAGAAAATAGAGAGCAATATCAGGTTGTTATCCAAGCAAAGGATATGGGGGGCCAGATGGGCGGATTATCAGGAACCACCATGGTGAATATCACCCTGACTGATGTCAATGACAATCCACCTCGATTCCCACAGAGTAAGCTTCCTTTAATTGTCCTTCTGTGCTGCAAAAATATCAGAATGAAAGAATTAGGCAACTACCATCTGGTTTAATGTAAAAAACAACAACAACAAAAACCTAGTTTATGGAGCACATACAAAAAAGGTTTTATCCACAGATTTATTCCCTGTTATTTTTTAAAAAAATGATGTGTTACAGGGAGAACTTTGTTAGAGAAAAATACAGTTGCAAAGAACAATTGCTTAATATTAGATAATTCTTAGCATAACAGCAGGGAACGATAACTCTTTCGCCCTCCCTCCTCCACAAAAGGAATGGAAGAAATAACATTAGTATGTAAGGGTTGGAAGTGACCTTGGAAATTATTTAGTTCAACTAACTACACAATACAGGAATCTACTGCTTCAGCATCTCGACCAGATGGCCATCCAGTTTATACTTCCTGCAAAGAAGGGTCTGCCACTTCCCAGGCAGTCTTCTCTATTGTTAATCAACTCTTACTGTTAGAAAAATTTTCCTGATATCCAGCTAAATTTGTAATTAAATCCATTGTTCTTTGTTCCCTTTTCGGGAACAATTCTACACCATCTTTTACATGATAACCAACCAGATAATTGAAGACAGCTATTGTGTCTTCTTTCTCTTTTCTCTTGTCAAGGTTAAACATATCCAAAGCTTTCAGCTGTTTCATATAAACTTGTGCTTTCCCCCCTTTTATAGGAACCTTATATTAATTGCTAATATATTAATTCTTTAATTAATTGTTCCCTTCTGAACATACTCTATTTTGCCCATTCCTTTCCTAAACTGTACTCTGAAATAAATGTTCTAGGAATAATCTGACCAAAGCAGGATATAGAAGAATTATTTCTTCTGAGCTTGATCCTATAATAGAAGTTTCAAGAGCACAACTCTGTTTGCTGATATCTGGAAATTAATAATTTAAGCAATATAAACCAAAATAAGAATGGGTAAAACAAGGGTATTTGAAAGATGACTACAATTCAGAGCAGGAAGCTTCCATTCATCAGACCAAAGCTATTTAAAGAAATCTTCAAAAATCCATAAACACAAGCCAAATGTATGTAGTTAATACATCTTAGAGTAGTAGAGTAGTAGAGATGTATGCATTTCAATTATTTTTTGAAAAAAAACTAAAAAAGTTTTGGAAAGAGCTGTTCTTCATCTACTCTTGTCTATTTCTTTCTCTTTATTCAGTTTCTAAAATCAAAAAACAGGATGAAGGAGTCAAGAAGGTATTTGGAGATCCATTTCCAATGTTTCTCGAAAGTAATTTTTGAACAAATAACAACAGCTTCTTTACCAAGGGAGAATTTTTGCAGCTGCTACATCACATTTTGAAAAGAAATCAGAGGCAGATAGGAAGGCATATTTTTAACATTTAAAAAAAAACAAAAATAAAACCATAGACTTGGAAAATGGCATTTGGACCATCAGGTCCAATCCACATTCAGATTATTAATTCAGGCATCCCAGGTGTATTCCATAGGTCTTTCAGGAGAGAGGGGTGAAGCAATCAATCTTCTATCACATTTTATTTACAACACACATGATAATGTTACAACTGCATGAATATGTCACAATGATGATGTTTTGTATTCCCTTCCACTCACAGATGCCCCCTGCCAGATGGATGGCAGTCTAGCCTCCACTTGAATATTTCAAGTGGGTATATCACGGCAGTACTGTCACTTAATTTTTAGTTACAATCAAACTATTGCAGTGATTGGACTTGATTTTTTAATTTATTTACTTTAGCTGAAGCTTATGACTTTGAATCATGAGAATTGGGCAGTTATCTTCCACGGCCTCTAATGATCCTTTTCCTCTGTAGTGATGATCTGCACAGTGTATTGTTCTTTATTCTTTCTCTTTGTTTGCCCATAGTAGGTATGACTGGAAAAGCCCAGTCCCTTTGCATAGCTTCCTTATGGAAGCTAGCCATTCACTGGACCAATTCATTTGACTGATAATAAAGGGGGTTGAATTTCTTTTATGGTCTCAGAAAACTGGTCAGTTCTCTATTTTGTGATCTCAGGATGCTGCTGGGACACACATATCACTTCTTTTTGTTTGAATTTCCTCCTTTCCCTTTAGTACAATGTATATCTATATATGGTTCTTCAGTTTGAGCTTAGAAGCTAAGCAGGACTGGGTCTGGTTGGTCCAGGGAATATTGGCTGTAAACTAGACTGGGAAATAGAAAAATATCATAGAAAAGGGCAGTGGCATATCACTCCTCTAATGTTGCAAAGTAAACTTGTCAAATCAGACTCAATTTGACAGCATATTTACTTTAATCTTATAGTTATATATGAACTTGATAAGATAAACTCTGTTTTTGCTATAAGGCATTTTTTTAAAAAAAATATTCTTCCTCCCCAATTCCTCTGACAGACTCTTTATTAATGACGCTTATATCATGTTAAAAGAAAATAAATGAATGGGCTTGTGAAAGAAGTTGATTCATGTAAGTGCTAAAGGCCTTATTGATTCCTTCTTAAAAGAGAATCAATAACATTCATGTCAAATGTGAAACTGTACACTTAACGGATCTTATCTCTTGTCTGATTTGCTGATTTGACTATGGATCAAGAGGACTTCTAAAATTGGAAGATCTTGCACAGTTTATTATCAGACTAGGGTTGTACTAGTATTAATGATAAAAAAACCAATCAAGATTGTGGGCACCTTTCTGAAGCCTTGTGAAGCCATTAGATCAATGATAAGTGTTCTGTGTCAAAAATAAATCAAGTATTTTTTGCTGGAAGCATTTCCACAATTAAAAATTAAAATTTTTGCATATCCTTTCTTCCTTTCTTTTCTTTTTATCCTCACAACAACCCCAAGAGATGTGTCAGGAAAAATAACATCGTATGGAAAATCTATTGTGTGTTTACAGGTGAAACTCAGAAAATTAGAATATCATACAAAAGTTCATTTATTTCAGTAATGCAACTTAAAAGGTGAAACCAATATATGAGATAGACTCATTACATGCAAAGCAAGATAGTTCAAGCTGTGATTTGTCATAATTGTGATGATTATGGAATTATCATGAAAACCCCAAATCCACAATCTCAGAAAATTAGAATACATTCAATCAATAAAACAAGTATTGTATATAGAACAATATCGGACCTCTGAAAAGTATAAGCATGCATATGTACTCAGTACTTGGTTTGGGGCCCTTTTGCAGCAATTACTGCCTCCATGCGGCATGGCATGGAAGCTATCAGCCTGTGGTACTGCTGAGGTGTTATGGAAGACCAGGATGCTTCAATAGCGGCCTTCAGCTCTTCTGCATTGTTCGGTCTCATGTCTCTCATCCTTTCTCTTGGCAATGCCCCATAGATTTTGTATGGGCTTCAGGTCAGGTGAGTTTTCTGGCCAATCAAGCACAGTAATCCCACAGTCATTGAAACAGGTTTTTGTGCTTTTGGCAGTATGGGCAGGTGCCCAGTCCTGCTGGAAAATGAAGTCAGCATCTCATGGCTCCCCAAATCAACACAGACTGTTGAAACTTCACACTGGACTTCAAGCATCTTGCAGTATGTGCATCTCCATTCTTCCTCTAGATTTTGGGTCCTTGATTTCCAAATGAGATGCAAAAGTTGCTCTTATCAGAAAAGAGGACTTTGGACCACTGAGGAACAGACCAGTTCTGTTTTTCTTTAGCCCAGGTAAGATGCTTCTGACATTGTTTGTTGTTCAGGAGCAGCTTGACAAGAGAAATACGACATTTGAAGCCCATGTCCAGGATCCATCTGTATGGTGGCTCTTGATGCACTGACTCTAGCCTCAGTCCACTCCTTGTGAAAGTCTCCAACACTTTTGAATGGCCTTTTCCTGACAATCCTCTCCAGGCTGCAGTCATCCCTGCTGCTTGTGGACCTTTGTCATCCACACTTTTCCCTTCCACATAACTTTCTATTAATGTGCTTTGATACAGCACCTTGGGAACATCCAACTTCTTTTGCAATTACCTTTTGAGGCTTTCCCTCTTTATGGAGGGTGTCAATGATGGTTTTCTGCCCAACTGTCAGGTCAGCAGTCCTTCCCATGATTGTGATTCCTACTGAACCAGACTGAGAGACCATTTAAAGGCTCAGGAACCCTTTGCAGGTGTTATGGCTTAATTAGTTGATTAGAGTACGACACTTTGAGCCTATAGTATTGAACCTTTTCATAATATTCTAATTTTCTGAGACTGTGGATTTGGGGTTTTCATGAGCTGTAAGCCATAATCATCTCAATTATAATACATCATGGCTTGAACTATCTTGCTTTGCATGTAATGAGTCTATCTCATATATTAGGTTTACCTTTTAAGTTGCATTCCTGAAATAAATGAACTTTTGCATGATATTCTAATTTTTTGAGTTTCACCTGTAAGTCTCCTTAGTTGCAAATAGATTTAGTTAAGTGCTCTAATACCTGCATAACATTATTTTTTGTTTTTGTTTGCTGCAGGACTTTTAATTTTAGTAACTGTAGTATCACAGATGTTTAGGTTGAATAGCCTCTCTCTTCTCCAGCATTTTGATATTAGTTTTATAATCTTTCCACAATTTGATACCTTCTAGAGGTGATGGATACCAACCTTCATCATTCCTAATCAATATAGATCTAATTAGAGAAAGTTGTTTTAGAGAATAATGGGATAGCCCCTGCATGATATAAGTATGATTCTATGTAAACTGCCTCTGCTTTCATAGCTCTCATTCTCCTTTTGCAAGGTGGAGTGGAGAATATTTTAAATATTTTCCTAGGGAATCAGAAATATTCCCAGAATTATCAAGAGTGGGAGGGAGCTTCCTGAAGAGCTACTTAACTTGACTGTAACTGGAATTGGCAACCGATAAGGTTTCCCAGTGGGAGTATCATCTTCCCACCTTATAGTGCTATTTGAATGATGTCATATCCTATTATCAGCATCAGGAAACATTATATATGAAAAAGGTTTCTTATGATTGCCAGCTGTGTGATTCTTTGCCTATTTTTGATAGCAGAGGAACTAAATTTCAGGAAGAAGGTTCTTGCTGAATAAAGCATAGCTTTATTCTTCCATCCATGATTCCTTTCTGAGATTTGAAGTTCTCTCCCCCACCCCCCAAAGAATATTTATAGTGATCTTACTGTGTTTTTTTTCCCTACAAAATCCAATTTCTTCTCATGAGGGTAAAAAAAGGGAGGAAAAAAACCCCCACAACTGCAAGTTTTTTGTCAGCAGTATTCCAAACCAGTTCATTCTGCAAACTGTTGCAGGGTAATTCATGCGTTGCATGTTCCATAAGAGACATTAGGAAAAGCACTGAAATGGAAACCACTGAATTTTAAAATTAGCCATTTTGAAAATGTATACCAAAGAATGAAGTCATATTTCCCTGAAATCCAATCGTTTTGAAAAGGGAACATTTAGGGAAAGGGAACATTGAACAGGTCAATTTGTTTCAGAAGAAATCTGGGCCTAAAGTTCCTTTGCACCTTTTCACCAATTTTCATGTCCTTATCCATAAAGTACTGAATAAAAAGCATAGATTTTGAAATACAAAGTACTGTGAAGGTTGGGATATTGATCCTTGAAGGCTCGGTTGCTTTCCATATCTACTTATCAAGTCATCATATATCAGTTCCTAGAGAGTTTATTCGAGAGTTCAGTACAGTTTTAGAATCCATCATTTCATTTCTGACAACTTTTGAAAAAAACTCTAGCAACCTAGATGACATTTTGGTTTTGTAATCTGTAAGTTTGTAATTTGTCAAAAATTACCTGTGATTTTTATTTCAGGTGCTAAAGACTAACATAGTATAGCTTTTAGCAGAGAGGAGATATTTGAACACATGCAAGAAATATTATCTTATATTGCAGGTATATTTAGACATGGTGGCTATAACCAGCAAATGAAATATAGAATTTGTATGAAATGAAAATTATCTCATTAGCAATGTCATGTATACTGTACAGGTGAAACTCAAAAAATTAGAATATCATGCAAAAATTCATTTATTTCAGGAATGCAACTTAAAAGGTGAAACTAATATATGAGATAAACTCATTACATGCAAAGCAAGATAGTTCAAGCCCTGATGTGTCATAATTGAGATGATTATGGCTTACAGCTCATGAAAACCCCAAATCCACAATCTCAGAAAATTAGAATATTGTGAAAAGGTGCAATATTCTAGGCTCAAAGTGTCCCACTCTAATCAGTGAATTAAGCCATAACACCTGCAAAAGGTTCCTGAGCCTTTAAATGGTCTCTCAGTCTGGTTCAGTAGGAATCACAATCATGGGAAGGACTGCTGACCTGACAGTTGGGCAGAAAACCATCATTGACACCCTCCATAAGGAGGGAAAGCCTCTAAAGGTAATTGCAAAAGAAGTTGGATGTTCCCAAAGTGTTGTATCAAAGCACATTAATAGAAAGTTATGCGGAAGGGAAAAGTGTGGAAGAAAAAGGTCCACAAGCAGCAGGGATGACTGCAGCCTGGAGAGGATTGTCAGGAAAAGGCCATTCAAAAGTGTTGGGAGACTTTCACAAGGAGTGGACTGAGGCTGGAGTCAGTGCATCAAGACATGGATCCTGGACATGGGCTTCAAATGTTGTATTCCTCTTATCAAGCCACTCCTGAACAACAAACAGTATTGGAAGCATCTTACCTGGGCTAAAGAAAAACAGAACTGGCCTGTTGCTCAGTGGTCCAAAGTCCTCTTTTCTGAAGGGAGCAACTTTTGCATCTCATTTGGAAACCAAGGACCCAGAGTCTGGAGGAAGAATGGAGAGGCACACACTGCAAGATGCTTGAAGTCCAGTGTGAAGTTCCACAGTCTGTGTTGATTTGGGGAGCCATGTCATCTGCTGGTTTTGGTCCACTGTCTTCATTAAATCCAGGGTCAACGCAGCTGTCTACCAGGAGATTTTGGAGCACTTCATGCTTCCTTCCACAGATGAGGTTTATGGGGATGCTGACTTCATTTCTAGCAGGACATGGCACCTGCCCACACTGCCAAAAGCACCAAAACCTGTTTCAATGACTGTGGGAATACTGTGCTTGATTGGCCAAAAAACTCACCAGACCTGAACCGCATAGAGAATCTGTGGGACATTGCCAAGAGAAGGATGAAAGACATGAGACCGAACAACGCAGAAGAGCTGAAGGCCGCTATTGAAGCATCCTGGTCTACCATAACACCTCAGCAGTGCCACAGGCTGATAGCTTCCATGCCATGCCGCATTGAGGCAGTAATTGCTGCAAAAGGGGCCCAAACCAAGTACTGAGTACATATGCATGCTTATACTTTTCAGAGGTCCGATATTGTTCTATATACAATACTTGTTTTATTGATTAAATGTAATATTCTAATTTTCTGAGATTGTGGACTTGGGGTTTTCATGATTTGTAAGCCATAATCATCACAATTATGACAAATCATGGCTTGAACTATCTTGCTTTGCATGTAATGAGTCTATCTCATATATTGTTTTCACCTTTTAAGTTTCATTATTGAAATAAATGAACTTTTGCATGATAATCTAATGTTTCGAGTTTCACCTGTAATATTGGCAATAAAACAGACTTCCTTTCAGTTTTAAGCTAATTAAGACTTCTATGTCTGAAGAAATGATTCTTAGCCCATGAAAATAGGGATGTGAATCTTTAAGACAAGGTTTGGTAGCCTTTTTCAGCAAAAAAGAACATCGTGTTAGACAAATGTATTTAATTTATGTATACAAACAAACATTAAATACATTTTTCTAACACTATAGAAACTTTCACAGAAAAAAATAAGCAAGAGTAGCTGTTTAAATTATGCAGAATAGTAAGTAATTTACAGAAAAAAATATTTACAGAATCTATATATAGCTATACATAATATATAAGTGATGCTTCAGTCGGGTCTGCAGTATTGTCTGGGATGCTACGCATCTGTTAGGAATAACAAGGTTACCTAACGTAGTTTGGGTAAAATAATATAATAAACTATGATAGTAAGTTTAAGTGTGTGTCACTTTAAACTGCAAAGCATGTAATTTTGGGTGCGGTTTTGAAACCGCCATAAGAGGGAGCAAGAGAACCTGCTGGATTGCTGACGATTGCTGGTTTGCTGGATTGATGATTTGCTAACTGCATTAGGGTATATCCCTAACAGCATCCTCTCATGATCTGTTTTTCTTTTGGGGGGAAGCTTCATGGTATTTGAAGCAGAACATCTAGATTACAGTTTTGTTCCATGTAGTATCAATCTTGTAAACTTTCAAATTATGATAGCAGTGACATGATAGCAGTGTTCCAATATTTGAGGAGTTGTCACACAGAGGAGGGGGTCAAGCCTTCTTTCTAAAGCACCTGAAGGCAAAACAAGGAATAATGGATGGAAACTGGACAAAGGGAGATTCAACCTGGAAATAAGGAAAACTTTTCTGACAGTGAGAGCCAGTGGTGGAATTCAAAATATTTTATTACCGGTTCTGTGGGTGTGGCTTATTTGGTGGGCATGGCTTGGTAGTCTGGACTGGATGGGTGTGGCTTAGTGGTCATGTGACTGGGTGGGCGTGCTTGGTGGTCATGTGAGTGGGTGGGCATGGCCAACTCAATGTCACTCACATCAAGGGGTACCTCACCTGGCCCTTCCTCTCCCAGCCATTCCTTGTCACCCAGCCTCAACTTATCTATAGTTCTGTAAAAATGTTGTTCACCTTTTTTGACTTTATTATCTGCATACTATAGATGTACTTTCATGGACCACTGAAAGGAGGAAATGGCTCACATGCTTCACTCAAGAGTGTGCTTGGCAACAGGCTTTTAAGGGGCTGCCACAAAGAAAGAGTGACAATGTATTTTCCAAAGAAGCAGAATGCAAACAAGAAGCAATGGATGGAAACTGAACAGAGAGAAGCAACCTAAAACTAAGGAGAAACTTCCTGAGAGTGAGAACAATTAACCAGTGGAACTGCCAGTCTCCAGAAGTTCTGGGTGTTCAATCACTGGAAGTTTTAAAGAAAAGACTGGACAGCCATTTCTCTGAAATGGTATAGGGTTCACCCCAAGGTCCCTTCTAAGTATTATTCTGACACCTTTCCCAGAAATTCTCCTCAGAGTTTGGCATCCTCAGTTTTCTTGCCTGAGCTGGGGGTTGGACTAGAAGACCTCCAAGGTCCCTTTCAACTCTTGTTAACACATGTGTATTTTATGCTCCGGACTATTGACATTGAATGCATGTAAACCCTGAAAAATATGTGGTAGGCCTGGGCAAAAAAAAGGCAGAAAAATCACTCTAGGTGTACGGACAGTGTAAAATATTAACACATGATAAATAATGGAACAATTAAAAATAATAGCACAGAGTTTTATCTCTCTCTCTTCCTATTTTTTTCTTTCCTCCCTCTTTCTCTCTCTCTCTCTTCCCCTCTCTCATACACACAAACACACACACACACACACACACACACACACAAAGCACTTAAAAGACAAGCATTTTGAAAGCAGCTCCTTTAAATTTCTCCAAGGCTCGATTCACTCCCACCCCCTCTGTCAGCCCGCACTCCTTCTCACTCCACACTTTAACTCACAAGGGGAAAGCGATACTTGCAGCATCCATGGGGAATCTTTGGAGAAGTTTTTAAAAGACCTTCTAAAATGCATTTCTTTTACATTGCAAAAGTGTTCCAAGGCTTGATTCACCCCCACCCCCTCTGTCAGACCATGCTCTTTCTCACTCCAGGCACTTTAACTCACAGGGGGAAAGCGATACTTGCAGCGTCCATGTCTTTCTTCCTTTTCCCTGGGGAGAAAGAAGATGTGGAGAATGGAAAGCTAGGAGAGAGATTGCAAATGAGCGACCGGGTGACTGGGTTGGGGGCGTGGCCAGCCAGGGATTGCCACTGGTTTGGTGTCCCATGCCAAATAACTGCTACCAGTTCACCCGAATAGGTGCAAATCAGTTGAATAGCACCTCTAGTGAGCTATCAATCAATGGAACAGCTTGCCGTTGGAAGTTGTGGGAGCTTCATCACTGAAGGCTTTCAAGAAGAGACTGGACTACCATCTGTCAGAAAAGGTGTGGGTTCTCCTGCTTGGGCAGGAATGTTGGACTAGATAACAACTCCCAAAACCAGAAAAAAAAACAGATTGCCCATAACAATAAGGAAGCTTCAATCCAAAAAAAAAAAATCACTTTCACGGAAAAACAAATCTGGTCATGTTGCCAACTTCAAAAGCCAATACAAAAATTTATGCCACCAGATAAAGACTGAATGTACCAATTATCACATTCAACAAGAGGAAAACCTTCTACGCACCAATTCTACCCGCACTTTCTACAATTTTGTAAACAACAAACTAAAAAACTCAAGGTCCATCCCACCGCTGAAAGGACCTAATGGTAAAGACTGCAATGATAACACCATTAAAGCCAACCTCTTTAATATATTCTTTGGCTCAGTATTGTAAACAGCAATGGATCATGCCCAGTATTTCCTAGTTGAACCACAGACAACTACAATGATCTAATACATATTGATTTTACAGAAGACTATATTGAAAAAGCACTACACAATCATAAACTATCTCTATCTATTGGACTCGATGGAATATGTGCCTTCTTAAAAAAGCTGTCCACTGCCATAGCTGAACGTCTAAGCATAATCTTTGAAAAATCTTTCAGGATCAGCTCCTTGCCAAAACTATGGTCACAAGCCATGGTCATCCCCATCTTCAAAAGGGGAAACCCCAGCCTAATTGAAAATTACAGACCAATCTCTTTATGCTGCATTACCTGTAAAGTCATGGAATCAATTATTAACCAATCCATTCTCCTCCACTTAGAAACAAACAACCTACTCTCTAATAAACAATTTGGTTTCAGAAAAAAAAACTATCCTGTAATCTGCAACTCTTACATTGCAAAAACATATGGACTACACAACTAGATCAGGGCAAAACAATAAATGCAATCTACATAGACTTCTGTAAAGCCTTTGATTCAGTGGTACACAACAAACCACTCCTAAAACTAAAATCTTATGGTATGTCTGGAAGCTTGCATAACTGGATAGGAGCATTCCTGTCAAACAGACAACAAATGGTCAAAAATTGGGAGCATCCTATCAAATTCTGTACCTGTCAAAAGTGGTGTCCTCCAAGGCAGTGTTCTAGGACCAACTCTCTTCATACTCTACATAAATGACCTCTGTGATCATATTAAGAGCAACTGCATTCTCTTCACTGGTGATGTAAAGCTATTCAACACCAAAGACAATACTGCTACTCTTCAAAAAGACCTTGACTATGTATCAGAATGGTCAAACAAATGTCAACTTCAAATCTCAAAAAATAAATGCTCTGTCCTTCATATTGGCAAAAAAAAATCAGAAAATAAAATACAGGCTGAATAGTCAAGACCTTGTTGATGATCCAAACTCTGTCAAGGACCTTGGAGTACTCTTCTCTAATGATCTAAGTGCTAGAGCCCACTGTAACTACATAGCCAAAAAGGCATTAAGAGTTATTAACCTAATCCTACAAAGCTTTTCCTCTGGTAATATCACACTACTAACTAGAGCATATAAAACATTTGCTAGACCAATACTCAAATACAGGTCATCAGTCTGGAACCCACAATACGTATCTAATATTAGCACAGTTGAGAAAGTCCAGAAATATTTCACAAGAAGAATTCTCCACTTGACTACTCGTTGCAGAATACCTTATGCCACCAGACTTGAAATTCTAGACCTAGAAAACCTAGAACTATGCCGCCTTTGGTCCAATCTAAGTATGGTATATAAAATCATACATTGCAATGTCCTACCTGTCAATGAATACTTCAGCTTCAATCATAACAATACAAGAGCACACAATAGATACAAACTCAAGGTTAACCACACCAAACTTGATTGCAGGAAATACGACTTTAGTAACAGAGTGGTCAATGTCTGGAATACTCTACCTGACTGTGGTTTTTTCCCCAAACCCCAAAAACTTTAACCTTAGACTGTCTACTATTAACCTCACCCCTTTCCTGAGAGGTCTGTAGGGGGCGTGCATAAGCGCACCAACGTGTCTCCTGTCCCTGTCCTATTGTTTCTTTTTATTTTTCTTATATTTATCCATTTCATGTATTCATAACTATGTTTATACTTATACCTGTTATCTTATAATTGCTTGACAAATAAATAAATACAAATAAAAATAAATAGATGACCTACAATGTCCCTTCCAACCAGTGGTGGGATTCAATTTTTTTTACTACTGATTCTGTGGGCGTGGCTTAGTTAGTGTGGCAGGGGAAGGATACTGTAAAATCTCCAGTCAGAGGTGGTATTAGCTGGTTCTCCGAACTACTCAAAATTTCCACTATCTGTTCTCTAGAACTGGTCAGAACCTGCTGAATACCATCTCTGCTTTCCAACTCTGTTAATCTGTTAAAGTTTTTTTTTTAAAAAAAAAAACAGATGCTGAAAAATTGCCTGAAAACAGCAGAATTGAATGTAGTGTTGATATTGACCAGATTTTCTTACTCTTTTGTGTCAAATGGAGGCAAGTCAAATCTGCTTGAAATGAGTCTGTGGTTTTAATTACACTCCATCTTATCACTGACTATTACAGTTCCTGACTCTTCCAATGGGAAAAATATAAATTCAATCCAAACAGATTTTTTATGAGACAAGTAATACTAAAACACCTTTTTTTTTTTTTACCAGAGAGTCATGGATTGGTGCATAATCCTCTTGGTTATGGCATAGGAAATGACACTTGGTATCTTTATCAAAATTCTTTTATAACTATGATTTTATTCTTCTTTCTCAAAATAGAAGCAAGGATAGGTAGTTTCCTTGGGATTTCACCAGGGGATTATGATTTTTCTATAATTATGGTTTTTGGTTTTGGATTATGGATTATGGTTTTTTTACTTTGTGAGAGAGAGAGAGAGAGGTTAACAAAGAAGCTAGAGGAAAGAAGCTGGCTTTGGTAACATTCAAACATTGTCAGCTTCAACCCTCACAAATTACAAATACTTTTGAAAACCAGCAGGAGCAGTTTCCTCTTCTCTATTCTGGATGTCTTTTGAAAGTCACAAAATGAAGCCTATTCACTTCAAGTGAGTTGAGAAGAGCTGTGCAATTTGGTAGCTGTATAGAAACTGCTAGACTTATAAAAATGATTGATTGTGATTTTATATTACTTCCAGGCTTCCAGAGCTTTTTAGCTCCTGAAGGCATAGTGCAAATAAAGAATAATAATGGTAATTTATAACTTGCCTCAAAAATCTAGGTGCCCTGCTTGTTTATGGTCTAATGAGGCACAAAAAAGGAAGAGGGAAATACAATACAAAGAAGGGGGTGTTAGAAATTTTTTTTCTCTCTCTCTCTTTCTCTCTCTCTCTCTCTCTCTCGCTCACACACACACACACACACAGAGTTCTCTCTCTGTATTTCTGTTCATGTTATGACCCAGCCTCAGTACCTTACAAATTTCTTTTAAGAAGCTGAACTATTTTTTTAAACAATAATAACAACAAAACCCTTTCTTGTTCATGTCTTGCCTGGAAACTAAACATTACTGGAATACATAGATTTTCAGCAAATTGGCTTCTACCAGAAGAACGGTTTTCCTTTTTCAAAATAAACATTTTCACCAGATTTACACTCACTGCAGGCTATTACTACAAGAAATACAGATGGAGATTTTACTGTTTGGTTTGCCTGTGCCAGGAGAGACAGAAGCCCAAAGAAACTTTGCCTCTTTTTTTTTTTTTTGCACAACACATGCTACACAAGAGAAACCATTAAATAGTGCAAATTGAGGCATGACTCCATCAAAAACAAGTCCAGTACAAATTGTGCTGTAATGAAAGAGAAATGCCCAAGAGCAATATTTTATTATTCTGCAGACCCTATTAATTTCCTTGAATTCCTACAAACTCTTGCAGTGATGTTTTTTTAAAGCAAGTTTTCAGTATCAGGGATTGGAATCCTTCTTCACCTCACCTTCTTACTGCAAGCGCTTAAGTACTTCAAGGAACCATGGGGATGTTGGAAAAGAGACTCACAAAATCTAGATCAAATCACCTCCTGCAAAAATTGATGGAAATTGCAAAATGATTGAAATACTTGAATTTGATTTTTATATTTTACTTATTTTTCATTTCAGCTGAAGTTTATGAAGATTGAACTTAAGTTCCAGAATAGTCCCAAGGTGCTTTTTTTCAAGAGGCAACCAAACTTTCTGCTTTTTCTTTGAAGACGTTTCACTTCTCATCCAAAATGCTTCTTCAGGAGAAGAAGCAAAACATCTTCAAAGAAAAACCAGAGAGTCCAGTTGCCTCTTGAAAAAAGCATCTTTGGGACAACCATTACTGGGAATCTCCATAAATAAGTGCCAGAATGGGTTATTGCAATTGGTAGTGGTAGATGGTGTTCTATTGCCAGGACAAAGCAGACTCGGAAACCGGAGTTGAATTCAGCTCTTTATTAGCAACCAGTAACTTCAACTAAACTCGAGCCACAGCAGCCCTTTTTATAGTGGCTGCTCGCAGCTCGCAACTAATGGCATGTATTTAAACTTCCCACCGCTTAGGCAGCCAATTGGAAACTCTCTTTATTAACCAATCGTTAAGCTATGTTAACTAACCAATAGGAATGTGGTATTAGAAGTCTGTGCATGAATACACTACACCCCTCCCCTCTTGGTTTGCTTCAATGTTACATGACATAGTTGCGCAAGTAGGCGGGGCTTTTGTGAGTCCTTGTTGACCTGCGCAGTTCAGTCTCTGTGTTAGTCTCCGCCGGTTCAGACAGGCCTGCTGTCCTCCCCACTCTTCTCCTTGGAACCTCCTGGACTGGTGCCTCAGCCATGCCGCTCCCGCCGTGCCTTGTAGGGTTGACTGGATTGTCTCTGTTGTTCCTCTGCATTTTGTGCGGGCAGGTAGAGTCAGCTTGGCTGCTTCTTTCCTGGTGCTCCTTCAGCTCTCCCTTTTTGGAATCATCTAATTGTAAGTAATGTTTATTTTTTTCTGGGTTTTTGGCTTCTGGGGGTTTTTCATTTCCTTTATTATTTAAAGGTCCCCTCCCTGGTTTTTTTATTACTTTCTGGTATTGCTTGTGGAAGAGTTTGTTCCATGTTTCGGGGAATGTCGGTGTTGCATTTGACGTGTTGTGACCTTAGTTGATCGATGTGTCTTTTCCATGATCTGCCATCAGCTGTTTCTAGTCGGTGTGATCATTGCCAGTAACCACAGTGGTTCTCCGGTAAGATTTTTTGCATATACTAGGTCGCCTGGCAAAAAGGAGCGGTACTTACTGGAAGAGTCTGGCAGCTTTTTGGGGTTGTAAGTAGGATGTAGTCTGTCCAGGTAGGAGCGTAACTTCCTTCCCATTAACAGTTCAGTTGGGCTCTTGTTTGTAGCCGTGCATGGTGTTATGTGTTGTATGGTGAGCATGGTGTTGATTTTTTCTTGCATGTCATTTCCTTCCAGCTTTTCTAATGCTTCTTTTGTGTAATGAACCATGCGTTCCGCTCTTCCGTTCGCCATCAGATGAGCTGGCGCTGTCAAAGCATGTCTTATTCCTTGTTCTGCAAGGAATTGTTCAAAAGCCAAAGCTGTAAACTGTGGTCCATTGTCCGATACTACTACATCTGGTAGACCGTGGCTGGTGAAAAGTTTCTTTAGTTTTTTGGTTACAGCTTCCATTGTTGTTGAGCTCACGATGATGACTTCTAACCAGTTGGAGTAGGCATCCAGAATGATTAGATAAGTATATCCCTTTGTGGGTCTGGCAAAGTCCATGTGGATCCTTGACCAGGGGCCTCTGGGTGTCTCCCAGTCAAGGACCGGTGCCAATGGGGGAGTGGGTCTGGATGACTGGCATTTGTTACATGTTTTGACCCAGGTTTCAATGTCTTTATCTATTCCTGGCCACCAAACGTAGCTTCTGGCCAGGGACTTCATCTTTACCATGCCCGGGTGTCCTTCATGCAACATGTTAAGCATGTCTTCTTGTAATTTTTTTGTAACAACCACCCGATCTCCCCACAATATGCAACCTTTTTCAATTGACAATTCAGTTTGCCGGTTTTTAAAAGGTTTAAAATCTCGGGTTTTTTGTTTTCCGGACAGTCCCGTCCTACCCAGTTCAGTATTCAGGCCATCAGTGCATCTTTAGCTGTTTCTCTTGCGATGTCTGATGCGGTGATGGGCCAATTTGGAATCGTTTCAATTTGCAGGGTATGCATGGTGGGAGCCGGGTCGTCATTGTGACCTGGCAGTGGTGAACGGCTTAATGCGTCTGTGTGGGGTATGGCTTTTCCTGGTCGATAAATGAGCTTGTAATTGTAGGCTGCGAGAATTTCTGACCATCTTGTCATCCTTGGAGATAGGATGTTGGGGGTGGCCCTGTCTCCAGCCAGAATCCCTAACAGTGGCTTGTGGTCAGTGATTCCTTGCAGTTCGTTGCTTTCTAAAAACATCAGGAACCTGTCGATATATGACTCCCAGTCTTCTTCGGCTGGGTTGAACGGTGAGGGTGGTGAATTGTTGTCAGCCATCTCGTTGGTCTTTCGGTTGTCTTCGCCACGTGCTTACAATCTTTGTTCCTTCAATCCCACCCTTGTCACCAGTGTTCTATCGCCAGGACAAAGCAGACTCGGAAACCGGAGTTGAATTCAGCTCTTTATTAGCAACCAGTAACTTCAACTAAAATCGAGCTGCGGCAGCCCTTTTTATAGCGGCTGCTCGTGGCTCACAACCAATGGCATGTATTTAAACTTCCTGCTGCTTAGGCAGTCAATCAGAAACTCTCTTTATTAACCAATCATTAAGCTATGTTAACTAACCAATAGGAATGTGGTATTAGAAGTCTGTGCATGAATACACTACAGATGGTTTGCTCCTATTTCAGAAATGACTTATTGAAGTGGAAACTAAGGCCCACTTGAATTATGGTTACTCAAAACTGAATGGGGTGTTGCTTATTTTCATAATTACAATACACAGACACCCAAACACAACTTGGGAATAAATAGTGAAGTTTATTTATCCTTTTGCAAACTTAAAATGAGCACAGCTAAAATTGCAATCTCTTACAAGGTGGTTGCACCAAACAACCTTCATAGTGAACCTTAAGAATTCTACCATTATCTATTTGCATATATACAATCTCCTCTAAATATACTGCATTGTATTTCTACTTTACTTTCTCTTTCGTATTTTACTTATTTATTTGTAAATGATTATTAGTATTCACTTGAGTTTATACTTAAAATACCGCTTAGTGAAATTGCACTTAGCATTAACTGTAAAAACCTTCTTTATTTCTTCACTTCCTTTGACCTGCCAAGCAGTGTTGCATTGTGGCCACTTAGGTACTTGATGATAATCTAATGGTGTGCGAAAATATGTTCTCCAGTTTCTTTCTCATAAAATACGTTTCCTTTTATCACTGTTTTGGAATTTCATGGGTGATTTTTTTAGGAGGTTAATCTTATTATTGCAAAATACTCAAAGACGCTGTACTTTGTTACTTTTTATTTCTGCTCTTACACAACTCCCCAATCATATTGCATCCTCCCCGTTCTTCCTGAACCAAAAAATGGTGCTCTTGTATAGGCAGAAAACTTGTTTCCACTTTTTAACTTTTCAAAAGAAGGATTTGGCTCTATCTGGAAGACTCAGTTATTATGGATCAGTAGATTTTTTGGTATTTTCTTTCAAGTGGCAGTAACCTCTGATTTTTCAAACTCACTCCATGTAGCTAAGACAGTGTGCATTGGCCTTCTTATTTGCCAACTGTTATAGATCCATAGTAGTCACCAGCTATAGTAGCCTGCAGGTAAGCACAAATGAGGCTGTTATAAGCTTCTGATCAATTAGACAGTAAAAGATTGGGAGAGACAGAATGGTGTTTCTTGATTGCTGCATAAGTAAGGTAGGCACTAAGAGTCTTTCAATCAGCCCCATAGGCCTTCCTTGGAAATTTCCTTTTCTTTTTAAGGTTGTTGAACAATGCAGTGATTGATGGTGGGAGGGAATGAATCTACAGAATAATGTTTCATCATAACACAATTTGAAATGCTGGGAAAACAAGATTTTAAACTTTTCAATAGGATTAGCAGACTATATTTAGCCAGCCAAGGGCAAGTTTGCTTTTGGAAGAGTTCATTTGAAAGCAGTGACTCTATAGTTAAGCAGAAACCTTGGATTTAAATCTATAACTTTCCTTTGCCTCATTCATTTAAAAACAATGCATATGTTTCTTGGTCAAGAAATGACCCTATCATACCAGGGTCTTCATCGTTTTTGGTTTTTTTTACATATTGCTGATTATTCTTTTTTGCAGGTTCAGTCCACCTACGCATCCCAGAATCTTCTCCAGTTGGCACTGCCATTGGAAGCATTAAAGCCTCTGATGCAGACACTGGGAGAAATGCAGAACTTGAATACCGAATTATTGATGGTGACGGAAGAGACATGTTTGATATTGTAACACAAAAGGACACACAGGAGGGCATTATAACAGTACGAAAGGTGCATATTTTTCAATATGATGCATTGTATGCTTGGAACTACTAACCATTCAGTATTTTCTAACATATCCAAATATTTAAGTTGTATACATTCTAAAAAGTACAGTAGTTGATGAATTTATTGGGATATTTTGGGGAAATCTTCCTGGTAGCATATGATTTCATCAGAATTATCAACTATACAATAACATGCAAAAAGGTGTTGTTGTTGTTTTTAAAAGATTGCCTTGTTTTGAAACAGCAATAACTTTGGATGGGTGTTTTGAAATTCTACTAATATATTTGGTATATAAAAATATACAGCATTGATATTATATACCCTCAGTTTATAATACTTTAATTTAATTATTCAATTCAAATTAATTTGGAATCCATAAAAAACAAAGACACCAAAATAGGCTGCCCAGAATAAAACAATTAAAACAACAAATAGTACCAATAATACAACTCATCCAATAAATCACCCAGCTTTGTGAACAGATTTTAAAGGCTTTCCAGAGCCAGATTTTAAAGGTTTTCCAGAATCCCAGAAGACTGGGTACCCTCCAAATATTTGGGGAGATGCTGTTCCAGAGGGTGGGGCCATGAAAGAAAAGGCACTCTTCCTGATTCCTGTAAGATGCAGCATTCAATTGAAGGGAGTGGAACTCTCTCACTCACCCAAACCTACCTGGTAGGCCAAAACAATTAGAGATAGATTTGAATAGTACATGGAAGCATCCTGAGCACCAGTGCCACTCAACTAGCAACAGAGGATACTGTGAAGTGCCCATTATTGCTTGCCCCACTGCATTTTGTGCCAGCTGTGGCTTGGGGATGATCCTCATGTAGAAGCATCTCAGCAGTCCATTCATGAGTTAGCCATGGCATAAATGATCACAAGAAGGAATCCAACATTTTCTAAATATTTATCCATTACCATCATAGATTGATCCCTACGAAGGTAATATAAATAAAATGTGGCCCGCGTCTTCCTACCCCCCCCCCCAAAATGATGCCAGTATTCTTTTAATCTGGCAATGATGTATTGACCAAATAACAGTGATGACAATGTCACAAATGTTGTTCAGAAGAACTTGATTTTTGCATCTTCTATAAAGTCTTCAGAGAAGGACATAAATTAATTACTAGTTAATACACACCAGCATACATTAAAATCTTAGCTTAGTAGCCAGCTGTAACATCAAATGCAAAACATTGAGGGAAATAATCTGTCTTCTTAAAGAACATATGCCGGTTGTTTGTTCAAAGCCAAGTATTTCAAACAAGTCAACTGGAATTATATTGGATTACTTTTTTGGCATCCAATCAGATGTCTTCTTTGGTGGCTTCCATTCAATGCCTGGAATTTACATTATTGCTCTGCAGTGTGTAACTCTACGCAATTCTAAAACCTCATTTGTGATATATTAATTACAATTCAGGATAAAAGTGTCCTAAAAAATTACATTAAAATGGAAAGGAGGAGAGTCTCAAGATAATATAAAAAAAGCAATATTTATTTCTAATATAAGATGACTTCTGAGTAAATTAGAAGATTTAAGCACAGTGTTGCTTCTTTTGTGTTTTATTTATGTTTAAATAGATTCTCCAAAGGTATTCTCCAAAGATATTTTGTGTTCATTTTTTGACTATACTTTCTCATAGCTTTTTCACTCCTTAAAAGTTAAAATGAAATCTTAAAATAGAATTTTTTTCTGTAATATATATATATACATATATATATACATATATATATATATATATATATATATATATATATATATATATATATGCACATACATACACACACACACACACACACACACACACAAACACATAGACACCTGGGCACAAACAGACCCCCCCGACACCTCCAGCTCAAACACACCCCAACCAGGCATACAGATGAAACCTAGCTTCCTAATAAATGATAGCCATCTGTTTACTTGAAGCCAAGCTGCACTAAAAGCCTCCAATACAGAAAACACAATGTTGCCAGTCAATCAAGACAAAAATTGCTACAAAACAGATAGAAGATATTAGAAACACAGCAAACTCCAAGCAGAACACAGCAAACTCCAAGACCAATAAACACAGACCAAGACTCCCAACCAATCAGGATGAAGAAAAAAAAAACATTCTAACACAGCAGTAGGCTAGCACCAAATTTAAAACAGAAATGGCTGTAAAAGCCTGATTCACAGATGAACACAATACAGAAGCCTGATGATGGCAGATGAGATTCTGCCTAAACGTCTCTACAACTTTAAAAGCACAACTGTAATGACGTGGGAAAATACCTGAACAAAGCTGAATACCAAACACATAGACATTTACACACATAGACTTTCATGCAGCATATAAATTCTAACCCCAAGCTTTATTATCTTTTCATTTTTGAAAAGGGATTAATTGCACATAAGTATTTTATATTTTAAAAATAAAACTATTATAAAATTCATTTTATCTAAGATCTGGGGGTAGGGTTAGGGAAGTGTCACCTAAAGACAGTCTGAACTTTTCCTTTATTTAAAGGCACATTCATTATACTTTGGAGAATGAAACCAGTTTTGGTGTAATTTGTTCATCTACTTTGAAGCTATGTAACTATATATTGATACTTCTTTTCTGCAAATTATTCTTTCCTGACTTGAGATAAGATGCATTGGCTCCATTATTAAAAATCCTGGTTTACAGACTGCATAATATAACTTTGAATATAAAAGGTCTACTTTATAAAAAAGGTATAGTAAGAAAATGTAAGAAATTACAATAGTTTCTGCTTTATCTACAGGACCTAGCACACAACTGGCCTTAAATGAATGGAAACAGTGCTTGGTATAGTTTTCGCAGATTTTGTTTTTTTGTGTTAATAACTGTATTATTTATTCATTTATTTTTAATACAGCCATTGGATTATGAGAATCGAAGGCTATATACTTTGAAAATAGAGGCAGAGAATCTGTATGTTGACCCACGCTTTTATTACCTTGGACCTTTTAAAGATACAACTACTGTGAAAATATCTGTGGAAGATGTGGATGAACCTCCTATATTTAGCAGATCTTCATATCTTTTTGAAATACATGAAGATATTGAAGTGGGCACCATCATAGGCACGGTCATGGCACGAGATCCAGATTCTGCTGCAGGCCCAATAAGGTAAATGCCAGAATCTAAAACATTACAGTTTATAGGAAGATGAGTTCTTTGTATCACTAATGAAGTTCATACTTTTGTTGTGAGTGACAAAATGTACAGAAAATAAGGAGAAAATGTAGCATCACATTACCTATTTAATTTGAGCCATGTGAGATAATCTTGTACAAATATATTGCAGCCTTACCTCAAGTAAGTCATCTCCAGACAATATTGATAGTTCCCTATATTCCCAGACATTATGGATAATGGGGGAAAAGAAATAATTTTTCTCTCTTTGAAGTTCCCAGATCAGTTGTCCCATGATATCTGCAGAACATCAGTTTGAGAAAGACTGATATACAGAGCATAACTTAATGCCATATAGTGTGACCATAGGTTAGTTTTCCCTGCTTGCTTGCTTTTAATAGAACTGAAAAAAGGCATTAATAAATGGAGGGAAATTACCAGAAATTCACATTTGAATTATACATTTCAATTTTAATGTGAAATTTGCCATTGTCTGCCTGCAGTTTCATTGATTTAATTTATTTGCACCTCAATTGGACAATATCAAATACGAAAGTTCCTAAATGGTTAGCAAATAGTACCACTGTCTGAAATCTCATGCTAAATATTTTATTTATATAGTAATACCCTATATTTAAATATAATTGAAAATATAATAGTTAAATATAACTTTCTAAACCTGAAATATGAAAAAGACAAAAAATATTATTTATTTCAATTATTTCAAGTATCATAGCTCTAATATTAAATTTAAATATAAAATCCTCAATAAATAATTACATAATAATTTCACATCAGCTCCATGTCTTAAATTTCTTCAAAGTATGTTTGATTAGATTATTTAATACAACAGTTTTATTGCTCTCGTACTTGCAGTGTAGTAAAACTTCAATTTAATTGATCATTTCTGGAGAAAAGGTATCCATAAAACCAGAATGCCCAAATTTACATAATTGACCTAATTTATGCCAAGTGTGTAATTATAATCACATTAGTGAATTTTATCAATTGTCTAGAGAGAGGGTTTAGAATTAATGGATGTCTATTATTTTCAAGGGTGAAGTATGATATAAATATTTATGAAAGTCTTTAAATAGAGTTCCTTTAAATCAAACTTTCATTGACATAATCCAACATCTGTGACTTAGTAATGAAAGTTGATTGGCTCTGCCAGAACTCAAGCTCTCTAAAGATTTTTTTTTTCCTTGCATAATGTCAACAACTGTCCAGACATTTTGGATAGTTGTAGGATAACAAAGAGTAGTTCAGCATCAGTTAATGAAATACATGGATAAATGAAAGAAAAGCTGGACAAATCATTACATACAAAACTGGAAAAGACTGAGCTTGTATCATTCCAAAGGCAGCTTATGACAGAGGATGAACACATTTCATTAAACCAAAAATACAAAGTCAAATGCTACTTATAAATCCATGTTAATATAATATTTTTTGTTAATTTGGAAGCCCTTCATATAAATGTTCCAAATTCCCATGAGGATGTCCTTTCATAATCTAAAGATCAAAACAACCATTATTGGAGATGGGAAAAAGAACTGTCCATTTAGTTTGTTACATCTTCTATTGAAAAAAGGGAGATTGGAACTTCCGATTGAACTTCCCCGATAATGGATCACTGACCATGATTGTCCATGGCTTTGGTCTGTGCTTCCTCATCAGAGAGCCCCAATCGTCCAGATTTGGGGCAGAAGCCATCTTGTATGGGTGGTGGAGGAAGGGGAGACTGCCAGCCGGGTAGACAGGAGCTGCATATCCCCTCCCTGGCTTGGCAAGCATTCCCTCCCAAAGACATCTGAAGCAGTGGTCTATAATGGCCACCCTGAAGGGGAAGAGTCAGCTGGAATAAGGTTGTGCAGGAGTAGCAGTGAAAAAGAGGACAGCATAGAAACCAGGAGAATTTTTGCAATAAGAAATGTGTCTAGAAAATAGTGGAATCTAGATTATCAAAAGGGGAGCTACAGACTGATATTATTTTATTATTGCTGTGATTGTTTTTTTTAAATATGAAATTAAGAGGGATAACCAAAATAAAGATTAATAGTATTAAACGAATTATTAAGCAATAACATAAGAAAAGATAAAATTTGTCTAGAAAACAGTGGAATATAGAGTATTAAGATGGGAAGTAGGGACTGATATTGTTTTACTATTGTAGTGACTGTTTGCTTTTTTATGTTATGAAATTAAGAGAGGTAACTAGAATAAAGATATTAATAATATTAAATGAATTAATAAGTTGTGGTAAACAGAAAAGGAGTAATGTTAAATATTAATATTTAACATTATTATTATAGTTCTTATGAAATGATGGGATTAATTATGTCTTTTTTATCTATAATTTTATTAATCTAGATATATATATTTTAGGTAATGAGAAAGGGAACTTGCAGACCCAGGTTTAAAAGAGATATATGTAATGTAGTAACTATTAGAAAGTTATTATTGTGTCTTTTTTTTCCTTTTTTTAAAGTGTTAACTCAAAATTAAATCATGGGAATCTTAGGCAGGATTAATTATGTGATATGTTTAACCACAGGGATGGCACCTTGAAACTGGAAATAATAGGGGTGTTGCATTTGCTGTTGTTACCTTTTTTATGTTGGAAATGGGTGAATTTTTGTAATGATGAATTAAATATAGATGAGTAAATTTCAGATCTGACAGAATAAGAAGATAAAATATAATGAATATGAAGATATATATGCTGTATTAAGGAGTTAAAGAAATAGATTAAGCAATCTATTGGAAAAATTATAAAATAAGATGGGAAAAGTTTAATGATTAAAATTAAAGAAAATATATAAAGTAAGATTAAGATAAGTTATCAAATGTGAAAGATGAATAGGAAATGAAAGTCAAATTTGTAATGGAAATGTGTTAACCTGAAATCATACTGTTTACTGAAAAAAGCTTTTTTTTCCCCTAATATGTGAAAATTGAATAAAACTTTTGCAAAAATAGGGAGATTAAATACAAATAAGCAACATAGTTTAAGAACAATATGTTTAGATACTTCTGCATACTTCACAACTGCCAGAGATTTAAACATTTATTTTGTCAGGAAATATCTGAAAATACTAGTGTCAGTTCCAGTGCATTTTTCTGTATAATCTCAGAGCAGATTCTTAGAACTATTGTAAGATTTAAACTTTTACAAAATACTCTGTAGGTGAAGAATGAACTAGAAATAGTGATCATACTGAAAGGCAAAGCTCCTATGCATTATAGGCAATTTGCAATTATAATAGGTGTGTTTCAGAGTAGGAACCATAGGGTTTCATTAGATCTTTCTAATTATTATATTTTTTTAACCAACAGAGGTAATATGACTAATAAAGGTAAATTACTGTATTTATCAGAGGGGAGCAAAAGTTGCTACTTGGCAATTAAATTACAATAAGTGATTATTATGCTTCCTGTCAAAACTGTCTTTTTAGTGGAATAGAACAGCACTTGATGCAACAAAACCGTTCTTATAAAAAGGAGAGATTAAATATAAGCTCTATGGAACAATAATTATATATATTTAGGTTAGCACCATGTATCTTTTCAACATTAGCAAACCAGGTAGAAATTACCTTTTATGCTGATATAGTTCACTGTTACCTTATGTTTCACAGTTAAGAGGCATTGAAAAGGCCGCCTGCATGCTATTGCTGATATGAATATTCTCTATGTGTTACTGGAAGTGTAGTAAAGAAATGTATAAAAGAGAAAGTTCTCAGTAGAAAAGGCGCATGGTCTATAGTACTCCAGGTCATACAAAATCAAGTTTTAAGTTTTGCTCCATCTGCCAGCATTACAGATGCCTTAACCGTACTGTCTATGAAATGGAGCAATGCAAAATCCATAGTATTGTGACCATCTGTTGAATGCCACTAATTATGATAACATCAGGAAGATTTTTGGTGTGGTGCAAACGTGTCCTTGCTGTCACATCTAGTTCCAACCATTGCAGCTTAAACTTTATGGATGTTAGATTGAATACAAACATCTTCATATTCAGTCTGATTGACCTAACTGTCAGTTCTAAATATGTTTAAGTCTAGAAATGCCAGTTATCTTTGATTATTGACAGAAACTGTAATATTGTCGCTGTTCTAATTATTGCATCTTGAGTTAAACAACTTCATGAACTGTTGCTTTCTTAAGATCTCAGTATTTGACAGGAAGGCAACATATGGGGACAGGTGTTGTTGAAATCATCAAGATGGTCAACATGGTGCCGTGATTTAAGCATATTGAACATGGATGCATTGTTGCCACTCATATAAATGGTACAAGATTTGCATCTCACATTATCTAGCACTTGCTGGTTTAATGCTTTATAAAAGCTGCTGACAACTATGTTACTACTCTCAATTAGAATAACTTGCAGTCACAAGATGAAATGTGGTATATAGGTACATCTCAACATAAAGCTCTTTTTCTTTCTACCAATCGTTAGGTTTGCTTTGGATCGTCACACTGATCTTGATAGAATTTTCAACATACATTCAGGAAATGGATCAATCTATACTTCTAAAATGCTTGACCGAGAAATATCAGTGTGGCACAACCTTAGTGTAATAGCATCAGAAATCAGTAAGTTCATTATCATTGGTGTATACATTTTATTTATTGTGTCTAGTGAAATATATCTTAGCTATGCAATACAGGTAGACCTTGACTTAAAAGCAACATTTATATTGCTAAGCAAAACATGTGCTAAGTGAATTGTTCTCCTGTTTTACAACCTTTCTGGCCACAGTTGTTAAGTAAATCACCACACTTTTTAAAATTAGTACCATGGTTGTTAAATGAATCTGGCTTCCTCCTTGATTTTGCTTGTCAGAAGATCACAAAAGGAGACATTGTAAACGTGATAAATTTAAGTCAGTTGCCAAGCATCCAGATGTAAATCCTGTGACCATGGGGATGCTACCATGGACATAAGTGTGAAAAATGGTCATAAGTCACTTTTTGCAGTGCCATTTGTAACTTCAAATGGTCAGTATGTGAACTGTTGTAAGTAGAGGGTTACCTGTACAATTTTGTAGTCCTCCAGAAAAAAACAAGGGTGTGATAGTCTATTCAGCACAATTCAGCACAATTCAAATATGTGAGTTGTGAATTCAACACACGCTTCCCTAGATAGCCATGTAGCTATGATATTATACAAAAACAAGAAAAGCTATTTGAAAAAAGTTTTCTTTTCTTTTGGAAATGTTAACTTCTGAATCATCTCCATTTGTATTCCCACAATGGCAGGGCTGCAATTTATATTAGGAAGGGATTTTATTCAGCGCTATACATAGTAGTAAGGAGAATTTCATCACACTGTTGAGTATATAGTGTATCTTTATCAAAATGGTTATTTTGCAGGGTGTGAAATCATTAGTAATTTTTCCCCTATTTAAGGCTATTTTGATATGTGATATCAAAGGTTGTGCTGATTGGTGATGCAGAGAGGAATTTGGAAACTAGCAAGTTTGAATAGGCTGAAAAGGAAAATTAAACAAGAATATCAAAATGGTTATTTTGCAGGGTGTGAAATCATTAGTAATTTTTCCTCTATTTAAGGCTATTTTGATATGTGATATCAAAGGTTGTGGTGATGCAGAGAGGAATTTGGAAACTAGCAAGTTTGGATAGGCTGAAAAGGAAAATTAAACAAAAATATAGTTGTGTTCTTATCCAATTGCTCTGTACTTTATTGGAGCTAATTAAAAATAATATCCTAATTAGATATGTCCTGGAATAACTTATAATAATGTCATTCTAAGACATCTGTAGTATGAAATATAGTTTTCCTTGAAACTGGAAGAAGCAAATTGTTCTTTATACTTCTTCCCATCTTTCCAAGTCTCAAAATAAACTGTTTCTTTTTAATGTTTGATGCTTCTTTGCTTGACCCAAAACAGGGGGACTAAGATGCTTCTTGCTCTGTCTGAAACTTCCAGAAACTTGAAGATAGTAGATTTGAGCCCTATCCATTCATTTGAGATTAATACCACTTTGGCCATCAGAGTTAAAAAAAAAAAGTGATCTCTGGTGATCAAACTGTTGTCCACCACTATTTTACATTTGTTATTTATTTGAAAAGGCATAGAAAATAAGCAATAAGCTTGGTGCCATCTGTCCATAACAGAACACAAACTGAGCGCAAAGAGATTATCAGAAATGCCTTCCGATTGAAAATGTGTTTATCCTTTAAAGAAATCTTTAAAGTAAAATGCATTATATTTGTGGATATCCTGGTTCAGGACTGCAAATCAATTTTTAAACAAAATTGCCTATTTCCCCTGCTTTGACAGACAATCCCAAAGAGATGACCCGTGTTTCTGTGTACGTACGAATATTGGATGTGAATGACAATGCACCACAATTTGCTGTATTCTATGACACTTTTGTGTGTGAAAATGCAAGAGCAGGACAAGTAAGTCAATTATACACATGCATCAAACTTTCTAGTATTGTTTTAGGAACAGGAAAAAATAAAAGATTTCATCTAACAATAATTTGGAAATGCAACATGAAAAAGTAAAAATGGCTATCAACAAATCAGAATCCAGTTTGGTATAGATGTGCTTTCTAAGAAATGCCAACACTACCTTTTTGTACCTTCACCAAATACTTTATGTTCTTCAAACTTTTTTTCCTCTCAACTCCTTTTCATTTTGTTCTTTTCTCCCATAAATAAAATAATTTTGTATGGTATCTTTGTGGAAGAAAAGTATGCTATAAACTATTTCTTGTAATCAGTTTGTGTGTGAGAGAGTGTTTGTGCATGTGTGTATGATTTTCTTTCATTACACAGCTCAGTCTTTCATTTGATATGGATAAAAACATCACTGACAGCATTTCCTTCTGCAAATGCTATTTTTATCTCAGTCAGCTTGCTGTTGACAAATGTCACGAAAGAATAAAAAGTTGTTAGTTTCAAAAAGAGAGAGAGAGAGAGAACATATGGTTTCCTTTACCCACAGAAGGATGTAGAGTACAGAACACCAATAAAAGATAGTTTTGATATAATTGAGATAAGCAAAGCACTGAGCATTAAGGCCCAGTGAAACTCAGAATCCTGTCAGAAATTTCCTTTTGAGACAAGGGAAAACCAGTTGTTTTAAGGGTGAAAACTGTTCCTTTCCCTTAATTCCAATGTGTGAGAGAAGTTATGAGAACAAAGCAACTTGATTCTGAGTGAACAAATGACAAGAGAAAGAAGAAACAAAATAATCACCATCCTACTTTCATGTTATTTTTGTAGAAAAAAATAGGAATCAAAAGCTGGGCTCATTAAGGGAGCAGGTTTGGGATGCCCTCTCCATCCTCCAAATAAGACCATGAGTACTTACTAGTCAAGCTTTACTATAAGAATTGGGAGCCTGGATTATGGAATTGCTGTTGATATTGATAATTGTTAGGGGACTGAAGGCTAAAACATATGAAGAGCAGTTTCAGGAAATAGGCATGTCTAATGTAGTGAAAAGAAAGATTAGAGGTGACATAATAGCAGTTTTCCAATATTTGAAAGACTGCCACAAAGAAGAGGGGTCAGCTTATTTTCCAAAGCACCAAAAGGCAAAACAAAAAAAAAAATGGATGGATGGAAACTAATCAAGGAGAGAAGCAACTATAACTAAGGAGAAATGTTCTAACAGTGACCCTAACAATTAACTAGTGGAACGGCTTTCCTTCAGAAGTTGTAGGTACTCCATCACTGGAAGTTTTTAAGAAGAGACTAGACAGCCACTTTTCTGGAATGATACAGGGTCTCCTGGTTGAGGAGGAGATTAGACTAGAAGACATGCAAGGTCCCTTCCAGCTCTGTTATTTCATTATTTTTCTCTGCTTTCATAAAATTAAGAAGCACAATTGAATGTGATTGTTGCTCAGCAATTCTTGGCTCAGGAAAGTGGAGAAGAAAAGGTCAAGGGGTAGGTTTTGGCAGGTTTTTTTTTTTTAAGTAGACATTGTATCAATATAGACATTAGGAATATTTCCAGAGAATGTCTCCCTTGAATTACTTGGAACATTATAAAAGGAACACATTGTGAAACTACTGCAGTTAGTCAAAGTAAAGAAATCAGATTTTTTTTGCATATGGTACCCAGAGTTATGTTAAACAAATAATTTACCATCTTATATCGACAAATTTGTTACTTGATTGAGGAAATAAATGCAGTGGTGTGAAACTAATTTTATAGTCTTTTTCCGTGATTTTTGCCTGTTTTAACTTGGAATAAGATTGTGTTTTATTAAACAGAGAAAAACATACCTTTTGCCTTACTGAGTAATTTAAAAACCAGTACATTTAACTCCTCAGAGAAAGTTGACAGAGAATATCAAAAACTCATGGATATGTGCAGCAAATTATGGAATGAATGGAAATATAGAGAGACAGAGATTTTTTTTAAAGGGGAAAAAAGAGCAATCACTCACAGCCCAATTTCTTTGAAAGACTTGCTGCTCAAATATTGAGAGAGAAATGCAAAAGGCAGCATTTCCATTTAAATGCTAATGGTATATTACAAATTAATAGAAGAAATCATGTTTTTTTCTTTAAAAAAGATTTTTAATCTCTGAATGTTCATGGTTTTCAAAGCATTGCAAACCACCTGGATTTTGCTGTGCAAAAATAGAAAATGTAGAAATAGAAACACATTTTATACATCTTTCAGAATAAGCAAAAGGCAATAAAATATACCTCAGTGCAAGAACAGCAATAAAAACAAATCCAAGTGCAAGTACATTAGTAGGCATAAGTAACTCCCTTGCATATTGATTTCCCACCTATTGCCTGTTTTATGTACCTTTGTCTTGAACAGAGGTAATCCAGGCATGAGAAATAGCTGGGCTTTGGAATTATACCTTGTGACCCAAGGAAATAAATTATGAGTTAAAGTTTCCTACCAGAACAATTAGTCAATGCAACAGTTTGCCTTGAAGGGCAGTATGTGCTCCATCCGTAGAGTTTTTAAAGAACTGATTGGACAGCCATTGGTCTGAAATGGTGCAGAATCTCCTGCTTGAGCTGGGAATTGGATTAGGAAACTTTAAAGATACCTTCCAGCTCTGCTACTCTCATATTTTATTGGAATAGGATTGACAAACAAGATGAACTTGACTGTTTTCACACTGTTTCCCTTTTCTGCTTTCATGCCTCTGATGGCTGTGTTTTGTATTGTGACAGCCTAAAATTAAAACAGGAACTGTAACCCAAATATCTCAGTTTTGCTGGTATGGTTTGATGAAACCAGAAAATTATCATGTTTTATGTGCAGGCTTATTAAAGGATGAATGGGGAATCAGAGGTTTGTAATGTTATACAATAGTTTTGTTGTACCAGGTGTACATATATGTGATTGTCAATACCACTACTGCAACCATTTTGTAATTTATCCAAGGTGTCACCACCCAAAAATATTAAGGAACCTAGTTCACAGTAATATCAAATTGGGCCACCAGTAGAATATTTGGTAGCCATGATATTCTGTGTATCTCCGGATTTCTTAAGTAACTTGCTTGGCAACAAGGAACCAAAGCGTAACATTTATATTTGTTGAGATCTGCATAAAGTTATTTCATTGTTCAAACAAAAGAGAAGGAGGAAATGGATGGATGGATGGATGGAATTAAACTATATTACACTAAATTAATATTACAGTGTAAAATCATCATTAAGTTTTTGTATGAAACAGATAATTAAACAAGAGGTGGAAATCTTGAAAAAATATAGACATGAATGACTAAAAAACAACAATCATCCTGTATTACACAAAACTACTTTGCTTCTTCCCGTTCATCTATGTGTGTTCTAAGGGGAAGGGAGAAATTAAAGCATGGTATGCTTTTCTCTCCATTTGGATTTAGACTTGTGCACCAAAGGGCTTAATACTGAGATTGGTTGGTTTAAGGATTAGAAGCCCAACTGAAAACTGTGGAAAGTCAGGTCTCCTGTTGCCTACCCCAGCTTAAGAAAATCAGCCAATGTGCCTAATATATAACTGATTTTGTTATATTCTGTAAAGACATTGCGTGCCATTATACCAACACATTTTTATTTAATTAAAATATTTCAACAAAATTATTAAATTATTTCAACAAAATTATTAAATTATTTTAACAAAATTATTAAATTATTTCAATAAAATTATTAAATTAATAATAAAATAAAAGATATGTTATTAATATCTTTTGTAATTCTTTTTATTATTATTTTTAAAACAATCAGTCATGTATATTGCAAACTGTACTTCCTTTTTCTTTATTCTTCCCTGCAGCTAATACAGACCATTAGTGCTGTTGATAAAGATGATCCCCTTGGAGGACAAAAGTTTTTTTTCAGCTTAGCTGCTGTTAATCCAAATTTCACCGTCCAAGACAATGAAGGTATAATGCATACACAATGGGGATGATTAATTCTCATACACATTTCTACAGTGTTTCCTTTTATTGTACTTAGCAGATAAATGTTCTCTGATTTAGGGAATTGGAATAGATTTTTTTTAAAAGAAGAAATCATTGATGAAATAAAAAAAGAACATATGATAAAATACAATACAGTCTTCATAATATAATCAGAAAATAATATACAACATGGAAATTAAATGAGTAAAGGTATTAAGATAGAATATCTTCGACATATTATTAAATCTAGTTTAGTGACCAATTTGTTGTACATCTTCTCAGTTTGGTACAATATGTTATTTCAATACAGCAATATTTAGATAATAAATTCTTAATATGTTATCATTTAGGTCCTTGATTGGATATAGCCAAGAGAAAAAAAGTGGATATTCTACCAATAGTAATTACAATTTTGTGTATTGATGTTAAAATGATATAATTATTTGGCTTTTTCTTCAAAATTAAATATAACTTTGGAAATGAAATGAATGTTTCTTTTGTAGAAACAAGCTACTTAGATTAATTAGAACTGTAGGGAAAAAAATAATAGAATATAACTGCTTTCCATGTAGACGGCCCCAAATTCAAAAGGTTTTACACAAATAAGTTCGACTTAATCAGTATATGACAATTGCTGGTTTTAAATATGTATTTCAGACCAGGATCTGGTATGGCTGTTACATTGCAAATTTTAAAGAAATTAGAGATCTAGCTTACCTGCAATCAGGGATGGGATTCTACCAGTCCACACCTATTCACTAGAAATGGTTGTTAACATTCTTAGCAGTTCGGAGAACCGGTTGTTAGAAGAAATTACTGGCCTAATCCTGTAAGGAAGGCAGGAAGGAAACATTCTAGTGTTGCTTACAGAAACTTCCTCTCCTTAACCTTTATTACATTCTTGGCAGGACTAGACTTCCTGTTTCAGGAACTTCTCTAGAGCTTTTTTCCCCCTCCTTTGTGGTACTTTGCTTGTGTGGAGTGACCATTCAAAGTTACAATGGCACTGAAAAAAGTGACTTATGACCATTTTTCACACTTACGACTGTTGCAGCATCCCTATAGTCATGAGAGGCCAGGCAAGGTGATGCATGCCTCGATGTGAGTGATATTGAGTTGGCCACACCCAGCCAATAACATGACCATCAAGCCATGTCCACCCAGTCACATGACCACCAAAGCACGCCCACCAACTAAGCCACGCCCACAGACCCGGTTGTTAAAAAATTTGAATCCCTCCACTGCCTGCAATGGTCCAGGAAATTGCACTATACTATAGACTCTGAGAGTTCAATTAAAGAGGCATTTTGCTTTCTAGTGTGCTGCCTTCTACCACATTACCTTATAACTTAATTCTCAAACAAAAGTTGCAAATTTATCACTGAGAAGCCAAGTATATACATTCAGGGAAAAGGGGGGGAAAGAGCACCTTTGAAGGGGAGAGGTAGCATTATTATTTAGTGCCATATTAAGAAAACAATAGCATCCAGAATAGCTTTTGCATAGTTATAGAAAGGAGCTAATATCCCCGCAGAAGATTTAGTCATACAAAAAGTACCGGAATGCGCCAAAATGAATAAGCTCACATTGGAAATGAAAGGCAAGGAGGATTCCTAATATTATGCAATATGGGATAAATGGTATGAGTGGTTAAAAACAGATACAAAGATTAAAAAGAAGGATTAAGGTAAATAAAGCAAGAGACCTTAATAGATTATCAATATATATATATGTATATAATAATGTATATAGGATATATGTATTTGTCAATGCCAAAATTTTCTTACGAATATGAGTGAGATTTGTATTTTTGAAAAACATAATAAAAACAATTTTTAAAAAAGAAAAAATAAATAAATTTGCTGCTAACATTGATTTCAATGTGTGAAAAATGGCAGTGAAGCTGTGTAAGTGTAGCTGTGAATCAAAAGGTACCCTGTATAAATTGCTTCCTAGGATCAAACTCTCTATAGTATATGGATTGCATTCCTTGGTGGGATTAATTGTAATGTATGTCTTGTATGTGACTTCCTGCTTCAGATAACACAGCCCGGATTTTGACAAGAAGGAATGGCTTTAGCCGACATGAAAAAAGCACATACCTCCTTCCGGTGGTGATATCAGATAATGACTACCCTATCCAGAGTAGCACAGGCACACTCACAATCCGGGTGTGTGCTTGTGACAGTCAGGGAAACATGCAGTCCTGCAATGCTGAAGCTTTGCTCCTCCCAGCGGGCCTTAGTACAGGCGCACTCATTGCCATTCTGCTCTGTATCATCATACTCTTGGGTAAGTTTTGAGGGAATAGTCACATGCTAAATGCAATACTACCAAATGCTAGATACTACCAAGCTGCATTGGGTGCAACCCTTGCAAAGATAGCATTTTTGACCCTCCTTGCAACCAGTCAGAAATTAAGCCCTTTGTAGCTTCTATAATTTGAGAGTCAACCTTGGATTATAAAGCAGTTGGATAACAAGTCATACAGAGGCAGACCATGTAAGCCCAGTTCAATTTGTAAAATACTGCATTGAAACCCATTACAAACCACAGAGAAAGCATGAACTATTGCTACCAGGTATGCCCCAAATGGGAAGATATTAGATTTGAAGACAGAGCATTCAAAATGTTTCCTTGGAACAATATTGAGTTGGCTGCATTGTTATGGAACATAACAAAATTATGAACAGCTTGAGTGTTTTGCCTTTCATTAAAACAAAACTTGAAACATTTACAATGTTCTTTCCATGGGAAATATTGTAAAAATTGGTATGAGCCCTTTGATGTGTTCCCTTTTACAGCCTACCAAAAGTAACTGGCATAGCCATATATAATGGCTGCCATTTGTCATCAAAATTGCAGGAAAGATTAAAGAAAACTCTTGAATAACAGGTCAAACTAATCCCCTTTTAATCAACACCAGAGGAGCAGGAGACTACAAGACCTCCAAGGTCACTTCCAACTCTGTTATTCTGATTGGAAGTTTAGAATATGCACAGTCCCAAATACTTTGGAGATTACCATCTCATGTCAGAATGTAGGGCGGTCTACCAGCAGATACTACTGCAGGTAGCATGTCCACCTAGCCTTCCCTTCTGGATGGCCCCTAACTTCCTCTCCTCTGAATGTTATTCCTTCTGCCCATTACAGCAGTGCACTTAATGTCACAGTTGCCTTGTGTTCCAGTGAGCTGTATTCAGCATATAAGGTAGCATCTACCTATAACTTGATTCGCCCATTCCTCTTAGTGCACAATGACAAAAAAGTAAAATATGTAAACTCCACCTTTATGTATCCAAATATCTTAAATGAAGTGGATGTATGGGTTGGTACCTGATGGTCACAGATATAGCAATATTTCTTCCAGAATGACAGAAATATAGTACCATCTAGCTGCTGAAAGTAGCCAAAATTGCCCTAATCCTAACTAGCTAATAGTATCACAGCCTTGAAATTGAAGACTTGCTTGTTCAAAGCCATAATTTTCATAACAGTTAGTGTGAATGTGATTGCTTTGATGTAACCTACTGTTTATTTCTTCATGGCTGTTTCATTGTAATGGCATCTTGCTCTGTTTAAGACCAGGAACCTTATCTCTAGGCTACAGACTGTTGCCACAGTGGAAAAGATACTTGTTTGGATGCCTAATAAAATCTTTAAGCATCCTAGAGACCAAAAGATGTTTACTGCATTCATCCAGCTGGACCATATTTTTTCTAACAAATAACAGGAAGCATAGCATGGGTTTTCAAGATTAAGCTTGTGGTATATTTATCACCAATACATATTAAACCTAATTAAAGAAATTGTGTCTCCCAAATGATAGACTGGTCTGATTTGCAGGGATCAAGCAGGGAACGTCCTTTGAAACGCATACCCAGAAAAAAAAGTCCAGGTTAAAATCAAAGACATGACCACTCTTTTCTCTGACACTCTTTTTTTAAAACAGTGTAAAGCTGGACAGAAGAAATAACACAGCTTAACTGCTATGAGAATGTGGGAAATAGAGTATTTCAAAAGCAGACAGTCATATATCCACCAGTTTTAGGACAAGCAGCAGTAGTAGCAATCCAGAGAGTCACAGAATCCAGTAATAAGTGCTTTGTTGCAATCCAGATCTTCCTCTCCAGGTGTCCCACTGGCAACAAACAGATCCAGACTAGTTCTCAATATGCCATCTGTTGCCTATATGCCTACTGCATTATTCCAACATTCAGTTCCAGATTATCCAACCTGGGCTAAAACAAACATTTATACTAGCCCAAGTAGAAAACTCAAAAGACGATGTTCCCTTTTGCTAGAAAGATAGTCTTAACAGTCTTCTTTCATACTTTGAATAAAACACTCAAAACAAAATTGTGAAAATTGCTAAAATAGAGAACACTCAAGTCATTTTGCGCATCCCTAGTTATATTATCACAGTAATTCAAAGTGTGTATATTTCTATCACCACTGTGGCCTTGGAATTTCAGTCGAAACATATACATATATACATATAAATATACATATATGTCTGTCTATCTGTCTGTCTGTCTGTCTGTCTGTCTGTCTGTCTGTCTGTCTGTCTATCATTAAAAATCCATTAGATGTATATTGATTATATTGACTGCAAATACATAGTTTTCTTAGTAATTCTTTCCTCAAAAGAAACAGCTTTTTCTTCACCCTTCAAATCTGAATGAAATTGTATAGGAAAACATTGTATAGGAAATTGTATAGGAAATCTGATCAAAAGCTTGACACCATTTGTTTTGTAAAACAAGAAAGCATTAGTACTGTGTTCTATTGTACTTTATTTTAAAATAAGAATTTTTGGGTGGCTTCTTTTAATATCCCCATAAAGTGCCTGCAGTAGTATAGGATAGAAACAAATAATACAGGGCTTGATAAGTATACAAAAGGGAGGGAGAAAACTGCAGCTCTTAATGAAATGTTTGTCCCTTTTTTTCACTATGGTATATTTATAGTAACTTAAAAACAAGAAAAAAATGGGAAGGGGTATTCAGTTTTCAATTTGTACATAATTGATTTCTTTTATGGTTTTTTTTTCAAAAACAAGATTCATTTAGCTAATGGTTGATAGATTAATCAGCAGCTGCTTGACCATGAATCTGTCATTACATGTTCAGGTGCAAGAATATATAATTATTGCTTGAAACAAGGATAGAAGTTGACAATTAACTTCCTATTCTTTTTCTGTGTTTCTATGGCAGCCTCCTCAATCTAAAGCCCTCTAGTTATATTGGAATTACAACTCCCCAAATTATCAACAAAACACTAAAGCAAAGCAGAAATGTTGGTCTGCTTCAGCGGAGATTTTTACATTTCTTCCTCGGTTCATTCCACAAGTCAAGAATCTGAATAATTAGATGTATCCAAAAAGAATATAGCAAAAAAGTCTTATATTAAATCTTTTCAGATAGAGAGACCATAGGCAAACAGGCTACAATTGATGTCATGTACAAAGTTAATAAAATAACAATGCACCTAATAACCAAATTGTAAAGAAGTGAAGGTTCAGTGGCTTAATGATGCTAGAGATGGTCTCTGTTTCAGCAGTTTGAGTTTTAGCACTGTGGAACAGGGTGAGCACCATCACTTGCCTCAGCTTCTGCCCACCTAGTAGTTTGAAAGCATGTTCTATGCAAGTAAATATAGCTACCACTTCGGTCAGGTGCTTTGTGCAGGCAGTCAGATTCCTGCCCAGCTTTGAATCTTTCTAGTTACAACACCTCTTTGCAAGCAGGGGAGGTAGGGGATCCTTGGATGCTGCTGCAGAATAGCTGCTCATGTTTCTTCTGGTTCTTCTTTCTCTTATGGTGCACTATGAGAAGCGCACAAGCATGTTTCTGATAGAGCTGGTAAACAGACAGCCAAACTACTACTCTACAATTGCATTGTAGTCTCCTGGCGAATGTAACAATACCAAATGATGATGATGATGATGATGATGATGATGATGATGATAAACTAAGTTGTATACTTGTGTCTATAACGAAATGTGATTTTTAGTTAATTCATGTTTTTCTTTCTTCCAAGTTATAGTGGTGTTGTTTGCTGCTCTAAAGAGGCAGCGCAAGAAAGAGCCTCTGATCCTTTCTAAAGAAGACATCAGAGATAATATTGTGAGTTATAATGATGAAGGGGGTGGAGAGGAAGATACCCAGGCTTTTGATATAGGCACTTTGAGAAATCCTGCAGCTATTGAAGATAAGAAACTCCGTCGAGATATTATCCCAGAAACATTATTTATACCACGGAGGACTCCTTCTGCTCCAGATGACACAGATGTCCGTGATTTCATTAACCAAAGGTTGAAGGAGCATGATCATGACCCCTCTGCTCCACCTTATGACTCCCTAGCAACTTATGCCTATGAAGGAAATGATTCTATAGCTGAATCCTTGAGTTCTTTAGAGTCTGGCACCACTGAGGGAGACCAAAACTATGATTACCTCAAGGAATGGGGGCCTCGATTTAATAAGCTTGCTGAGATGTATGGTGGAGGCGAAAGTGATAAAGACACTTCCTAACCTACGGTAGGATATATAGTTCAATTGAGAGGAAGTAACTTTACAGATACCTTTTCCACGTGACAATATTTGATGTTCAGGAGCATTCTCCTACCACTCAGCACAATGTTTCTTTTTCTTCTTCTTTTTTCTTCATTTTTGGTTTTTGAATTGCTCATTAATGTCCTTTATTCTTTTTTGTGAAATGTCACATGGAATATAGTCAGCATTTTATTTCACCCCATTCTGAAAGCCAAAGCAATTGAAATTTGGTGTCATCCATTTTATTAAATAAAGGGATGCACTGTTTGAGCAGGTATATAATCTCTCAAACAGTCATATGAGAGTTGCTTCTGTTAAGTCCATGTTCCTCACTTGCAAGGATGACTTTGAAAAAGACCCAGACTGTGATCTACAAAAAGATCATGCATGCACATTCCACATGCATACCCACATTTTGCTTGGAAATGTGTTTCTTTTTCAGAAACTATGCACAGAAGACCCCCATAAACCGTATTAAGCATTTTCATTCAGAGAGCATGCTCTCTCCCAAAACTACACACATAATGAACAAACTAGACTTTTGTTTTTGTTTTTTGGGAGAAAAAAGCTCCTCTGGAAAATAATTTAGTGTTGTATACCCTGAAAGTTTTTTATAGATACGTTCAGATTTCATTGTTTAAGAACAACAGTTATAATCGGGGGTTTTCTGCTTGTGCAGCTTCCGAAAAATGAACTGGGAAAAAATATTGAAATGGTATGCACAGTGTCTGCGCATTTCCTTTTGGATCATAACCCAAAAGAAGTAGGAAGAAAACAGTTGCCCCTATTCTGTACATTAAAAAAAATTGACCCCTGAAAATGTACACGTGGTGTTAATGTGATATGCAGCTGGTTTAAAAAGAAAAATTTTGTGCAACTTCATTTCATCAGATTCTATCTGCCAATGTTTTATATTTATATTTTTGTATTTATTTTTAAGAAATAAACCAGTTTTATAACGATTCTGTTCCCTGATTATTCTGTAAAAGGAAATAACATACTACAAGGTTAAGTAAAGCTCACTGAACACATTATGTGGGACTGTTGGACATTTTAAAGGTTTCAAACAATGATTGTTATGAATGCACTTAAGATTTTATTAACAGTGCAACCCTACTTGACAAACTTATAACAGAGTTGGAAGGGACATTTGGGGGGCGGGGGTTCTAAGTCCAACCTTCTCCTCAAGCAGGAAATCCTCCACCATTTCAGCCAAATGGTTGCCCACTCTGCTCTTAAAAATCTCCAGTGCTGGAGGCAAGTGATTAATTGTTCTAACTTGTAAGGAAATTTCTCCTTAGTTCTAGGCTGATTGTCTCCTTGATTAATCTACAGACATGGCTCTGGCACATTTTCCTGTGCAGTTAGTCATGAAATGCAATAGAACATATTTACTTTGGATATTCATATAAGATTATCCTAAAATTATTGGTCAGACTTTGAGTTATACTGCTTACAGGCATATCTGGTGTGTGCATATGCAGCCATTAGCCTATATGCAACATGAGCTAAGCTATAGACCTTGATTAAAATACAGCACACAGCAGGAGGTAAAATGACATGTTGGGCATGCTTTTTAACTGAGTTTTCTGGTGTTAGCTTGCCATGGAAACACAGCAAATATTCTGGTGTTCAAAAAGAGAGCCTTTTTGCAGCAAAAAGACCTAGGACACTGTGAAGACCAGTACACTTATTTTGACACAAACTTTCATAGTTTATAGTCCGCTTCATTAAATTCGTGGAATTTTTTAAATGAAGATGTCAGAGAGAAATGAAATGTTGAAGCATTGTTCTTTCCCTGTTTAAGAGATAAGAGTGCTTCCTCCTCCCATGGCTTTTCATTGAACTGATTTTAAACCAAACTTGCAAATGCTGGAAGAGAAACATTTCCCCAACCCTTTTCATAAAATGGGCTATTCTAATTTTCTCCTCCTGTAACATTATCCTTCCCTATTCTGGGAAGTCTTTATATTAGCTAAACTTTGCATTACGGCTATCAAGATGCTTGGTAGTAGAATGTGTCTTTACATGGCTTTGTGAGTGCAACTGAGAAATAAAATCCCTCCCATGCTACTCCGTTCTTGCTTATATATGGTGCCCTTTACAGACCTTAAGAAAATAATTCAAACCAAGCCATCCTATGAAGGGAGTTTCCTGTCTTCTTGCTATTTCTGAAGAGAATTGATCCAGAGAAATTTCCTTGATTTTATGTGCTTATTCTGGGACAAAATAGGAAAAGTTGTGATGGCCAAGGACTTCACTTAATCCTACGAAGGTGAAGACTGGGAGTCAAAGAGAGAATCACTACATATAAATTCATGCAGATAAGACGGTTTTGAGGAGTGGAGGTTGAGAGTTATTTTAACTGTGATGGGTGTATTTTAATGTTTCACACTAGTGTTTTCATGTATTCTTCACTTCAACGTGGCAAGAGAATCTGTCTACTAACAGCAAGCATGGTACAGAGGGGGCTTCAGGGATGAGAAAAAGAAAACTCAAACACCACATTGAGTTCTGCTTCACAATTTAAAGTCAGTGCATCCTCTCCCAAAAATCTCTAGTGTGACATTTTAATAAAGCAGGGCTGTGGGTTATACAATGGTAGCAATTTGTTCAAATACAGCATTAGTTCAATGCTCCTAGCTGAAAATGAGATCATCAGGGAAAAGTAGGACAAGACAAGAGGGAGTGGGTGCATTCGTTTTCTAGTTTTGATATATGAATACCTGAATGGGGTCTACAATATCTTCTGCTATATTTGTATAGGGTTTCTTGGTTTTGTTTTGTTTTCCCCAGAAGAATACCATAAACCTGTTCAGCACAGGTTTCTCCCTTCAACACCTATCCAGTGCAAAGTAGTCAACCAAAAATTTTGGAGGCAACTATGTTACCTGGCCTTGGAAAAACTAAAGAGACATTTGATTAAACTCAACTCTTGGCAACTCCATCACTGTCTGTAGTTTTCTTGGTTGTATTCAAGAAAATAGTTTGCCATTGTGGATAGATCAGTGTGGCTTGAGAGAAACATAGGAGTTTTAGAGAGACCATCAATACATTAGATGCCATGTGCAACATGAGACTATTTCCTATCTCTTAAGGAGAGAATTGTCATCTGAGAAATTGTTGTGATTGGATAAGGCACAATAACATAAGAGGTTAAGAATCAGGTGATTATCTGGCTTGTAAATTAAGCTGTGGACTTCTGATTAGTTAACCAATATGAACTGTGTGAATTTGGCCAAAGGATCTTTTTCTGACTCTCCCAAGTACATTAAGTAATTCCATCTAAGAATATTTAACAAAACTAAATATATAGTTTTAAGACTTAGAGATAGAAGGTTTGCCAACCCTTGTGTCAACAGTCTTGTAATAAAGCTTGACCATTTACTTTGGAAGTGGGAAAAATGTTTATGCCTTTGTGTACAGCAAGCCTCTGTTAGCAAAATAACTTTCTGAAGAGACAAAATTAAACAGTTTAAACAATTTGTTTTACTTTAAACAAATATTTTTGTTAGGCTATAGCCCAGAGTATTTTTCTGAGCACAAATATCTTCAGTAATTGCTTTAATCCATCCTGGTTGAATCAAAGTCAAAATAAGACATGCTCACTATTTACTTAGGGTCTCAAAGCCTTTCTGTCCTGAGTTAAAAGTCAAAGTTATAATCCAGTGTCCATGTTTTATTTTCGTAACATAAATGGATTTTGAACAATTGCACCAACTTGCTTCAGTACAAACCCTATGTGAAAAGTTTAGAACAGGATCAAACTTTGGATTTCATCAAGCTGCTTTACATTTCATCATCATCTCCCATCAACCACAGCCAGGATAGGATCACTGGGAGAGATTATGAGAATTCAAAAGATCTGGAGGCACCATGTTGCCTGATTGGTTAAAACAAATATCATCTAAAGCAGGGGTGTCAAACTCACATTGTCACAGCAGTATCATGTGATATACCAGGACTTTTTTTCCCCTTCAGTAAATGAGGCATGGGCATGGACAGCATGAGATGCATGTTGCCCATGAGCTGGAAGTTTGACAGCCCTGACCTAAAAATATTTGCTTGTAGCTCGAAGTGTGCTATTTTGCTCTATGTATCCAAAAAGTGTTTCATCTTTTTTTATCAGTTCTTTAATATTGTCAGCACCTAACTTTATTTCTTTGCTTCAAAGTGGGTAAGTATTGACTTTTACAGAATAGTTCAATGCCCTCTTTTTTGTGGCAGTCCCTCAAATATTGGAACAGTGCTATTAAGTCACTCCGTAGTCCTTCTTTTAATTAAACTAGACATAACCAATCCCTGCAACTGTTCTTTATAAGTTTTAGCCTCCAATCCCCTAACCATCTTTGTTGCTCTTCTCTGTACTCTTTCTAGAGTTTAAACATATTTTGTACATCATGACAACCAAAACTGGATGCAGTATTCCAAGTGTGGTCTTACCAAGGCATCATATAGTAATACTAACTCTTCATGTGATCTTGATTCTATCCCTATGCTATAGGACCAAAACATCTTCTGAAATATGGTTACTAGATACATAGCAATATCTAAAGACATATACAATTTATATAACCAAGGGGAATCAAATAATTGCAGATAGAGAACAACAATTAATAGTTTCTAATTAATTTAATGATAAAAATTGGCATTATCAAAGTACAAAAGAAATTTGCAATAAAAAAAGTCAAAAGCAAAATAGTGTTAGCTGGGGGTTAATTTTGGTGGTGTTTAACTTGTTATCTGGGATCCCCAATAATCCTGGAAGTCAAATTAATATGAGAAGGAATATGAGAATATGAAAGGAAACTAGGAAGGGTTTGAAAGGAGTGAGGAAAGTGTACAAAAAGTGGCATTGAAAAAGAAAGACATGGGCTAAAAGCAGCAATAAGAGCAGGTACATATGTGAAAAGGATTGTGGTGCCCTTCATATCATCTTGCAGGTTTTTTTAAATATCCCTGGACAAGTCTATGTCAATGAAGACTCAATCAAGTGTCTTAAGATTGAACCATGGCAATTGGACCAAACTTTGCTCATCCAAGCAACTTCATCATTTAGAGCAAAATTTAGTCAGACAGAGTCAAAGAGCTGTTGGAATGTACCAGTTCTTGCCAAAACAACTCCAGGAAGGAGTAAAATTACAGAAAAGGAAAGGAACAAATAAGAGAATGATAACGAAAGAAATAAAAAAGATATTTAAAAAGGATCTTTGTTGTACAGGTTTTTCTGACCAAGAGATTACTTATTCAGTGTAAAAGAAAAGCATGGACAAAAAATCTTTCTGATAGTCAGAATGAACAGTTTTAAAAGGATGAACTGAACAGTGAATAGCAAGAATACATGGGATACCTGGTTTCAGCATCAAGGGAAGACAACATTGGTGGACCTGAGCCACACTTGCTTTACCATTAAGGAGAAGTTGAGAGCCACAGTGTGGATGGAGCTTTAAGACACATCTCCTTGGCAAAGGAAGAGTTTTGAGATACTTGTTTGCTTTATTTTGTATTTTCAAAATAAAACAACCAAATTATCTGTCTGTCTGTCTGTCTGTCTATCTATCTATCTATCTATCTATCTATCTATCTATCTATCTATCTATCTATCTATCTATCTAACATCTAAAGTACTTTCATTATTGTTTTCAGGATGGCAAGAGTTTCTGCCATCAGTTTTCAGTAGTTATAGACAAGTGGATCCAGACTTACAGAAAAGTGATATAAAGGCCACAGACTGCCATTTTTTGGCTACAGAATAAAACAAAAGTCCTTAAACTCTTCAGCTCATTGATTCCTTTATGAAGTTTCAGATTGGTCAGCAACCCCCAAACATTTATTGTACAAAATTATCATCAATAAATGAATAAATATGAAAATAATTTAATATATACCTTTAAGTAATTATATTATGAATTAATAATAATTAGGTGGCCATACCAAAAAGTCCTAGATTCCACTTAAAAAATCTGCACATTGACAAAATTTTCATCTGTCAATTACAAAAGGCCACGCTGCTTGGATTTGTACATATATTGTGCCAATACATTACAACATCTTATGTTCTTGGAAAGAATTCAATTCAAATAATGCCAGCTAAAGAACCAGCAACTGTGACTTCATACTGTTGTTTATATAATAACAATAATAAGAATAATATCCCCTTGGGTAGTCTAATCAGTCCTTGGGGTTTGATATTGTCTACTTTGGAGAACCCTGGAATAAAAGTCTAGGGAGATTCTCAGTCTTACAGGTCATGGTTATTTCAAAGGTGCTTTTTCAAAAGGCAACTGGACTTTCTGGTATTTCTTTGCGGATGTTTTACTTCTCATCCAAGAAGCTTCAGCTCTGACTGGATGGTGGGGAATGGAAGGCTCCACCATACAATCAATGTTGAAGAAGCTTCTTGGATGAGAAGAGAAATGTCTCCACAGAAATAGCAGAAAATCCAGTTGCCTTTTGAAAAAGCACCCGGAATAAAAGGATTAGAATTGAATTTATTAGTCAACCAGCTTCCATTCTGACAATGAATCCCATTATCCTTTTATTGCATATGCTCAAGAAGAGGCTAGGCATCCTTTTTTGAATTTATTGATTTCTACTGATTAAAGAGTTTAGACTAAGCTAATGGACCAAATTTTCTTTTCCAAGTCTAAAATTATTTGAACAATTCTGAAATCTTTGTTCCAGTCACTCAGGATTTTAACCTAAAACTCAGGACAAATATTAATTGATTATATTTCAATATATTTAGTGTTCTGCCCTCCTCCCACAACTTTCAGTGAAACACCAAAGAAACAGAGGGAAAGTTTGGCCTGCTTATGGATTTTGTCTTGACTATGCAGCAGAAGTTTTAGCTCAACTTTTGATAATCAAAGATTGACACAACACATCTCCCCCAAATCTTGCAAAAAAAAAGAAGATAGAAGGTTCTCTTGGGGTCTGTAAAAGATCAAACAGGCACCTAACCTTTTAGATCAGAGAGTTATGTAGGTAAGAAGGAAATTGGAAGAATGTTTATCATTCTGGGAGAATTGCTTGACCTTCTTGGACCACTCCATCACTTGAGAAACTCATCATTGATTCTTTGATGGATTTAGCATCTGAAGGGAAAATTATTTTAAAAGCCAATTTGATTCTGGTATCTTCTTAGATGACCTGTTACTCTTGGCATATTTAATGTGACATGCACATTGTTCCTAGGTTTATAGCTTCTCTGCTGGAAATATTTTTTAAAAAGTCTCTTTAATCATGACACTGCATATCTTGCTTTAAAAAAATACACACTTGTGGTCTGTCTAAAGGAAAAATTGTAGTATACTTGAAGGTAGTGTATAAAAAGCCATAATCTAATTTCAGAAATATAGAAATTGTATTTTTTTTTCATGAGGTTCTATATAAACCATGGGATCATGATATATATAAGGGAGGAGACACATGAAATGTTTGTTCAGGCTGCTTCTAATTGAGTCTGAGCATCATTCTTCAGGACTTTTGAATTCTCAGGATATGACAGTACTAAATGAATAAAGCAAACAGATTCATACAGAAGCAGTTTTAGCCACTCCTTTTTAAACCACAGTTGTTTAGTTCTGTAATTTTTTTTTTCATTTATATTTTTCATGCCTTTCAGTTTAACTGCTCATAAAATTCCTAAGTAGTAAGAACATCAGATGAGCGATAAAAACAATAAAACCATGACAAAGTTCTACTACTGATTTGTCTTTTTCCATATTTTATTTTCTTTCATGTGTAATCTCTCCTTCCCCACTCCAATTTTCAAAAATAAAAGCATTTCCCTCACCACCTGGCAATATTAACAATTCTATTGCTGCAGTTGGATTGAACACTGATTGCAAGCACTTTGTCATGCTTGCTTTATACTTTATTAAATGTTCCAACTCAACACAATTATTTCCCCCGTTTAATTAACAACAAAAAGAAACCTGTTTTACCATGTAAAATGTCAGCTCCTTTCAAAAGGATTTGGTGTTGTAGATAAACCAAAAGCAAAGGAAGAGACATAGTTCAGTCATATGTGAAGCAGAATGTTTTTGAAATGTCATAATAACCTTTGAAAGTGACAGTTGCCATGAAGGAATCTTGTTTTCTTACCCTTAATTATGGATAAAGAAAGGAAGTGTCTTGAAGGAACATAGTTTACTTTTTAAAAGACTCATTTGGACCTGGTATTTGTGACTTTTGATGCTGCCAATTATCCTAGTGATGGTTTCAGCTTGTTAGGACCTTCTCTTCCTCTCCTGAACATTGTTCTTTTCATGTTATTATTTCATGGAACTGTGATAAAAGTGTGTTTATCAATTAAAACAGAAGTGTGTAATGAAAAGCTACAACCTGCTATTTGTGAACTTAGAGAGAATAATGGGGTTACTAAAGTGCTTTATATGAATGTGTACTAAAAAAGCTTCTCTATTCTTGTTTACTTGCATTGATTCTGATTTGAATCATTGTTAAATTTTTATCTATATACATATGCATTTTGAAGGGAAGTATCTCTGATTGTCAAACACCAGACACTATCTTTGAAATAGTATGACAAAGCCAGTTTCAACTGCTTATCATATGTTTTTAAGTACTTTATCAGATACAGCTTTTAAGAATACTAACTGATAATAATTCTATTTTTTATAAGATTTTTATGTAAAACACAAGAAATCAGTATCACTACAAGAAAAAGTGATATCTAAGATAACACTCCAATAAGGCAAGATCATTCAAAATTCTAGCTCAGGAATATTATACTATCTCATCTAATATGCTTGTTTTCTAAATGAAAAAGTCAGAAGGATATTGCATGGGATATTTCCTACTTAAGCAAGGTTGATATGCAGTGACAGGGTGCTTGAAGAACTGTGCATGCCCTGCTGGCTAAAATCCATCTAAATGAAAAGTTTTTTTTTAATATTTTCTAGGCTCCGTTTTTCGTGGAGGCATGAAACATTGTGTTCTTTGTATTTTATATCTTCAAAGCTTTCTAGCATATCTAATCTTGCTCAAACCCCATTCAAAGCCTTCTGTTTTGAGACTTCCAGCTTTGGAAGGAATCAGCTATTATATCTGACATGGTTTCCCCATTGTGAGGCCAAACTCTTGTAGATGATGTACCAGCAGAATATATGTTCAACAGAATGTCATCCTCCACTAACTTCTCAGTGAATAGCAAATCCAGGCTCAGATATGGCCATTTTATATTCCTTGTTTATTCAAAACCAAATATAACATTAAAAGATACTTTATATGAAGGGTATCTTATTCTTTAGATATAATAGGACATGCTTCATTAATTAAGTGACAGAAATTGAATAACAGATATATAAAATTATGAATATTTATTGAAATAGCTCAGAAACTATCCAGCTTCTCAACTAATAGCTTCTATGGTTGTTGTCTAGTTTTTATCTTCCATAATTCCATAATTCATGGCCAAAACTCCAACTCATTCAAAGCCAGCCATAAAATCAGTTTACTTTCAAGCCATTTAAGAGCTGCTTCCACAAGATAACATCAACAATGAGAAAGGTAGGATTCTTTCCCCCTCCCACATTCCCCAAGAATAATTCTAATATATTGTAAAGTAATCATTATATAATAGTTGATTAAGGCATTTAGTGGGGTATGTCCAGATCTGGTGAAAATTAAAGTCAGGTTAATGCTATGAACTGCATCTAGGGAGATCCTAAAATGTAGCTCTGGCTGGAGATGTTTGATTGGATTGGAGAAAAGTATTGTAAATTTGCTGAAAAGTAACCCAATTGATAAAAGGCTTTCAATGAGTTGCTAATGGCAAAAGAATGACAGTATAAGTTTATGTTTGTCCTTAAATATTATCATTACAATATTCTCACATTATTTGTTGACAGGAATCATTTACAGCTGAATAGCAATCTTGTGATGATGAGAATGGGTACTCTCTTAGATATTATTGTTATTTATCACATGCATACCCACCAAAATCCCAACAACTTTCTGCAACTCATAAGTTAAACATAAAAAAACCTGATAAAACAATATAGTAGTAGACAAGAATAAAAGGTGGACAAAAAAACCCAGGTAGCAACAAAAATTAGCTCATACCTCTTAAAACAATGCTTCAATCATCCTTGTCAAAGACTCTTCAAAGCCCTTTGAAATACCAGCAGGTTGAGGCCAGCAAGATCTCATATGAATGCTCATTCCAGAGAGCACACCTGTGCATTTTTGAAGTCCCCATAATGGCATTGTTTAATCAAAGACACCCTGAATGTATCAAGTTTGCTAGATTGAATCAACTGAGCAGATGCTACAAAAGATAGGTAGTCCCTCAAGTAACTACACCCTTCACATCAGCTTGATTTGCATGGTTTAAACTTGGTTGAGTGATACTCTTGTGTAATGCCATAACCATACTTGCTAGAATGTTTATGATGCATGACACCCCCCTCCATCCCACCCTAAGCTTATGTAACATGTAAACATATTACTAGTATGCCTAGTATGATGCCTAGTACATTGATTAGAGAGCTGGAGGCTAAAACCTATGAAGAACAGTTGCAAGAATTGGGAATATCTAATCTATGGAAAGAAGGATTAGGGGGTGCTTTAATTATTAGAAGGATTAGGGTGTTTTAATGCTTGACGGGCTACCACAAAGGTGAGTGGGGTCACTCTATTTTCCAAAGAAGCAGAAGGCAAGATAAGAAACAATGTATGGAAACTAGAACTAAGGAGAAATTCCCTAATAGTGACAATTAATCAGTGGAATGGCTTGCCTTCAAAAGTTGTAGGTGCTCCATCATTGGAGGTTTTTAAGAGGAGATTATGGACAACCATTTCTCTGGAATGGGATAGGGCAGTAATGGCGAACCTTTTCAGCACTGAGTGCTCAAACCGGAACACACGTTCATGTGCGAGTGCCAGAAACTGGAACACCAGGTGCCCGGTGCACATGCGCAGGCCAGCCAGCCGGCCTTCAGGTTTCTGGCACACACATGTGTGCAGGCCAGCTGGTTTTCCTGTTTTTTTCTGCCTTTTTTTAGACAGTTTTCCAGTCCGTTTTTGGCCCAAAAAAACACCCTGAAAACACCCTGAAAAACAGCCCGAAAAATGGTCTGGTTTTTTCAGGTCATTTTCCTGTGCTCCAGTGCCCATGAAGACCAGCTGACCATCATGCATGTGCCCGCTTAGAGGGCTCTGTGTGCCACCTCTGGCAAGCGTGCCATAGATTTGCCATCACAGGGATAGGGTCTCCTGCTCAAACAGGAGGTTGGACTAGAAGACCTCCAAGGTCCCTACAACTCTGTTATTCCATGTTCTTTCTTTTCCCCTTCTTTCCAAATAAATTCTAATCTAGATATATTGGTTGCTCTTACTAGCATTTTTGTTCAGTTCTCCAACTTTTGTAGAAGTACCTTTGATACCTGTGGAGAATAAGTTTAAGTAACTTAGATTTCTATTTCCTGTCTTTGTGAAAGTTGAGTCGAATTTCACTAAACTGCTCTACAACTGCCAGGACTTGATCCTTGTGCTTCCTTCGTTTCGCATGTGAACATTTATCATTATTCGTTTGGCAGTTTCTTTTGTTCCTTGATAGATTTTTAATCTGATTACTTGCAACTTTATCTCTAAAAGAAGTAGTATTAACCTACATTAGTACATTTAAGTGGTTCAGTAACAGCAGTCATGCCATTTGTTAAAAGCAAGCTGAAATCAGAGATTCTGTAGCAGTTTATTAGATCCTGCTCAGGCACGTTTGTTCTGACAAGATAGTACATTCATTAAATGAAATACAAGTTCTATTTTGACATGACTGTTCTCAGGCACTTCCAGGCACTGACCCAAGCATTACTGCATTTTCCTGGCATCCAGCCAAAGCCCAGCATGTCGGGGGCCTTTCCCAGAAAAGGCCAAGCTTGCCAACTGCCAATGACAACCATCTTGGCACCCCTGAAAATCCAAAGATCAGAGGGAGCTATACTCACCATCCACCAAGGGTGAGTCTGTGAGCATCTAAAACTGAGCTTTTTCAACTGGTTTGGAACAATTTACTTTGAAGTTGGAGCATCACATTTTCTATATTGGTTCACTACAATTTTACCCTAAGACTATTTACTGGCATAGACTGTCATTCTATCCCGCCTCTAAAATCACTCTCTCTCTTTTTCTTTCTCTCTCCCTCCCTCCTCTTTTACTCTTTGAAGATTCCGGGGAATATTTTAAAAATAGGCTAGCATGAAGTTGCTAACTTAAAAGGGCATTACAGTCAATGCCCTCTTAAGTATATACCATCCCTGTTATTTTAATATTTCCCCTAAAAATACAGTAGTTGCATCTCAAAGCATCTCAAATCAAGTTGATGCCCTTGCATGCATCTCAAATCTGACAATTAAATCATGCATATTCAAACCTCAGAGCTGCAGCCTGAATTGAATCACAAAGGAAGTTATTCTGTTTATGCAGGGGAATTAAAATTCAGGCAGTCTTTCATAGCCATTGTTTGCACCTTTAGATTCATCTTCTTGCTATATTACTCTCTTCCTATCTGAAAATCTTCCATTTCTTCACAGAATTATTTCATGCTGTACTATTTAGGATGGGCTTTCTAAAATATTTGACCTCTCATTTTCCATAGTGTAATCTTAAAATGTACATACTTCCCATGAAAAATCCAAACATTAAAATTAATGCACATGAATGATGAAAACAATACAAAGAAAGCTTGAGAAAGTTTGATGTATTTATTATGACAATGTCACAACATACACCTTATGCTGTTCTTATGGTCGATAGAAATGCAACTGGATATAGATTTCCAACTGAATTTACTGAAGGAAGAAAGTTAAGGAAGAAATTATATTATTATTATTGTTGTTATTATTATTATTATTATTATTATTATTATTATTATTTAATCTTCAGTGAGATTCACAACCTTTGACATCAACAATGGCATTAAAGCCCCTATCAAGCAAATATTTTCTTCACCTACACTAATTATTTTATCATACAATCCCTTATAAAACTTCTTCTGGTTATTATTAGGGGCATATATCCCCACTAATAGTAATTGTTTCTGATGTAAATTAATTTGTATCATTAAAATTCTGCCTTGTTCATCTGCATAGATTTATTTTGCATTTATCCCTTTTTTACGTAAATTGCTACCCCCTTTTCTTTTGATCTGCCAATGCTGTAAATAATACACCCAACTTGGAATATTCTAGATATTTTTATGCTGTTTTTGGATATGTACCTCCTGTAGGCATATAATATCAACATTTTGTTTAGTTAATTTGGTTAATATTTGTTTCCTCTTGATCTGGGAGTTTAATCCATTGATGTTTATTGAGAGTAATTTAATCTCTTCTTCCATTGTTAATTCTGAGTCTACCTAAATCTTCTGTTTGTTCTTGCTTCTCTTTGGGGTCTTGTTCTTAGTCCTTCTCTCCTTGGGTATTCTCTCTTTTCTTTGCCTCTCCCTTCTTGGTCCATTTCCTGTATTTCCTGTTGCTGATCTTCTTGTTGGTCCTCCTGACTCTTGCTTTCTGACTCTTCTTTACTGCTCCCCTCTTCCTCTGTTTCCATCAACTGATCATAAAGTTGTTGCGCCTTTTCAATACTATCAGTTTTTACTCTTCTTTCTTTCCACATCACCAGCATTCCTTCAGGGACCAGCCATCAGAACCAGATGTTTCGTTTATTCAGTAGTATTGCCAGAAATCTGTAGTCCTTCCTCAACTCTCTTACCCACCTCGGAATTTGTTTCAAAGTCGTGATCTCTTTTTCTTTATACACCATCGGCTCGTCCTTTGTGATTCTATATGCAATGTCTCTTACATTTTTTCTGGTGAACCTGATGTGGACCTCTCTTGTTTTGTCTGGCGTAGTTTGTATGAATTCGGTAGACCTCATCTAATTCTTTCACTATTTCCTGCTGGTCCCTTTGCAATGCCTCTGCTATTAAGTCGGACATTATGTCTCCCAGGTCTTCATCTTTGGATTCCATTACATTTTGTAACCTCAAATAGAATGCTGAATGTTCCATTTCAAGATGGATAATTGAATCTCTGTTCATCTCTATTACTTTCCTGTCCATCCCTTCCAATTTCTTATCTGTTTGTTCAGCTTTAGTTTTTATATTTTTTGTTCTTTGTTCATTCTGCTCCAATGTCTGTTGGATCATTCCCATCATCTCCTCTAAATTTTGAATCTTACCCTTCATTTCTCCCATTTCCATCTTCATATCTGTATGGTTATTAACCATTGTCTCCTGCATTTTAAGCATCATTTCCTGAATAGCTGTTAATGTTGATTGCATCGTCTGCATGTTGGCTGCGTTGCTCATCTTTTCTGTATTCAACATTCCTTCTATTGTTTTTTGGCCCGCTGGAGATGCAATAGACATTGATGAATCAGACATCATTTTTTTTCCCTTTCAGGTTCGCTGTTGTAGTACTGGTCATATTCCTAACTTTATTGTAAATATCTTCCCACTTTAACATTCACTGTTTAATTTCTCTTTTGTTATTAGTTCTATTCAGTAGTTTCCCTTAGAATATAAATATCTTTTCCCACTTATGATATTCTAAATTATTCAGATTTGAATCAATCTTTTATAGAATCTGAAACTAACTGAATCACCAAAATTAAAGAAGATAGAGAAGGGAGAGAACTAAAGGGATGACAGGAAGGAAAAATATCAAAATGAGAGAAAGAAGAGAGAAAGACTGTAATATAATATCCTAAAATATACTTGTTGTAAATTGTTCTTATACAACTATTTTACATTGCTATATTATGGTATATCAACTGTATTCTTTATCTTTAACTGTAAAGTTTGGTTTCCTTTAAACAATTCTATATTCCACTTCTTATATATATGACCTTACTTATTTCATTAGGAAGAAAAATAGAATTTTACCTCCCCAAATTTTTGATTTAACACATGAGGGCCAATTTGGAAGATATATGGAGGAAGAGGAATCCAAATGAGAAGAAATATACCTTTTATTCTAGTCCACAAAAATCATGGTCCAGAATCGATATGGTATAGGTTAATGGGGCAATCAAGAAAGACATTAGTGAAGTAGAGATAAAGCCTAATATATGGGCTGACCATAGCCTGGTTAAAATTACATGGAAAGGACATAGTAAAAAGAAAAGGAGATGGATATTAAATTCACAAATAACAAAGAAAAAAGAATATATCTCAAGAATGAAAAATGAGTTAGAAACATTCTTTAAGATTAATCTAAAGCAAAATACTAGTTTACAAAATTTATGGGACACTACAAAGGCCTTTGTGAGAGGCATATCAATAGCCTATATAACTAAGAAAAAAAAATGGAAGAAACAGAATGAATTACAAGAAAGGATTAAAAAAAATTGAATATGAGCTCCAAAAAGACCCAAAGAATATGGAAGTTAAGAAAGAAATAGGGATGATTAGACATGAACTAAATTTGATAGATATTGAGGAAAATGTACATAACTTAAAAACTCTTAAACATAATTTCTTTGAATCAACAAATAAATCAGGAAGGTGGTTGTCCCATAAATTAAAAATAGAGAAAGAGAAAAGGTGATACAAAAACAAAAATAATAATAAAACACCAGGCCCGGATGGTCTACAAGGCGAACTATATAAAAATTTATCTGAAATATTTGAACCAATATTACTGGAACTATATAATGAGGCATTAATGCAAGCTAGACTTCTGAGGTCCTGGTCCGAGGCATACATCTCCTTAATTGCAAAAGATGGCACTGATCAACAATTAGTTGCGAACTATAGGCCAATCTCGTTACTAAATACGGATTATAAGATATTTATGACAATATTAGCAGAAAGAATGAAACCAATTTTGAGTGAACTTATGCACACCAACCAGAATGGTTTCCTGCCAAATAGACACATTAAAAACAATATTAGGACAGTACTAAATTCGACTGAATACTATGAAGCTCATCCAGAAAAACAGGCAGCTTTAATTTTTTTAGATGCATAAAAAGCATTCGGCAATCTTAATTGGATATTCATGCTATATCAAATTAAAAAGCTGAATTTTGGCACTAATATAGAAAAAACACTACAAGAAATATACTCAAATCAAAAAGCAAGTGTATTATTAAATGGAGACCGTACTGAAGGTTTTTAAATTGCAAAAGGAGTGAGACAAGGGTGTCCATTATCGCCTGTTATTTATCTCATCTTTAGAAGTGTTGCTAGCTGCAACTAGACAAAACCAAGAGATTTATGGAATTAAGATTAGAAATGAGGAATATAAAGTTCAGGCATTTGCTGATGATTTGGTATTTATAGTGGAAGATCCAATGAATTCGGGACCAATATTATTGCAACAAATAGAAAAATTTGAGGAAGTAGCAGGATTTAAAATAAATAAAAATAAAACTAAGATGATAGTCAAAAACTGTACAACAAAGCAGAAAGTAGAATTAGAAAATACAATAGGATTGCAAATAGTAAAAAATACCTGGGAATTTGGATATCATCCAGATGTTCATCATTAAAAGAGGACAATTATGTCAAACTGATTAAGCAAATTAGAAAAGAATTGGAATTATGGGTCAAATTGAAACTGTCTATATTAGGAAGAATAGCAATGTTGAAAATGAATACCTTACCAAAAGTAATATATCTATTCCAAATGATTCCAATTAAATTAGGGAAATCTTTTTTTATAGAACTAAATAAAATGACATCCAAGTTTGTCTGATTGGGCAAGCGGCCACATATTAAAATGAAACTATTACAAGATAATAGGAGCAGAGGCGGTCTTAGGACTACCAGAATGGGAGCTTTATTATCAGGCAGTGGTGTTGAGTTGGATTAAAGATTGGATTAAATTAAGAGACAAGAGAATCTTAACATTAGAAGGACATGACCTCTTGATAGGTTGGCATGCATTTTTGTGGGAAAATAAAAGTAATATACATACCTATTTCAATCAACACCTAATAAGAGATTCATTGATTACAATTTGGAAAAAAATCACAGGTAAACACTATACAGAAATCCCACGATGGCTGTCAACCATGGAAGCCATAATACATCCAAATAGATTAGACCTACGGAAAATGGTAAGCTATGAAGAACTATTACATAGCCTAGGGAAATTAAAATCAAACCAAGAACTGAAAGAAAATGGAATTATAATCGATTGGTGGCCATATTTGCAAATTCAAAATAAATATTAAAAAGACTCAAAAGATTTTGGATTTGACAAAGGGCAGAACCAACTAGATAAAATATTAATGGGACCAGAACAAAAAATTATAACTAAAATATATAAATATTTATTAGATTTTAAAATGGAAGAGGAAATATTCAAAAGTACAATGATTGCATGGGCACAGAATTTTGGATACACTATAGAATTAGAGGAATGGGAAAAAATATGGAATATAAATTATAAATTAATGGTATCTGCCGCATACAAAGAAAATATATATAAAATGTTTTATAGATGGTATTTAGCCCCAACAAGATTGGCAAAAATCTACTCCAATATGAGTCCTAAATGTTGGAAGTGCAAAAAAGTTGATGGTACATTTTATCACATGTGGTGGATGTGCCCCAAGGTCAGGACATACTAGATCCAAATAAAAAATTGGTTAAAAGATATTACTAGTTATCAGATTGAGCTCAGACCGGAAACCTTTCTATTAGGAATTATTAAAGAAAGACTACCGAAAGAAGTAAAATACCTAGTGTTACATATTATGACAGCCACCAGAATAGCCTTTGCGAAGGTATGGAAAACACCAAATACCCCTGATGAAGAACTAATAATACACAAAGTACTGAGATGAATATGCTAACAGTGAAATTGAAAGAAAAAGACGACTCTGAATTCTTTACAATTTGGAACAATTGGTAAAAATGACTAAAAAACAGAACCAAGAAGGGAGACAAAAATGTTAATTGAAACAACCCTTAAGAAAGTAAAATAAAATTTTGTAAACTATATAAAGATATAAGAATAGTAATTATAGCTAAAGATATTATTTAATAGTAGATAAACACAATATAATGTATTATGATATTTAAATCAAAATCTTGTATAGATGCCAAGAACGTTGTTGATACCACGATGTTTTATGATGTAAAAAAAAAGAAAATTAATAAAAATTATTTAATAAAAGAGATTCACAACCTTTGGGGCTGGTTGGCAGCTCAACAGCTTGAGTCCTAACCAAGGACCTAGGAATTGTTAAGGTAGCATTGGAGGATATAAGCTGTTCCAAGTAGGGTGTTTTTTTTGTAGAAACAGGATTATCATCATCATCATCATCATCATCATCATCATCATCATCACCATCATCTTGCACTGGAGAAAAAATTCTGGATAGATGGGAAAACAGCATGGTAACTTAAGAAAGAAAGGAGAAAGCAGAATAGAGAATGACTGTCTGGGAAAGAAAAAGTGATGAGACATGAAATTGTTGAATGATGGAGCTAAGAGAAAAATGGAATTGAGACAACTTCATATAGAACCGAAGAGTAGTATTTTATAAATTGGTGAAGAAAAGGTAGAGCAGAAGATGGGAAATTGAAATTTGAAAGGCAGTGGTGGACAGGAAAGTGAACCAATTATTTTTACTCCATAAACAATTTAGAAATATGTTCTCTTCTGGCTTTTTGCTTCTGCTTGTTGACTGCATGAATGTTAATTGTGTATCACTTGTTAGTAGCTGTTTTCTCTAGCTGCTACTGGCTATGCTTAAATGGTGGAAGCAATTTGTATGAAAGAAATATCAACCCAACTCAGAAACTAAAAGCAGAAAGATTTGTCCCATCTATTCTGCTCTGGCAATGCTAAATTAGCTTGCAGCTAGTATTTAAACATTATAAAATAAAGTAACCCCAGTTCAAGCTGCAACTAGCATTCATAATAATTACTTTTCTCCCATTAAAAATTCTGGTTAATATGTTGAAATCTGTCTCCTTTTGTCTATGTGCATTGCATTTATTGCATAAAGAATACTGAAAGGATGGCGGTGAAAGTCTACATTAAACATGAAGGTGATAATGGAAGGTCTTTGCATTAATGGTAGATGACTTTTCCATTGCATTTTTCTGTTCCTGAGAACTTGAGATACTTCAGAGGACATTGTGATAAGCACTCCAAAGGCTCGCTGATTAAATTTGCAGCTTAGCTAAACCCCTTTGGTTTGATCCTGCAGTTTTCCACAAACTTTTTTTTTCTCTGATTGAAGGAACCAGGGAAAATACAGTGTCAGGCTGGTTAAAAAAAAATCCAGAAATTAGCTGTCCAATATCTAGGGCTACCTGAAAGCTCTCTACTTTTTAGTCATGTCCATATTTTTAAGCCAAATCAAGTAAGTGGCATGTCTATCAGATGTCAATGTTATTTCTTTGATTATGTATCATACAATTCTAGACTATCTTTAACTTACATCATAGAACATCATAGAAATGAGTCTGGTGTGTGTGTGTCTGTTTCTGTGTCTGTGTCTCTGTGTGCTGAAAATAAAACTGAATTAATTAGATTAAATGTTCAATATCTTGTTGTATTCTCACAGAAAGTGTGGATCTAAGTATAAAAAGAAAGAAAGAAAGAGAGAGAGAGAGAGAGAGAGAAAGGAAAAAAGGAAGGAACAAAGGAAGGAAGGGTAAACACACACACACACACAAATAAACACACAGAAGCTTCACCAGCCAGAACTACCTCAAGAGAATCAAGCAACCACCACACATCTGCAGGATAATCTGGTACTGTTTTGCAGTCTACTGCCCTCCTCTCTATGTATTCTGTGGGTGTGTTAATAAAAAAAGTACATTTGTGAACCAGCTATATGCTTTAAAAAAAGTGAAAGAATAAAGATTTAAGCTGTAATTCTGTGTACATTCACCCAAGAAAAAGTTTTGAATTCAATGAGCCTTTTTTTCTCTCACTAGGAAGAGAGGCAAAAGACCTTTCTGTACAGTTGCAGCCATTAGCACATTTCTAAAAGAAATATTGAATTTATGTATTTACTTAATACCTGCCTATTTACTTAAAAGGACTTCTGTGCCACTTGGGTTGATGCACATATCAATTAAATCAAAATATAATTTGGTTTTGGTGCAGTATAAGGTAACTAGATCTGAACTGCAAAACTCTTCATTTGCTGATGCTAGATGTTGGCAAAGGGACTATTGTTTTTTTTTAATATTTCTATATTTCTATGCTATTATTGGATGATCATATCAATTGTTATAATTGATATACCCTAGTATAACCTGGACATTAACTTGTAAATCCTAGATCATGTTCTGTTGGCTGAGTGAGAACAGCAAGCCCAGCTTCTTCTGATTATTCAAAGTATCATGCCAAAGCAAATTATGCTTATGGATCAAATTTCATGTGCCTTCATATATGCCGAACTATAACTCCCTACATTTCTCTCATTTGATAATGAGGGGCTATTGGGAACTGGAGTTAACCTATTTACAATCAAAGAAAACAATCAAGAAATGCTGTTTTGTTTTCCAGACAGATATTTTTTCCTACTTATCAAATACAAAAAGGTAGTTTTGTAAGTAATTACACAGACTGATATTTGAACTTCTGAAAATTGGAAGGAATTCACAAGAAAGATGAACAATTTGAAGAAATAGCACACTGGCAAATGTAAAGTGAAAGAACCATCTTTGGTTTGTCAGATACTTACAATCTGCATGTCTCCATCCCTTAGCTTTTCTCTCTCTCTCCATTCATGCTCAGTTATTATTATTTTATCATGGACATTATCTGAAAAGCCATCTGACATTTCACTTAAAGGATGCTAAATTGAGAATTCACCCGCAGAGTTAATAACTAAATTTTGTGATTGAAATTTGATACCTGAAATGGAAAATGTTAATTTGTTCAACATGAATGGTTATATTACTAGAACAGATATTACATTTTCCAGTGCCTTTAGCTTTTTGTTGAACAATATGCATATCACAGCTCTAATGTCAAGTGTTTGAGTCATGTCTCCCTTTTTGGCCTTTACAAAACAAAAAATAATAATAATTCTGATTCATGTTTGAATGGAAATGTATTTTCCCAAATTTGTTCCATAAGAAATAAATAAGGACAGACATAAAAGAAAATATTTGCTACTACCATCTTTACAACATTATGCCAACTTTTAGGATTTTTTAAAATACTAATTATCTTACTTATTTTTATACTAATTAACTTACTTATCCTTTATTAATAGGATCAGACAAAATCATAAAAGAAAAGTCTATGAATAGCTTGGCCTGGGGGAGAAAGACAAAAACAAACAAACAGAAAAAGAGGTATAATGATGACCTCATCATACAAGTTTCATTTGTACTTCCATTAAAATTGGGATGCAAATATATAATGGTATTTATGAAATAACATTATGTTCAACAGTTGTCAGTTTTACATCATGGTGTATTCATGCAAACATCTGTCTTTTGCTTATAACAGAAATTACCATGAGCAGAATAATCTATCTCATTTTCACATTCTAGCACCAACCAATAAATTTCCTTCCTTCCTTCCTCCCTCCTCCCTCCCTCCCTCCCTCCCTCTCTCTCTCCATCCCTCCCTCCCTCCCTTGACCTTACCTATGGATTAGAAGGATTTTTTTTAAAAAAAATGGTGCCAGTTAAATTCACTATCAAACTAAAAAAAATAACAACAATAGTGTTCCATAGGTAATGTTGTAAAATTCAACCATATAATGTTCTTGCTGGAGATGATGTGGATAAAAAAAATATTCATTTCCATAGCTTAAATCTATACAATGATAAAATAAGAAATAGAAGTTAAAAGAACAATTCTGCCCAAACTCTTATATTACATTATAGTATTTGACTATGTTAATATTACACTACTTGACACAGGACTAATATTAAGCACCCACTTTTGGGAATATCATTCCCCCAAGATGAGATTGGCCCCAATTTGGTCATTGGTCTTAGGGATTCCATTGAAATATGGAGAGAGCCAAATTGTTATACTGCTTGTTAGTATGTAATGTAGTCTTCCACGGTTTTGATTTCATTATAGTTTTAACTTTTAATGGTTCTATTTTTTATTGTTTTGATTGCTTGGTTCTAATTATGTGTGCTATCACATGTGAGTGGCTATATAAATTTATTGAATTAATTAACAGATCACCAAAAATATACACAGTAGTTACATAAAAAGTAATGTGCACCCTCAATACAACAACAGCGTTTTTTTTAGTAAATCAGATTGCAGTGTGTGAGTGCATTGAACTAATACACGTAGCTTGTGATGGTTCAATGACAAAATCTCCAGGAGTATCTCAAAAAGCACCCCCTCCCCCTGAAAAAAACCCTGTATATCATTTGGCTGAATGTATATATGGATTTTGCTTAACAGTAATTTGAACCATAATTGCCAACACATAGTTGCTATGTTTGACCAGTGGGTTATGTTGAGGTAATTCTCCATTAGGAGAATGAGCGCATACAGGGAGACGTATTTGAGAGTAGTGTTTGAATAATACACACACAGTACACAGATACACTGTACAGCAAATGTAGGTTTTTACTTCCAGAAAGTTTAAGCAAAGTTCAAGATAAGCAGTCCAAAATCATTCACAAGTAAATCAGTCAGTTTTCAATCCAGGGATAATCCAAATATCAAAGTCCAGTGTCAAAAAACAGTTCAGTAACAGACTTACATTAAACCCAGTAATATCAGTCAATTAGGAGAAATGGAGGAATGGCAATACTTTCCAACAGAAGGAAACAGAGATACTCACTCAGACACACTCTCTTCTGAGACTAAGACTAAAACAACCCAGGTTTCTGGCTCCATCTTATGGCCGTTTGAAAAACCACACCCAATTGCAGATTTTGCAATCTCTTAAAGACATAGTACTAAAATGTTTATCCTGGTTTATATATTTCTAACCCAAATACCTGTTAGGTGACTTCTATTCCTAACAGGTTATACCAGATTTAATGGCTGACTGCCCTGAATTGACAAAAATGTTATGCAAAGCAGCGTGAAATCTATAGATGTAATGCATGTTTTGATTCTGGAGAGATAATTGCCTCCAGACAAACTTTGTCTCCATGTGAAAACAAGTGAGAAACAGGACTGTGAACAAAAAGAGAAATAATATAGATTAGATTCTACTGTAAAATACTGTGGTTCATTAGTAATCTCAGTACAGGTTTGGTAAAGAGTGGAGATAATGATAAAGTAATGGCAGCAGGGAGAAGAAGTGGTATTCAGCCGGTTCTGACCAGCTCTGGAGAACCGGTAGAGGAAATTTTGAGTAGTTCGGAGAACTGAGAAATCCCATCTCTGACTGCCCCCCCCCCCCATCTATCCTCCATTCCCAAGTCCCAGTTGATTGTCTGGGTCTTCTTTGATTGCCCCCACAGGAGAACAGAGTTGGAAAGCAGGTTAGTGGGGTGGGGAGAGAATGGGATTTTGCAGTTAACCTTCCCCTGCCATACCCACCAAGCCACACCCACATAACCAGTAGTAAAAAAAATTTGAATCCCACCACTGGATGGATGGATGAATTGATGAATGAATGAATGAATGAATGAATGAATGAATGAATTAGAGAAACGATATGAAAAGCTGCTTGGATAAAGAAATGCCCAAAGGGAACAAAATAAATTATTTTTGCAATACATTTTTCAGGCTGTTTTATTTGCAGTAAAAGTTTGATGAATAATAAGAAGTTTGATGATCAATAAGAAAATGCCTTCTTCAGTCCATGATGATATGAATAGGATCATTATCATACATTAGCATTTTATTCTATGTACCACAGTGTGAAATCACAGCTGCCACTTCTTTAGATGGTATTGTCCTTCATTCATACTGAAGTTCTACCTAAGAACCAGAATGTCATAAAGTATTGGATTATTATATGTGTGAGTCCAAGCAGTGTGGCCTTATGTAACTGACAGATGGAAAGGGAAGGAAGCTATTATTATTATAATGGTTTCTATCTGTAGCTTTGCCTTGTAGCTTTATAACCATGCAGTATATCATAAAAGGCATTGGGTGTAAACCTTTTGGATCATGATTTTCTACTATGAATATCCTATTTTAAAACTTTATTTCTAGTTCTTTTGGAACTAAGGTTTTAATGTTCTTAAATGTACCCTTCTTTTATGTATATGATAATTACATATAGTTCTCTACCTCTTTTACTGATTGACATATTAAATACTACTGTTGCTATTCAGACAGACAATAATAATAATTTAATAATTTACAGGTAGACCTCACACACTGACCACAATTAGGACTGGCAACTCTGCAGGCATTTAGTACAACTTGGAGTACTAAATGAAACATCCGCATAGCATGATTTATTTTTTCTTCATTTTCTTTCTATGGTAGGGATAAACAACTTGAACTGATTTCTGAGAGTTGCAAAATATTCAATATATGTGCTCAAAAATGTATACAGGTAGTCCTCCTTTACAAGCTATTTAACGTTACAATGGCATTGAAAAACAGGGATTTATACCTTGAAGTTGCAGCCATTGTAGGATCGCCATGGTTATGTAATTGCACTTAACAAGCACTTAACAACCCAGCACACATTTAAGATGCTTGCAGTATGTCATAGTGACATGATTGGCATTTGCAACCTTCTCTGCTGACTTCCAACAAGGAAATTCCATGGGATTATCAGCAGAAAGTTGCACGAGGTTGTTGTGGTCATGTGACATCTTGCTCAATGAACACTTGTGATTTGCTTAATGACTATAACCAGAACTGCTGGTGTAATTCAGTATGGTTGGATGATATAGTATTTAATGTCTGCAAAATTGCAAGTTTCAGTTGTGGTATTTGAAACTACCTGTAAATTATTAATTTACTAAGATAGCCTGCAGTGTTATGTTTGATTGACAAAGTGTACTGAAAAATTCAGAGAAGTGTATATTTGAAATTGGATAAATGTGCATTCATGTGAGAATTAAATAATTTCTCCTCCATCTCTACTTAACATAGTTTCTAGAACTGTCCTTCAAAAGAGGTATCAGGAAACTCTGTTTTGCTTGCTGTTGAAATGTTTATGCAGGCCTGTGAATGCTTTTCCAGTTTAATTTACCTTCCGTGTTTTTAAGATTGGTACTATTCATTTATTTTCTTTCATAGAATTATCATGAATAGCATTTCTATAATAATTATTTTTAGGCAGATTGTTAAACTGAATCCATAATATAGATTAAGCTTCTATTGCTTAAATAGAAATGTTGCAGGAATGGATTGCTTCAGTAACTAATATTGATGTTATTCCTCCAGGACATCATTTCATGTGAAACTAGCATTTCTTCATAGAGTGAATTGGATTGTTGAACACTTTTAGGAAATCTGAATTGCTGCTGGGAAGAATAGACTTGGAAACAGAGCATGCTAAAGTCAATTCTGCTGTTCCTCCTGAAAAAAACAAGTTGACTCAACAAAATTATTGTGTTATGTACCGGATTTATACTTGTTATCTTGTAACTTTTAGACCTTACAGTAGCTAACATATTGCAAAGATGTTGCTTCACTAAACAGGTACTTTGTGACCAAGTATATACAGATTCAAGCTTTGGGGATGAGTAGAAGTGTAGTTTAAAACATAATACTGTTTATTGTGCTATTTTGTTAGCTTGTCGTAAAGAAATTCATATTGATTACACTTGATTTTATTTAGGCTTTTCATCTCTACTTCTTTCATTTGCTACGTATAATTGATACTTGGTCCTAATAAATAACAACAGTAGGGTTGCTTTCTTCACTGTTCTTAACTTTGTTCAGTTGCGTATGGAATGATCTAACTGGTAAAATGGTGGTGGTGTTTAACTCACTCTAAATAATGTGAGGAATTGCACACATGTTGCTTTGGCTATTGAACTCCTGGCAGATTCCTTCTTATGGATCTTTGAAAATTTGTCATTAAATTGTAGCCTTTATTATTAGAGAAAGGGAAAAAAAATTAAGTAAATGTGCAGTGAGTAATCATGACAACTGTACTTACTTATGACAAGATTAGTCTTGGGCCACATTCATTTTGATAGTTTATTGTTTATTTATTGATTAATTAGTCTTGTGACCTTATCAATAAAATAAAATACATAGTCTATTTTTAGAAGAAGATACAAAGGAGAAAGTGATAAAATACAAGTGTGTTAATTCAGAGACAGTACTTAGTTAAATGTATCTCCCTTGCAGGGGATTCCAATTTGTTCAATGTATTGGGTTCATAGGATGACTGCCTTAGTGATAAACTTAGTAGTTCTTCTATGCACAATATATATATTTGAGCCCACGAGGAAATATGACAATCTGCATTTCAGATCCTAGGGGGCTGTTTTTTTAAAAAAGGATAATAAATATTTAAGCCTGATGGGAGCATATTCATTTTAGTATAACCGTGTTTTCAGATTGTGGGTAGAATCAAAATCTATTTAAGCAAAGACTTGGAATATCAACCAGGTTAATTAGATCTGGCGTGGAAGTCATGATGTCAGTGTTATTAGCAATGGACTTACATTTGATGGGTTCCAGGAAACAGTCTCCTCTGCCATGGGGCACCTCTGATGGAACATTCTTCTCTCCCCTGGCTCCCTCCAGTCAGGTTGGCTCTATCCCTGTTAATGTTCTGGAAGTCCCTCACAGCCTGGTTACATTACAAGATTTGGGGTCACAGGGAACTAGTGATATTCTAAGATGTCTCCCTAATTGTGGTTCTTATTCTCACTCTCTCTGTGCTTTGTAGTTTCTATATTTTAATTTTTAATAATATTTAATTTTTAATAAAGAGTGTTTATATTTTTTTGTAATTATTGTTTTTATATTGTTGTTTGACTTGACTGTCACATGCTGCCCAGAATCACTTCTTGTGAGATGGGTGGTGATATAAATGTGATGAATAAATAAATAAATATTTGGCAGATTTTTGTTAACATACAATATGTTGCTTTATGGATAGTAAACTGGCTCTGTGAGCAAGTTAAGTACTGAATATTTCTATAGCTTATAAAAGTTTCTTGTATGCTTTATTAAATTATCAATGAGAATTGCACAACTGCTGTGTGGATCTTATTAAAATCAGGATCACTGTTAGAAGGTTAATCTACATATCTCAAGAATTCAGCCAAAACCATTAAGATATTTTAATAGTGATAAAAGGGAACGTCAGCTTAATATACAGTGCTAATGGGTTTTTCATATATGCTCTGTCTACTTTACTATTATAGTAAAAGAGAAAATACTGTTCAGTAAAAATAGCGAGATTTAATAGATGCTATGAAAGCAGTAAAAAAAAAACATTCCAAGGAAAAATAGAATATGTACAACCACACTAATTTTGTTGTAATAAAAACTATATATATATTCTAAAGGATTATAGGCATAATTATAATTAATTGGAGAGTCATTAGAGACTCACATTATTTTATGGACATTACCTGCAAGAGTTACCTGTATTAAAATATTATTTTATAATGACTCCCAATCATGTACTATAAAACCATGCAAAAGTTTTCAAAATCCAATTCTGCTTCCTGCCAAGTTAGTTCCTATCATCTTTTAAAGAAGGCACCATTATACCAGTTCTTGTCACATTATTATTCTTATGGCCTTGGGTTTAGAATTTGCAGTCTGGCAGAACTTAAAATATTAATGTGTGATAAAGGTAATCCACAAATCACTCATATGCACCCTAATAAATGCTTGCATTGTAAATTCCATGGTAGCTTGTAATGTTTGCAGTCCTAGGGGCAGGGAGGATGTTTTGTATTTTAGGGTCATCTAAATCAATCTACATTGTTTTCTGTTATACATTTCTGTAATGGGGTTATTTTTATCATAGATTTAGAAGCATGGCATTTTTAGGCTGCAGGAAGGTCACAGAGTTTTCAAGTATATCAAGTACAAGTGATAAACTTAAGTGGCAACTTCTAAAATAAAAATCTGATTCTAAATTTGGCAGATGAGAAAAAAATGAGGGCAAAATATGAAGCTAACATATCTCATCCCCCCCCCCCGCCCTTCTTTATTGCAACTGTGGCTATAAATTTGTGCTTGATGGTTAAGGTATTGTCACAGGAACCAGGAGACTGTGAATTCTAGTCTTGCCTTGGGCATGAAAAACCAGCTGAGTGGTTTTATTGGGCCAGACATTGTTTCTCAGCTCAACCCATCTCACAGGGTTATTGTTGTGGAGAAAATGGGAGGAGGAAGGAGTATTAGGCATGTTTGTTGCCTTGGGTTATTTATAAATAATAATAAAATTAGGATAAAAGACAAATAAATAAAAATTATAAATCAATTAACTGGCATTGTTGTTACATTATAAGTTTGGGAGAACTTTTGCTTCACTCCAAGGAAACAACCCAAAAAATCCTCCTCTCAATTTTTCCGTTGACTGAGAATTATCCACTGCTTCCACCATTCTTCAAGAAGTACTTTACAGTACTCCACATGTGGTTGGAAAAAATGACAAAAAAACATATAGACTTGAAACCAGAGATATTTTTACTGGGAATTTTACCTGAAATATATAGTAAAGACTTGAAATATCTAATTGTAAATATATTAACAGCGGCTAGGATTGTATTTGCCAAAAACTGGAAAAATGAGAAAACACCATCACAGGAGGAAATCATTAAGAAAATATTGGAATGTGCTGAAATGAGTATATTGACATTTGAAATTAGAGAACAAGAGGATAAACAATTTTATAAAATTTGGGGTCTATTCTATCAATGGTTAGACAATAAAATACAGTAATGAAAAATGTAGACTTTTAGAAAATAATAAATATATAAAGATGTACTTCTTTCTTATTATATCTACAAAATGATTTTAGGATAGATCTGGGATGATAATATGAACAAACTAAGTAAATTATGATTATCTTGTAAAACATGGATGAATAAAAGTATAGTCAAATGATTGATTAATAATGATACTAAGGTATTTAATTTTTGATTGAAAATATGAGATTATATGCAATGTAATTGTAATTGAAGACTATGAAATGGAAGCACAAAACAATTTGTCAACCAATCGGCACACTGTATGTACATATATGGAAGATGGTTTGATGTTTTTATGTTTTGTTTGTTTATGTTTGTTTTTAAAAACCAATAAAAACTTTTAAAAAAAGAAGTACTTTAAGAGAAAGAAAGAAATTGCTGCCTTGGTTAAAGCAATGGCATTTCAATAAAACAGTTGTGAAAAATTGATATCTAGGGTTTCCGTCTAATCTGCATTTTTCAGGTCTCCAATGTTCCTAACAATACTTTAGTATCTATTCAGACTCTTCACAGTAGCTGCTGGCCTTATTGTCCTGAAAATTGTTTTTTCTGAGCTCTTCCAGATAACATTTAGTGATTTAGACCAGGTCACTAGCTTTTCAATTTCCCAGTTAAGACAATGACATGTGTTCACTTCAATTTCTTCTTTTGCTTTCCTAGTCTAATAGCCCATATAAGAGCTATCCTTATAAAGTAGACCCAGTTGATAGCAATAGCTGTCTTATTTTCCACTGCAGGTATGAATGTACTCCAGAGGTGAAAGATTGGCAATGCTGCCCCTAACTTGCCACTTCCTTTCTCTTGATAGTTCAAATTACCCTTTTTAATTAACCTGTCTGAAATAGTGCAGATATCCTACCAGTATGTGTGTACAGCTGGGACACAAAACCCTGATAGATTCCTCTGTTTCTATCTACAAAGCTTTTATATTAGCCTGGCCTTTATGATTACAGCCTAGATGTTAACCCTACTCTTGGGCATGCAATCAACTTGACTGATGAGAATAAAACTTCTTTCTGCATATAAAAGGCTTGACTAAAGGCACTGTGATTTCAATAGGAGCCTCCTGCATAAGCTACTACTTTGCAAAGCAATCTGTTATATCAAGTTTGGTGGGTTTATGCCAAGATTTAAAGAAATCCATTGCCACTATTAAAATGAGGCCCTGTCAGAAGCTCAGGAATCACTGAGAGATGCTCTTGATTCATGTTTCTGTATGGCCAATACAAATGAACATTTTGAGCAAAATTCATTCTATAAGCTGACAAATGAAACTAATGCATCTTATTGCCTGTCTCAGTTGATACCCAAGTTTTTATTATTATTATTTTCTCTTATTACCCACAGACCTAGGGAATTTGTCACATTTCATTTCTTATAATAGTTGGCACCGCACATTTCTCTCCCTTAAATAATATGCATTGAGCTTCTTTTTCATTCCTCATCAATAAACCTTTTCTTTAAAAGTATCATTTATTACTAAATTTATATTCCATCTTTCTGCTTATATTAGTATTCAGGATTGCTTAAAAATAACTTCTGGGAATTTACTCTCCTTTGTTTACCGTTCTAACCTTATTTGAGTCATAGTTATGCTAAATGTCTTTCAAGGTAAAGTATTTAGTCAATATGGTTAAATTCCAATCATATCTTGATTCTTTTCAAAGTTCTAGAACCTCCAATTCTGAGACAAGGAGGAATACATCAGAGAAAACAGAAATGTGATTTAGCAGTAGCAGCCTCACAGAGTGAGCCAGCTGCCTCAAGTGGCATATGTTGGTGAGGTGGGGAGGGATTGGAAGAAACAGTTATAGAAAAACCTTATGGTCCAGATTGAATGCCCTAAGCTTTCAGGTACAAGGAGAGAAGGATGCTTTCTAAAATAAGACTGGCATATTACCCTTAATGTCTGGAATAAAAACAAAATTACATTAGCCTTGAGATTTAGACTTCTGGATAAACAAAGTCTGGTGGATAGCTCATGAGTGGAGCTTGTTAAGAATTGAAAATAAACTAATAGCAGTATTAAGTACTGATAGCTGTTTGAAATCAATTCAGTTCAGTTCAGCTAAATTCAACTCAGTCAACTCAATCCAATCCAATTCAATTCAATTTAATAACTGGATAAGATAAATTTGATTAAAAATAAACCACTCTTTAAAAACATCTACGAAAGTTGCAAAATTCCTATTAATAGCTATACTTGTAAGATTCCCTCTCCATGCTAATAACTGATAGTTGCTAAATGCTTTAGGACTTTCTGGCATTTTTTTAAAAAATGTCATTTTAGTTATTGCATTGTACACTGGTCTTTTATTGTGTTTTATCTTAGTTCATAAATAAAATTTTGATTGAGAATCATTTCTAGAAGAAAATAATCTGTCTTCCCTTAACCCCATCCAATCTCTGATATTTTCTGTAGAAAACTTGAAAAGGTTGTTATGATCCTGGCAGCTTAAATTGAAGCCAGAGATCTGGCAAATTAAGCTGTATGCAGTAGTATACTAATAAATGCTTGAATCATATCAGTGTTGTATTTCTGTTCAAGTATTTGAACATACCTTTGAGAGGAAAGTTTTATGGCCAGAGACTCAAACAAAAGAAAACAAAATTAAAAAATGACAAACATAGTGCAAAAGAATAGGGAAATAAATTAAACTGAGATGAAAGAATATTCGAAATTACTATCTCACAATGGTAAAATAAAGGAGCAATTTTCCTGCAAGCTAGAATGCAACAGAGAACTGCATGTCATTCTTGGGTCTTCTTTGCATTTTCTATTTCCTTTCTTTGGTTTTTACATAAAAATTGTGCCAAGTAATAAGACATCATTCACAGAACCACTCTGCAGATTTAGAAAAAGATAAAAGAGGCAAAAACTGGAAAAGTTGAATTTAAGTATGATAAATTTGGCAGCATGATATATGTGCAAATTGCACCTCCTGTAAACCAAACCAAACCAAACAAAACAAAACCAAACAAAACCAAACAAAACAAAACATCAGTACATTTAATCAATTAAAAGAGAACTGGAAGGTACCTTGGAGATTCTAGTCAAACTCCTACTCAAGCAGGAGACCCTATACTATTTCAGACAAGTGAATGTCCAATCTCTTCTTAAAAACCTCCAGTGATAAAGCACCTACAACTTCTGATGGTAAGCTGTCCTCGCTGTTAGGAAGATTCTCCTTAATTTCAGGTTGTTTCTCATGTTGATTAATTTCCATCCATTCCATCCATTTAATTCTCACATAATTCTGACACAGACTTCAAGAAAATATATAGAACATAATAATATGTTATGCCAGGGAGGAAGATGCCAGGAACCCAGATAAGCCTCAATGATACCAGATAATTCACAATTTGATCCCAACAACTTTGCTGTGCGCAGCCTCCCTTTTTAAACACTGTGATCCCAGCTGCAGCTAATGAAGGGAATCAGGGCCCTTTCCTCCCCCGTAAGCCACATTGCTTCCTTCTCCATTCCTCCCTGCATGCCCTATAATGAAGACGGGGTGGGCCTGGGTCTTCCTCCAAATTATCTTTATCTTGCTCTACCTCTCTCCTGCTCTGCCCAGCAGGCCTTTGACCTTCCCCAGTTTCTTTCACAGCCAATGGAACCACACTCCCACTCCCTGTCAGCCTGTCAGCATCCCCCTCCAAATCAGATTCTGACAAGGGCATGACATAATATGTCTCAAATTGCAGAACCGTCTTTCAGTAGAAAGTTTCATTCTTTCTCCCAAATAGCAAAACACAGAAATTTTTATTTGATCTAATATATCCTTTCTAGCTTGTCGGAACAAAGGATATACAATAATCTACAGTGGTCTCAACACATTTTATTTAGGTGACGAATTTGGCTAGCATGCCAAAGTGAATTTTGCTAAATATTGAGCTCATATAATGGTAATGCTGAGTGTAGATTTTTTTTTTTAGATCGCAGCTGTGGATTATGTTAATTTAATTTTATTGTCTTTGTATATTTTTTTATCAAATGTTGTTTGATTTTTTGTAGTTTTATATTTTTAACATTGCTTTAAGCTGTCTAAAACCTTTCTGGTGAGATGGGCAACAATATAATTTGAACAGTCACATATATTTGATCATACAAATGCCACATATTTGTAATAATGTAACAGTTAAGATTTGGGGGTATTTTTTAAAAAAAAATGTCCTTTATAGTGATTAAATTGGGCACTGGTCTTTTATTGTGTTTGATCTTAGTTCATGAATAACATTTTGATTGAAAATCAATTATATATAACATAAAATAGTCTGTCTTCTTTTAACCCTATCCAATCTCTGATATTTTCTGTGGAAAACTTGAAAAGGTTGTTATGATCCTGGCAACTTAAGCTGAAGCCAGAGATCTGGCAAGTGTAAACTGTATGCAATGTACTAATAAATGCTTGAATCATATTAGTGTTGTATTTCTGTTCAAGTATTTAAATATACTTTTGAGAGGAAAGTTTTATTTGTCGAGACTCAGTCTCCCATTCACACCCAACTCTTAATTTTTGCTTTGGAAATTCAATTTCCCAAAGAATGGGAAAACCTAAATTCAAAGGTACCTAGATGTGATTCTTAAGTGATATTAATTCAAAATATTAATTATCTTTAACACTCCCTTCTATTCAGAACAAAGGTAGAATTTGTATAATAGATTGGAGAAACAGATACCATATACTTTTTTCCAAACTGGAGTCTTTGATACATGAGGATTTGTAGATTATGTGGAGGGGTTGAGTGGATGGGCATGAAAAAAAATATGAACAATAAGGAGGAAAGAACAATAGGAACCTAAGAAGCAAGCTTCACTGTGAGATAACATATAGTAACTAGGGAATGGAACAGTGTGTTATGAGAATGTTGAAAAAGTTGTGGAAAATCATAAGATGCAATTGTTGTTCCCTTTCACTTCCTCTCTGTCTGTAACCAGTCTGTAGCCTCTTACTTGATATTGTTGTTTAGAAGCCTTTTTATGGTTCAAGAGTGGGTGAATAGGGTGGACCAGAAAGGGCTTAAGGGTGACTCATGCAAGGCCTTTGCTATATCTTTGGCAATTACCTGAGTCCCTTTATGGGTATTTTTAAGATCTTAATGCAATTTAACATATTGTGTAAATGAAGCTAATTATTTTTAAATAATTATTGTTCATAATTTTGATCAAAATTATGGTCTTGATTTTTGCTCTTCTACTTAATCACCAAGGATGGGACTGTCAGGAAAGAGTTAACATTTTTAGTGCTGTACTATTCACTTTCTTAAAGAGGACAGCCATGAGGAAGTAGTAGGATTGACTTCTGCAACAGTGAGAGAGATTAGCAGAGATTTCTTTCCTTTAGATGGAAAGGATGCTTGTAGTGTCAGAGAATTTATGCATTTACTCATCTGGAATAAAGATTTAAACTAAAATATAATGTTACCGCATCCCTGTGGTTTTGATACACATGACTAAATCAAAGTTTTCCTTCCTTTGATTGAAACTTGTCTTCCTTTGAATTTGATTGAAATTTGCTTTCGAGGTTAGCAATATTATTTCTCTTTAGCACATACCTGTGAATGAGTGAAAGCAAACATACTGCCTTTCCATGCTGTTTTATTCATTATTTAAACCAATATTTCTCAAACTTGTTGGTTTTCGGTCCCCTTAGATTCTTAAAACTGATAGAGGACCTCAAAGACCTTTTATTTATGTAGATTTATGTGATCAATATTTACTATATTAGAAATTACAATTGAGAATTTATTTAACTTTGTAAATCCTTTGAAAGGATCTCAGGGATTCCTAAGTATTTCCAGACCATTCTTTGAGAACCATCCTTTTTTTTTCTGGATATGGATATATGCACAGAAAAATGAACAAACTAAATTATAGGTAGTCCTCACTTAGCGACTACAATTGGGACCAGCATCCAGTTCATAAGTGAAGCAGTCACTAAGCAAAACTGCAACTATGCTTATGCTCTTACTTCAGTTTTGCTTTGCTCTGCAAACCTGCAAAGTGCAAGGACAGTTTCAAAGTTATGTTTTTTGTCACCATTGTCAGCATGAAGGGTCATTGTATGAGTCACAAAATAAGGACTACCTGTAAAAGATATTATGTTTGATTATGGTATAAAAATGAAATAGTAATTATACTAATGTAAAAATAGAGTTTATGCTGGTGTGAATAGCAGTACAATACATGGCCTTAAAATGAATACCGTCATGTCACAGGAAATTACAGCAAAAGTAACAATAATATAGAAGCTGCCTTCCCACAGAGAGCTCAAGCACTTAGCAATACCATTTAGACTTATATACCACTTCACAGTGCTTTACAACCCTCTTTGAGCAGTTTACAGAGTCAGCATATCGCCCCCAACAATCTGGGTCCTGATTTTATCCACTTCAGAAGGATGGAAGGCTGAGTCAACCTTGAGCCAGTGAGGATGCAACTGCTGGCAGTTGGCTGGCAGTCAGCAGAATTAGCCTGCAATCCTGGACCACTGTGCTGCTGTGATGCTCTTATCAAGCATGTATATCTGACCATCCTTGTAACAACATTGTGAGTGAGAAGAACAGATATACTGGTCCAGAGCCACTCAACAAATTATAGCATCAGTGGTGGGATTCAAATTTTTTTTTTTACTACTGCTTCTATGGGCATGGCAGGGGAAGGATATTGCAAAATCTCCAGATAGAAGTGGTATTTGCCAGTTCTCTGAACTACTCAAAATTTCTGCTACTGGTTCTCCAGAACTGGTCAGAACCTGCTGAATACCACCTCTGTATAGCATCCTCTGAAACACACTGACTGTTTGCTTTTTACCACCAAAGAGGAAACTCTGAATTTAAGAATAACACAATATGGGGGGAGGGGACACAGAATGCACATATTCGTTCATCCCTTTTGTTAGATCGGTGGATCGGGTCACATAAGAGGCGAGACACGAAAGTGAACAGTCAGCTCTTTATTGTGACTTCAGAACAAGGACAGCTAAAGTTTACGAGCCGCTTGGCTTTATACAGCCGGCCGGCGGCTCGGCAGCCAATGGCAGCGCTTTGAATCTCCCGTGATCGGCTCGGCCAATCGCGGTAGATTCTCAGCGCTCCAATCACAGGCGTTCAGTGAACCAATCGGGTTGCGGTCCGGGTGGACCAATCAGAATGCGAGTTTACAAGAATGTTAATACAGAACACCCCTCCCCTCATGGTTTCGTCTGACGCAGCGTCGTGACGTAGTCGCGCAGGTAGGTGGGGCTCCGACTCTGTCTAGTTGACCTGCACGGTTCAGTCTGTGTGTGATCGTCGGCCGGTTCGGACGGGCTCCGCGTCGCTCTCAACTCCGTTGATGGAACCGCCTGGAAGGGTGAGCCGGGCCCGTTGCCGCGACTCCTGCCCGGACTGCCTGGATTGGTCGAGTTGCGGTTCCTGTTGCTCTCGCTCGGTCTTCCTGGGCTGGTTGAGCTGGCTTGGCTGTCCCTCCCAGGTGAAGATCCCGTCTGCGACAGTTCGAGGTCTGCTGGTGAGTATGGTTGGTTTATTTGCACGCTTCTGTCTTCTGGTGGGGGTGTTCGGCTTGCATTGGGGGTGCCGTTGATGATTCCAGCCTTCCGTCGTTCACCAGCTTGGTTGCTGAGGCTTCCCTTCCCTCTCTGCTTTCCGTGGTTGTTGTTGCCGAGGTGTCGGGGGTGTTGGCGGCTAGTCTGGACCGTAGCTGGTCGATGTGCCGCTTCCAGCTCCTTCCGTCCGTCGTTTGGAGTCTGTATGATCGGGGCCCGGTTACCTGTGTTATTTGTGCAGGTACCCAGAGGGGGTCTCCCATGAAGTTCTTTGCGTAGACCGTGTCCCCGATGTTAAATGCCCGGTACCGGCTGGAGGAGTCTGGGGGTTTCTCTGGGTTGTAGGTGGGGTGTAGTCGGTCCAGTGGAGACCTCAGTTTCCTTCCCATCAGTAACTCCGCTGGGCTCTTGTTCGTGGTTGTGCTTGGCGTGATGTGTTGTATGAAGAGTAGCTTGTTTATTTTTTCTTGGATGTCGCCGGTTTCGATTTTTTGGATGGTTTTTTTTTTGTGTATTGGACCATCCGTTCCACCCTACCGTTCGCCGCCAGGTGAGCCGTCGAGGTTAAGGCGTGTCTGATGCCCTGTTCGGCCAGGTATTTTTCAAATGCCAGTGCTGTGAACTGTGGCCCGTTGTCCGACACTATGACATCCAGTAACCCATGCGTTGCAAAGAGTCTGTTGAGTTTGTCGATGACCGCTTCTGTTGTTGTTGCCCTCATGGTGCTTACCTCCAGCCAGTTGGAGTAAGCATCTACGGTGATGAGGAATGTATGCCCCTTGGTTGGTCCGGCGAAGTCTATGTGTATTCGCGACCATGGTCCTCTGGGGGTTTCCCATTCCAGGACCGGGGCGGCGGGGGGGGGTGGCTCTCGACTCTTGGCACCTGCTGCAGCCGGCGACCCATGTCTCGATTTGTTTGTCCATCCCTGGCCACCAAGCGTAGCTTCTGGCCAGGGCTTTCATCTTGACAACCCCCGGGTGTCCCTCGTGCAGCATTGCCAGCACTCTATTTTGTAGTGCTTCCGGTATGACTACCTGGTCTCCCCAGAGAATGCACCTCCTTTGTGTGAACAGCTCAGTTTGGCGGTTTCGGAAGTCTTTGAACTGTTCGCCGCCATCGTTTTCCGGCCACCCCCGCTCTACCCAGCTCAATACCCATGCCAGCTGTTTGTCTTTATTTGTTTCATGGGCAATGTCTGGCGCGGTTAAGAGTGGGCTGGGTAGGGTCTCGATTTGCAGGATCGTCGTTGTGGGCGCTGGGTCGTTGTCTAGGTCTGATAGTGGTGACCGGCTTAATGCGTCAGCGTGCGGAATGTTCTTGCCGGGCCGGTGTGACAGTTCATACGAGTACGCGGCAAGGAACTCGGACCACCGCGTCATCTGGGGCGACAGGATGTTCGGAGTGGCCTTGTTCCCTGCGAGTATCCCGAGCAGGGGTTTGTGGTCCGTAATGATCGAAAAGGTCCTACCATAAAGGTACTCGTGGAACCTTTTCACTCCGGTGACGATGGCAAGGGCTTCTTTGTCCAGTTGGCTGTAATTTCTTTCCGGCTTGGCCAGCGTTCTGGAGAAGAAGGCGATGGGTGCTTCCTTCCCGTCGGGTAGGGTGTGGCTGAGGACCACTCCGATGCCGAAAGGTGATGCATCGCAAGTTACCGTGAGTGGTAGGGTCTCGCTATACTGGATCAGGACTGCGTCTGATGTCAGCAGGTTTTTTGTTTGTTGGAACGCAGTCTCCTCCCGCTTTCCCCAGGTCCAGATGGCTGCTTTATCGAGTAGCCGGTGTAGGGGTTCCGCCACGGTCACCTTCTGGGGTAGGAAAACATTGTAAAAATTAAGCAGTCCCAAGAATGCCTGTAGTTCCGCCTTGTTTGTTGGTGTGGGGGCTTCTTTGATGGCTCTGAGTTTCTTCCCGGTTGGGTGTATTCCGTGCCGGTCCAGGAGGTACCCCAGGAATTCAACCCTCTCGGTGTGGAGTTGGCATTTGTTTCTTTTGACTTTAAGGCCGGCGTCTTTGAATTTGCTGAGCACCGCCCTTAAACGGGTTTCCAATTGTTCTCTGTTGGCGGCTGCAACCAGCACGTCATCAAAGTAGGGGACCACTCCTTTTATTCCCTGCAGGAGCCTTTCCATGAGACTTTGGAAGACTCCTGGGGCGACGCTGACTCCGAATTGGAGTCGGTTGCATCGAAAAGCCCCCCCGGTGTGTAACAATCGTTTGCGCTTCGGCTGTCTCCGCATCGACCGGCAATTGCTGATACGCTTGTGCCAAGTCGAGTTTTGCGAAGACCCGGCCTCCCCCCAGTGAGTGCAGAAGGTGCTGTACTACTGGGACGGGGTAGGCGCTTTGCTGCAGCGCGTGATTGAGGGTGGCCTTGTAGTCACCGCAGATTCTTATGGAGCCATCGGGTTTGATGGGGGTGACTATGGGCGTTTCCCAGCGGGCATGGTCGATGGGTTCTAGTACCCCTTGCGCGACGAGCATGTCTAGCTGCTCGTCGATTTTCGGCTTGAGCGCAAATGGCACTCGCTGAGGTTTGAGGAGGATTGGGGCGATGTTAGGGTTGAGGTTGAAAGAGATAGGGGGCCCTCGGTACTTGCCTAGCGAGTCATCGAAGACCTCCTGGAACTCTTTTACGAGGGTCGATTCCCAGTCGGCCTCGTCCGTGTGATGGATGCCCGTCACCTCGATTCCCAGCGGGGAGAACCATTGCAGGCTGAGCAAGCTGGGGCGGTCCTGGTCCACGATTGTGAGTGGCAAGATGTCGGTGTGGTTCTTGAATGTGACTTTAAAATGCCTGATGCCGGCCACAGGGATGTGGTTTCCCTGGTAGTCTTTCAGGATTAGCTTCTGGTCATCTAGTTCGTTGCAGCGGATGGTCGGTACTAGGCGCTTGATTGTGCGCCAAGAGACCATTGAGAGGTAGGACCCGGAGTCCACTTCCATCTCGCAGGGTTGGTCCTCGATGCACAGCGCCACGTGTACCTTTCGGGCATCCATGGTTGATGAATGGCCGATGACGACCGTCTGGTGGGTTTCCTCGCGCCGCTGTGCTTCGCTGAGTCGTCTGCTGCGGCTGTCGCGGCTCCACCGGCTCTCGGTCTGGCAGTCTCGGTGCCTGGGGGGAGTGCTGTCTTGTCGTCGGGGGCTGTTTCCTCGTCGTTGCGGGCTGTAGCTCTTTTTGTTCTGGCACACCTTGGCGATGTGCCCCCGCTTCTTGCAATGCCGGCAAATGGCATCGAGAAAGCGGCATTCGGAGCGGGGGTGGTCGCCGCCGCAGCCGGCGCAATGGAAGCCCGACTTACGTCCCCTGCGGTCCCGGCGGTCGCGCTCGGTCTGCAGCCGATGGATCTCCTCGTCTTCATCCTCGGTGTCGGATTGGGGTTCGAGGTCACCATGATGTGTGGTTGTTTCTCGGCGGCTGGCTTCTCCGGGCTTCACTGAGGCTGGGGTCGCTTCGTTGGTCGGTGGCCGTTCAGTCATGTTTGCTTGTCGCATCCGGGCTGCTGACTGGTGGGTGGCCTCGGCGGCGGTAGCCTCGGCGAGGGCGTCAGCGAGGGAGATGTCGCCCTTGGCCATTAACCGGCTCTGCAGCACAGGGTCTCTGAGTCCGAGGACGACTCGGTCCCGAAGTGCCTCGTCCAGGTCAGGGAATCCACAGGGGCCTCCCAGGTTCCGCAGTTGAGCCACAAAGTTGCCTATGGTTTTGCCTTCGCGCTGATCTCGGCGGTAGAAGTCGTGCCTACAGATGAGGATGGGCATGGCAGGGGCATAATGGCGGCGCAAGATGGGCTCCAGGTCAGCCCAGTCCATCTCATTTACATCGGCGGGCTTGGCCAGCGCCTTGGCCATCTTGAATACCGTGGGGCCACAGTGCATCAGAAACACTGCCCGTTTCCTCTGGCCGTTGGCATCCTTGAGGTTGCTGCATTCCAGGAACATCTGGAAGCGATCGGTGTACGACTCCCAGTCCTCGGTGGCTGGGTCGAACGGAGCGGGTGGCGGGGTGCTGGCCATCTTGCAGGTCGTTGAGCGCCATTTGCCACGTGCTAGTTGGTCCTCGCCTCACAATCCCACCTTCGTCGCCAGTGTTAGATCGGTGGATCGGGTCACATAAGAGGCGAGACGCGAAAGTGAACAGTCAGCTCTTTATTGTGACTTCAGAACAAGGACAGCTAAAGTGTACGAGCCGCTTGGCTTTATACAGCCGGCCGGTGGCTCGGCGGCCAATGGCAGCGCTTTGAATCTCCCGCGATCAGCTCGGCCAATCGCGGTAGATTCTCAGCGCTCCAATCATCGGGTTGCGGTCCGGGTGGACCAATCAGAATGCGAGTTTACAAGAATGTTAATACAGAACACCTTTAGCATTCTAATCCATTTTCCATTATATCACATTCCTGCTTCTTTCCTAGGCATTTCTCCAACCTAATGGCAAGCACTGATTTAAAAAAAAAAACCTTCTCTGAAAGTTTAAAATCATATTGGGATTGCATAGTGCACTATGCCATATGTTCTAATATCAATCTTGTTCAGCTTTAAATGACCTTCAGTGTTGACACAGTTGAGGTGAGATTATAGTGGGATGGAGTCATGTGGAGGGCATCCATTATTATCATTATAAAATATGCTTCTGAGAAATAGTTGATTCTAATAAATATAGGATGTTTCTCAGTCATCCATATGAAATCAAGGCTGATTTCTATACCTCCATAGGTCTCAGCTTGCCAAATTTAAGTGACATGAGATCCTTTCTGCTTTTCAGCTGTAAAATAGAGCAGAGATGTAAAATGGAAAGAGGGACTTCTGTAGTTTCCACCATCTGCCACCTGATGTCCTCTCATTTCTTTTCTGAACTTCCCATATTTTTTTCCAAACGTTCATCCATCATGGACATTGATTTTTGAAGCTTATCCAAAAGTTCAGTTGATATGAGGATGGTGGGAGCACAGAGCGATTTCCCTGAGCATCTCACTTGGAAAAAAAAACAAACCCTATTCAATGCCATGTATCTGAATGCTAACAATCATTTCTAGTTTCTCCATGCCTTCCTGATTGCACACTCTTGACTTTAATGTACAAAAACCAATGGAGAAAAAAAATTAAATTGACATAGCAAGAAGAACACAGAAGGAATTGCCAAAATGAACATTGTGACCTGGGCTTCTCAAACTCTTAAAAAGAGCTTGATTGTAGCCCTTGTATAGATTTAGCCTTACTATAGAAATGAGCAACTATTGACTGTTTCATGAAATGCAAAATAATGACAGCATCATACCTCTCATTTAAGAAAGACATTATTGTCATGATTAAAATAAATTAAACATGCTCAAAAACACATCCTTGAATTAACACTTTATCTCTAAATCTAGATCACAAAGAAACATATTGCATTATCTGGCCATTTTTAAAATACACAGACTTTACAAACACATATCCTGAATCCAATCTTTAAAATCAGGAGAGTATTTTTTTTTCTAATTATATATTTTTTTTTGCCATGTCCAAACTTAATAGAGCTAAAGATCTTCATGAAAAGACAAACTCCATATTTCCAGAATATATTTTAACATTACAATTTTTGCCAAAATTGTTTTGGCATACGTAGCAATTGGAAAGCAAAACAAAGCAAGTACAAGAGTAGACTATATGAGCTAAAAAACTGTCAAATACCTTGCAATGCCAACATTTTTTTTTTGAAATTCATCCCTTTCTGAAACATTTTTGAGGGGTCCAATAAACACAAAACAACATTCTTAGATGAATTTATTTCATTTTTTAAATTATAATTAGTATATTCTACATTCTTTAACCTCTTAACCTTTTGATTCCCAACAACTCACCATTTTAAATCTTTATTCTGTAATTTAGATATATAACTAATACTAACTTCCATTTTATTCTTAATTCTTTATCAAACTGAATTGTTAGTTTCCATTCAGGTACTGCTTCGTTGGGGAAAGGAAATGAGCAATCAGAACTATATAAATCTCTTGAATCATTTTATTTTGCAAGATCAGAGCCTCTTCTGATCATTGCCCTTAAAAATTGAAGGGAATATTTTTTCACTATTAGGGAGGCAAGAAATATAATGACAGCATAAGTTAATTGAGGAGGGAAGGAAAGTAGAGAACTTTCCTTCCATAATAGAAGGTTAAAATAGGGAACATCATTTGTTCAACAGATCATGTATGGATGGTCATACAGATGTTCATTTGGTTTTTGGGAGCCCTGAGCTCAAAGATTTGACTTAAGAACAAAATTTGACATAAGCAGAGAATGTGTGTGAAACTCATAATTATAAAATTAATGCTAGGTCTCTAGAAGTGCAAGGCCACTAAGACCAATCTTTTGTGGATATGTAACAAATTCTAGACGAAGACCAAAGCTGTTTTTCTTTTGAGTCAAACAAGGATAAATATAAAACAAAGGCTGCTTCATCTTTCTCAGCACTGTTAATTCCTTTCATCTAGTTTTGGGTGTTTGTCAAAATCTTGTTTACTTGTAGAAAGTTAGCACCCACCCTTCCTGGAAGAATGAAGTATTTTAAGAAATATTTAAAAAGGCAAAATATTATATTTATCTAAAGGAGAAAAATATTTCTAAAGACAGAAACTCAGAGCCTCAGCTCCCTGCTTCTAAGCAGATACTAAGCTGAGGCCAGCCTTTAGAAATGCAGATTTGGTAATCCATTACTCCCAGCAGCAAAGTCTGAACAAAGGTAGGTTTAGCCCTCATTGCATCAGCATACTTCAACTAAACTTGACTTTAAGAAAACATAACCCCTGCAGAGCCCCCTGAGAGTCTGACAACAACCAATAAAGAGGGTATAAATACCTCTCTCTCTCAACTCCATGTGGTCAGCTGCCCAGGACCAAGTGCTTGATGATTCTTCTCCATTATATCATCTTTCCAATTAGCTTCCATGTTTCCAGTGTCTTTCTCCCCACTTGGAACTGAACCAGATGGATATTTCTTCCAACAATGTGAAAGCTAATCCAACATTTTTTGAAGTTATCACTATATAGAAAAATTAGCGAAGGCACTGGCTTAACCCACTATTCATTCATTTTCAACTGAAACAAATGCATTAACTTGGCATTTTTGTTAAGGTTAAATTAACAACAACATCCAAAAACCTTCACTGGCAGTACAAATCTCTGGGGCTTATACTAACAATTAGGCATAAACCTTCATAAGCAATTAGTCTAATCCATACCATTAAAACAAAACAGAGAGCCAGTTTTGTAGTTAAAGTCCTGGTACAAAAACCAGGAGTTCTAGTCCCATTTTAGACATGAAGACCAGCTGGTGATTTTGGCCTAGTCACTCTCTTTCAGACCAACCTACCTCACAGGGTTATTGTGGGGAAAATAGGAGGAGGAAGGAATATTATGCATGTTTGTCACCTAGAGTTACTTATAAAGTAATAAAAACCAGATAAAAATCAAATAAATAATAAATAAAATAAAATGACTGTTAGTTTTTCAAATTCCATAAGATTATTGGCTTTTTTGGCTAGGGTGTTTTATCATACACCTCCTTTGTTACTTTCACCTTCTTCTCAACAACCCACTCTATCTTTAGATGGTGGCACAAAGGTAGGATTAGTTAGTTAGGGTTCAGAGTTTCATTACTAGCACCATATAGTGCTGGTATCTGTAAAACTGTGACTACTTGCATGTATAAATGTATCTGTGTGAACACTTCAGAATAAAGCAAATGAAGCCTAGCTATACTCAGTCCAGAAAATATTGGTAATATGCAATTAAAAATGGAGCATACCTTCCACAATGTAAAACATTATTTCTACCTTTTGTTAAAAACATAATCAGATAGAAAATAAGCTAAATGATCAGCTTCAACCTATGTGCATGGACAAACCCTTAAAATTAATTTTCAGACTACGTAGTTTTCAAATGCTTGTTTTAATATAATCTAGTAATTAAACACATTAATTTTCTCAAAGTTATCCCTCCTGCTTAGTAATGGAAGTCATTCAACATTATTTGACTTCTCACTTTCTTTTTCTCTCTTACATACGCATAGGCTCACTTTTTTCTTTTTTCCTTTTTTAAAGCGGCCGTCTATTTGAGCACTCTGCTTTTACGAGATATACTTCTAAAAGGTGGGCGAGCCAAATGTATACAAAAAAAAGGATTTAAAATGAAATATGAAATGGTAAGCAATAGGTTGATTTATGGAAATACATTGACTTAAAATGATGGAGGAGAAAGGAGCTTTTGGAAAAGTTTCTTGGCTTATCAACTCGAATTCAAAAATTGGCTAGTTATTTACACTTAGCTACTCAACCCAGTCCTGAGTCTTGACTACATTTCTGCTCATAGAAGCGTTTTTAGACCCTTCAGTGGAGCCCAATGAAAAGAATTAAGAAGTCCTTCCTATTCTGGAATATTTGAACATGGATTAGAGGCCCTGAAGATAACAGAAGCGGATAGTATAATTGGGCTGTTTCTGATGCTGTTTAGATACACTTCCCTGAGTTCCATGTAAAGAGGGTAACTCAGAAGAAATAAATGTATAAATCATCAATTCATGAACATCCAATAAATATAAATATCAAGGACAAGAACGTGTATTTTTCTAGTCATCCCCTAAATTGTTTTTGTAATGTGAACAGCTGTTGCTATATTCCTCACAGACCATTAAACAATGACAGTGTTGAATCATTACACACAAAAACACTCGACTTAGATGCCCTTTAGATGTGATTGCACTGCCATGGGAGCCAATTAGCTGTGGGTTCATCCCACACTGCTGCCATGATATGCTGAAAGGTCCTTCCTGACTAAACATCATGACTGAATCTAGTGCTAATTATGTAAGGTATACCTCCTCCTCCTCCTCCTCCTTGATTAGCTTACTTACATTCATAACAAATCAGATCTGAAACTATATCACGGCAATCTGTTTAAAGAACCAAAAATAAGATTTAAAATAAAGGTTTCTTTGAGTTAAACTCAAACCCTATCATAGTGTCATTAAAGTGTTGGACCAAGTGATGAGTTCTACTTTACCTTCAGCCCTCATATTCACCAGTACCTCCCATTTAAGTACAAACCCATCTGCTCCGTTTCAACTCCACTGGCATCTTTGCTTAGACAAGGGCAGCCTTGTACTGCCACCTGCGGGTCAGAAAGAGAAGAGGCTTAATAATTTAAGAGGCATGTATGTATTTCACAAAATTCACCAAAAAGGACCTGTCATTAAAAAGTTTAGTTGTGCAACCTCTAAACTCTCTAAGTTTAGTTGTGAAACCACTTCTAGTGCTCCAGCACTTGATCACAAGCCTGAAGGAGGAATCTTCTGGAAGAAGACAGCTCTTTAAATATTACATTCATGTATAGGTTGCAGATATGGGAGAACAAAGGTGGGTAGATTTTACCCTACTAATTTAAATATATATAAAAAAGGAAAACAAGGAACTTTTGCTACCCTGGATTTCTTCTTCTAAGACTTTCCAATTCTTCCTTTTATACAACAGAATCTGGCTACTTTGAATTGAATTCCCCACACATATCTTTGCAATTGCTCCTTGTATGCTTGATTTAAATCAACACTGAAATTTTTCAAGTACATTATATAGTGTAATGAGTTTCATCTAGAGGGAAGTATCCAAAACCTTTTGGTGCCTGAGAAGTAAGTTCAATGTAATGTGATGATAATGAAAGAACCTATAGTATCATAATTTATGACTGACCTTTGTTTATAATTCATGTTAAAAACCTTGCTTAGCCCTGAAGCTCAGTAGCATATTGCTTTGAACTCAAGCAATTGGGAAGAATTAACATGCTATATTGAATTTTTCTGAGGTAGTGCTATTCTATCTATCACCAAAGATGACAAAATGCTGGAAATAGTTGGCCCCACAAACAAAAGCCATGAAGTCTTGTCAGAGTTCTGCTAAAGCCTGTTGCTCCCCATCCATTTTACAGACTAAAAATGTATAAGAAAAATAAAAACTTACTGAAAAAAAATCTTTAAAAATTGAAAGGATCATGTACCCTCAGTTCTAATTTACATGGAAGCTGGGATATGACCACTGAAGTAAAGACAAGGATAGAGAAAGTTCGAACAGCATTCTTCAAAATGAAAAAGGTCTTCTGCAGTCACAACATAAGTTTAAAATTAAAAATCAGGCTTGTTAGGTGTTAGATCTTTTCTATCCGGCTCTACAGAGTAGAAAATTGGTCTCTGACAGAAAGCCACTTGAAGAGACTAGAAGCATTTGAAATGTGGATTTACAGATGGCTGTTACATATGAGTTGGGTTGACAAAATAAGGAGGTGGTAAGCCACCTGGGAAAGCCAAGGGAAATAATCAAAACCATTAAAAAACAAAAGTTAGAATATTTTGGACATGTGATATGACATCTGGAAAAATACCGCATACTTTACTTAATCCTCCAGGGAAAGATTGAAGGCAAATGAGGTCCAGGCAGAAGAAGAACACCATGGCTTCAAAATAGAAGGGATTGGTTTGGGCAAAAATCAGCAGCACTTTTTCATGCGGCTGTTGATAAAAATAGGATTGCCAACATCTGATGATGGATATGGCAGAAGAAGAAGAAGAAGAAGAAGAAGAAGAAGAAGAAGAAGAAGAAGAAGAAGAAGAAGAAGAAGAAGAAGAAGAAGAAGAAGAAGAAGAAGAAGAAGAAGAAGAAGAAGAAGAAGAAGATCATCTTAGCACTCCAGATTATAGTATGTATCATTTTACATTTTAAAAAAACTTTTTTTTTTTTTGGTCTTCCAGTTTGGGTTTCTTCGGTGACAAACCGAAATCATGATAATCCACAGTTTTGATCCGTGCTCGCCCCTGGAGCTCCCCGAGCCTCCTGGATTCGGGGCTGAAGCCACCCCGTAGAGGTGGTAAAGAAGGGGGAACCATCAGTGGGGTTGAGGAAAGCCACATCCCTCCTCCTCGGCTGGCCAATACTCACTTTCCCAAAGGCGGTTGCAGCGGTGGTCAAAAATGGCCACCTCAAAGAAGAACCTGACCAGACAAGATTGTGCAGAAGGAAGTTTAAAGGAGAAAGTTTGACTGACCGGGTTGAATGGAGAACATCTATTTAAGGTACCTGGAACCTGAATTTTAAAGACTAATCTATTCCTAAAAAAAGATTTTAAGTTGCGAAAGAGAAAGGGAAAGGAAACAGAATTGGCTTTTTTTCCTCTAACATTGACAATTTTAACTGACTTGGAACATTAAGAAGAAAAGATTCGAATAAGAAATTTATACTAATCCACTTTGAAATTAATAGGCTATTTCTAGCTGAATATAAAGTGTCAAAGGGATAAAGATTTTTAGATAATTTAAAAACTTTCTTTAAAAAAAAGAAAGAAAGCAGCGGAGGGGAAAAGGAAAAAAGAGGGTGGAATCTAGAAAGTGAAGGAGACCTGGAATTTTTTTAAAAAAAATTGATAGTGGAATTTTAACAAGGCTTGCAAAAGATACATTGTAGCTGAAACTTTGTTACAAAGATAACAAAGCCCCTGGAAAGAGAAAGTGAGAAAAGAAGCAAGAAACAGTTTTGGATTATTGGATGATTCCTGGAACTTTGGATGGAGAATCCTAATGAAATAAAATAAAATGGGGGTTGTTTAATTTTTTAAAAAATGGCATCACTCCTTGAAGAGTTAAAAATGAGACTTAAAGAATAAAAAGAAGAGGCACAAGACGGAAGAGGATCTTTTGGCTTCATATTTCAATTTTTAGAAATGGAGATCTTGAAATATGAAAAACAACAAGAAACGCTGGCAGAACAAGAAGGGCAGGACAACGAAGAAACCATCTTTAATGATCAAGCAATTTTAAGCAGGGTAAAAAAGGGAAAAGGAGTTAAAAACTTAAGTATTGAAGCAACAACCAAAAAAAAAGAGTAATTTGAAAAGTAATCATAATATTAGGAAGAAGCAGAAGGGAGGATCACAGAAGGGAGAATCAGATAGAAAAGGGAATAAAAAGGGGAGAGAGAAGAAGAGAGGGAAGAGGGAAAGGAAAAGAAGCTACAAAAGACAGAAACAAGATATAGAGGTTCAGGAAAAATGTACAAGAATTAAAGGTATAAACCTATTTAAAAGACACAGAGACAATGGTTACAATTTAACTTAAGGAGAGGATTCTGCAAGGGTGCGTGGGATAGCATTGTTATATTAGAAATAGAAAAGGGTTAGAAAATATGTTAGATGATTAAAGTGATAGAAAAAAATTCTATTGATGTGTAGTGGAATATTTGTTTGTAAAGAGAATAAGGCTTTCAATGATTTAAAAAGAGCATTTAAAAAAACTGAAAAGAAACAGAAGATTTTTATCAGTTGACAAGATAAACTTGAATAAGAATAATAACTTAATTGACCATTGTTAATAACTATTGTTTGGTTTTTTATTTAAAGACAGTAATAAGTAAAAAATGAAATATAGATGATTAAAGTGAAAGACAACTGATATTACCAGGTAATGTTTGTTATAAGAAATAGAAATGTAAAAGATTGTTATTAATATTAATGGCAGAGCTGTATTTGAATAGAATAATTTTTCCATTTACTATTGTTATACATATATACACAGATATATATACGTATGGTATTCAGCTTTGTTCAGGTATTTTCCCACGTCATTATAGTTGTGCTTTTAAAGTTGTAGCAACATTTCAGCAGAATCTCATCTGCCATCATCAGGCTTCTGTATTGTGTTCGTCTGTGAGTCAGACTTTCACAGTCATTTCAGTTTTAAATTTGGGGCTAGCCTACTGCTGTGCCAGAATGTTTTTTTCTTCATCCTGATTGGTTGGGAGTCTTGGTCTGTGTTTATTGGTCTTGGAGTTTGCTGTGTTCTGTTTGATTGGTGTTTCTAATATCTTCTGTCTGTTTTGTGGCTTTTTTTGTGTCTTGATTGGCTGGCAACACCGTGTTCCTGTATTGGAGGCTTTTAGTGCGGCTTGGCTCCAAGTAAACAGATGGCTATCATTTATTAGGAAGCTAGGTTTCACCTGGGTGCCTGGCTGGGGTGTGTTTAAGGTGGAGGTATCAGGGGGGATCTGTTTGTGCCCAGGTGTTTGCCTGGCTTGTGGTGTGCAGATTTTTTTGTTTGTGAGTGCAGGCTTCCAAATAATTGACAGTCTGGTGGAATCATCTCTTCTATTCATGCTTTCAGGTCTTTTTTCAATCTCTATGGCTTCCTTGATAATTCTGTGGCTGGGGTTTTCTATAGTGGTTAGGGTTTTGGTGCCATTGAAATCAATGCTATGACCTGTTGCTTTCATGTGTTGGACTAGTGAGGAAGTGTGTTCCAGCTTTTTGACTGCATTTTTGTGTTCATCCAGGCAGGTACTTATTTTTCTATTGGTCTGTCCAATGTATGTGGCTGGGCATGATGCACAGGGGACTTTGTATATGCCTTGGTTTTCCAGGAAATTATTCCATTTACTATTGTTATACTTATATACACAGATATATATATATATATATATGTCCCACCTTCCCAAATAAACAGATAAGGCTGAAAGCAGCAGTCCTCGCAAATAAAGGCAGCAAACAGGAATCTTCACTGATAACAGCTGTAGATAGCCTCCACAAGATAGTCCAAGTTAATAGTTCCAACGAAATAAATCCAAGTCCCAACAAGATATTTCAGGTTTAAATCCTCCAAGCCAAAATCTTCGGTTCTCCTTGCAAACAAACACTTTGTTCCGGACAAAGTGCAAAGTCATCTCTCTCCCTTTATAGAGCAGCAGCTAATTAGTCTAATTACTGATCTGCCCTCCTCCTGTGCTCCCGTTGGTTTCTTCTCGTAAGGAGACGCCTGCTTCTGACATCCACCCAGCAATCATCTAAATTATTATCTTCACCTGAAGTCTCCATAAGTTCCTCATTGTCAGCCGTTCCTGGCTGATAACCTGATTGAGAAGCAGAGGAGGTTGAAGGTTCAGGCCGGTCCTGCAAATCAAATGTGTCCTCCCTTGTAACATTCGTCTCCTCCTCTTCATTGAAATCACTAAAACTTGCTGATTCATACAAGTCCTCCTCGCTGGAGCTTTCATTCAAAAAACCTGTAGCTGATGCCGAATCACAACATATATATATATATATATATATATATATATATATATATATATATATATATATATATATATATATATATATATATATATATATATATATATCTGTTGTAGAGCGGCGGGTAATGAGCTGAGGCAGACATGGAGCAAACGTCAAGTTACTTTATTTCAAAGAATAAAGGGTTGCCATGGCTTCTGGGCAAACAAGCAGTCAGCTGGCGGCAACAGCTGATGCCATTTGACAGCTCCTTTTATAGATGGCTATCAAACGGCATCAACCAATGGGAGCGGTCCGCGCTCCCACCAGAAGCATGGACCGGAGTGAAGACTGCGGTTCAGTCTGATGAATGCAACACTCCTTTCCCCTGGCAAGGAGCATACATAGTCTCTCAAGTAGGCCGGGTGCCTGTGCTGGCAGCCGGATCGCCTTAGTCCTGGAGGAACTGCAGCAGGGGAGAAGTCCTCTGCTTCCTGGGCTGCTTCGGAACTTGAAGGGACAGGAGCTTCGTCATCGGTTGACTCTGGCATAGGGACAGGCAGCAGTCCAAGTAGGGTTACTCACTCAAAGTGCCCCGGGGAAACCTCAGCATGCATTGGTGGGTCCGCTTCGCTTGGCGTGTAACGAGGGTTGTTGGTAGCCACACTCCAGTGCCTTCTCAGCTGGGCGATGTGCTGGCACCAGGTACGACCATCTTGCAGCAAGACCCTGTAGGACTTAGGCCCAGTTACTGCCATGATTTGCATAAGGGGTGGCCTGTGTAATTTCATGCATAGACCTGGTCCTGCAGGGCAAACTCCCTGGTCTGGCTATCAGATCCCAGAGGGGTGACTGGGGCGTAATGAGGATGGAGCCTATCCAGGGTGGTTCTCAGGCATCTGCCCATAAGGAGCTCGGCCGGGGATTTGTTGGTAGTAGCACAGGGGGGTGTATGTTGCGTTAACAGGTATCTAGAAAGCTTGGAGTGCCAGTCAATTGGGCCAAACCTCTCCAGGGGCTCCTTTACTGACCTGACTGCCCTTTCAGCCACCCCATTACTAGCAGGATGAAAGGGAGCTGTAAGGGCATGTCTGATCCCCAGGTTGGCTAAATAAACTTCAAATTCACAGGAGGTGAACTGGGGGCTGTTGTCAGACACAATGGTATCAGGGAGGCCATGGGTAACGAATACCCTAGTTAGGGGCTTTGTAACAGCTTGAGTGGTTGTTGAGGTCAGTAAGGCCAGGTCTATCCACTTTGAGAAGGAATCTACCATTACCAGGAATGTTCACCCATGCACAAGGCCGGCTAGATCAATGTGCAGCCGGGACCAAGGGGCCCCAGAATCTTCCCACCTGCCAGGAGTAGATGTGGGTAGAGCAGGCCTGATTGCCTGGCATGGCTGGCAAGCGCTCACCCAGCTGGTGATCTGGGCATCCATGCCTGGCCACCACACGTAACTGCGAGCCAGAGCCTTCATCCTGACAATGCCAGGATGGCCTGCAGGACCTTCAAAACTGAGCCCTGCAGCTTGGAAGGGATAACTACCCTTGTTCCCCACAGTAAACAGCCCTGCAGAGATGATAGTTCTTGCTGACGAGTCTTGAAGGGCAGGAATTCGGGGGCATAAGGAATTGCTGGCCATCCCCTTCCCACCCAGTCCAGAACTTGGGCAATTACCTTGTCACTTGAGGAGTGGGTAGCAATGTCAGGGGCGGTGATGGGAAGATTGAGATTGTTGATCTCAAAAACAGCATTAATTGGTGCATGATCTTCAACAGGAACAGGCAGAGGGCAGCAGCTGAGGGAGTCAGCGTGGCAAAGGTTTTTTCCAGGACGATGAACCAGCGTGTAGGAATAGGCAGCCAGAAATAAAGTCCACCTGGTCATTCTTGGAGACAAAATCTGAGGGGTTTGTTTTTCACCCAACAAAAGGCCTAACAGAGGCTTGTGATTTGTAATCAATTCAAAATGGTGTCTATAGAGGAACTCATGAATTTTTTTGACCGAAGCAACTGCAGCCAAAGCCTCCTTGTCAATCTGGCTGTAATTGTACTCGGCTGAAGACAAGGTTCTGGAGAAAAAGGCAATGGGTGCCTCAGAACCACTTGGCAGTCTATGACTCAAAACAGCCCCTATGCCAAAAGGAGAAGCGTCTGCAGCTAGAACTAAAGGCAGCTGTTGATTGAACTGTATTAGTACCTCGTTGGATGTGAGTAAAGATTTGACAGCGTGGAAGGCATGGGCTTCCCTAGGTCCCCAATGCCCAGGGGATTGTTTGTCCAAAAGTCTGTGTAGAGGCTCTGCAATGGAAGCTTTGTGAGGAAGGAATGCAGCATAGAAGTTGAGAAGCCCTAAGAAGACCTGGAGCTCAGTCTTGTTGGAAGGTGTAGGTGCCTTGTGGATAGCCCTGACTTTGGACTCAATTGGGTGTGTACCAGAGGCATCAATTCTATAGCCCAAAAAGTCTACTTGTTTAGTGGCAATGGTGCACTTGTCTTTTTTTAACTTGAGGCCATGCTGTCTGAAATGATCAAGGACTGCTCTGACTCTTTGTAGTAATTGGGGTTTGTCTATGGCTGAAATGAAATATCATCGAAATATGGAACTATGCCTGGGACTCCTTGGAGTAGCCTCGCCATTAAAGATTGGAAAATCCCAGGGGCCCAACCCAACCCAACCCAATATAGCTAATTTGGAGAGACAGGAGAGGAATAAAAAAAAGATGGACACTAAATACCCAAATAGTAAATGAAGAAGAGTATATTAATAAGCTGAAAGAGGAGCTAAACTATTTCCTAAAAGATAATAATAATGAAACAACTTCAAAACAGAATATTTGGGATACTATGAAAGCAATTATAAGAGGTACAACAATTTCCTATAATACTATGAGAAACAAGAGAACTTATGCCCGACAAAATGTATTACAACAACAAATCAAAGACTTAGAAATACAATTACAAAAAACCCCTAAAATCCAAGGAATACAAAACCAGTTAATATTAGCCAAACATAAGCTGAATTTAATTGAACAAGATAAAATAGAAGTTAGTTTGAGAAGGTCCAAACAAAATTATTTTGAACACGCTAATAAACCAGGAAGATGGCTATCTTATAAACTTAAAAAAGAAAAAGAAAAGAGACTGATACACCAACTAATAGACGAGAAAGGCATACCACAACATGAGATTGAGAAGAAAAAAAGATATTATATTAAACTATTTTCAAAGATTGTATAAAAAAGAAGAAATCAATGAAGACAAAATAAGAACTTATCTGGAGAATACGAATGATAAAACAATAGGGGAAGGAGAGAAAGAATTATTAAATAAGGATATTACATGGTCTGAGTTGAAATCTGCAATGGAGAACCAAAGTAATAATAAATCCCCTGGTCCAGATGGGATTCCAGTAGAATTGTACAAAGCTACAATAGAGTTAGTAGGGCCACTGATGCTGGAAGTGTTTAATGAAGTACTTTTGGCAGCCAAAATGCCAGACTCATGGAGGGGGGCGTTGATTTCGTTAATTCCAAAGGAAGATGTAGATGCCAGATATATCAACAATTATAGACCAATTTCACTTTTAAATGCTGATTATAAATTATTTACCTCAATTATAGCGAATAGAGTAAAACAAGTTTTAAATTTATACATTCATGAAGACCAAAATGGTTTCCTTCCATCCTGCCAAATCAAAAATAATCTAAGAACCGTTATTGACATCTTAGAATATTATGAAGTTCATCCAGAGAAACAATTTGCACTCATGTTTTTAGATGCAGAGAAAGCATTTGATAATCTACATTGGCACTTTTTAATACGGAAAATCCCAGGGGCTATGCTTACACCAAACTGGAGGCGCCTGCATTTAAAAGCGCCCCTGTGCGTTACTATTGTCTGCAGTTCTGCAGCTTGGTCATCTACAGGGAACTGCTGATAGGCCTGCGACATGTCTAGTTTAGCAAAAATAGTTCCAGGCTCAAAAGAATGCAGAAGGTGCTGGATGACAGGGACTGGATAGGCGCTGATTTGCAGATATCTGTTCAGGGACGTCTTGTAATCAGCGCAGATTCTCACACTACCGTCTTTCTTTAGTGGAGTAACTATGGGGGTCTCCCATTTTGCAAAGTCCACAGGCTCCAATACCCCTTGTTTGATTAATTTATCCAGTTCCATATCCAATTTGGGGCAGATTGCAAAGGGTACCCTACGAGGCTTCAAGCGTATTGGTACTGCCTGAGGATGTAAATTGAATGATATTGGGGTTCCTGAGTAACACCCCAGCCCCTCACTGAATACATCAGCATAGTCCTTGAATAAGGTATCCACTTCAGTATTTGAAATAGAGTGGATGCCTGTTATGTGGAGGCCAAGAGCAGGGAACCAGTCTAATCCTAACAGGCTAGAGAGGGCACCATCCACTACAACTAGAGGCAAGTGACCTTTAAAGTTTTTGAATTGAATAAAAAACTTGCCTTTTCTGAGGACTGGGATGGTTCTGCCTTGGTAGTCGCGCAGTCAGGTGGCAGTTGAGGAGCTGCTTCTTTGTCAGTCTTGAAAGTAGCCTTTTTAGGGTCTCCCAGGAAATGATGGATAGTGCAGAGCCTGTGTCAACTTCCATCTTGCAGGGTTTACCTTCTAAGAAACAAAAATACTGATTTTGTTAGAGCCTTTGTTTGTCTGGTTGGAGTGGTAACAGGTATAACAGTCTTCAAATTGCCTTTGAAAGATGGGGGTTGTCTGAGGCCTCTGTGCAAAAGTTTTCCCTGCTTGGCAGACCCTGGCTAAGTGACCCTTCCTTTGGCAATTCAAGCAAATGGCATTCCTGAACTTGCAGGATGCCCTGAGGTGGTTTCCTCCACAGCTTAGGCAGATGGGCTGCTGCCGGGGGGGGGGTAGGTTGGGTTTTGGCCTCATTTCCTCCTGAAGGGTTTCTGCTGCCTGAGGCGATTTATATCGTTTGCTTCCTCAGAGCCCTCTTCTAGAGAAACCTCATCAAAATGGATTGCTGAGCTACCCTGTGTAATTGGGTTTCCCTGGATTTCTGCTGCTGAAAGCGCAGACAGCTCAGCAGCCTGTGATTCTTCAATGGCTACTGCCAGGGTTAAGTCCCACTTGGCTAATTGTTGCCTTTGTAGCCTTAAATCCCTGACTCCACAGACTATTTGGTCTAAAAGCATATCCTCCAGATAGTCTCTAAATCCACAATGTAAGGCAGCTGACCGCAGGGCAGCCATGTATTCGCTGATAGTTTCTCCCTCAGCCTGAATTTGTCTCCTGAAGGCATGCCTTCTGGCAATTTGGGATGGCTTAGGGGAATAGTGACTGGAGAGGATCTCCTGTAATTCCTCCCATGGGATAGCCCTGACAGAACGCAAAGCTACCAATGCCGTGGCAGTGTCAAATACTGTGGCTCTGCAAAAACTTAGAAAATAGGACTTTTTCCTATGGGCTGAAGTATCAGCGAGGTCTATAGCATCCAGAAAGCAGTCAAAACGGTTCCTGTAGGACTCCCAAGTCTCAGCCATCGGTCTAAAAGGTGGGAATGCAGGGTTCGAAGTCATCTCGTATTGGCGGTGCCTGTCTCCTCAGCGGGGAAGTTGAAATTCGCGCTCGCAAATAGTGTCTGTAGCTGTGACAGTCAGCTTGTAGTGACTTCAGCTCTTTTTGAAAGTGACTGAGCTCAGCGGTTCTTGCCTGGCTGCCTCTTATTTGTATCCCGCCCTTGTCACCAGTATTGTAGAGTGGCGGGTAATGAGCTGAGGCAGACACGGAGTGAACGTCAAGTTACTTTATTTCAAAGAATAAAGGGTTGCCGCGGCTGCCGGGCTAACAGGCAGTCAGCTGGTGGCAACAGCTGATGCCGTTTGACAGCTCCTTTTATAGCCAGCTGTCAAACAGCATCGACCAATGGGAGCGGTCCACGCTCCCGCCAGAAGCGTGGACCGGAGTGAAGACTGCGATTCAGTCTGATGAATGCAACATATACTTTTTTCTTTTAAGAATTTAATGTGTATTTTTAAGGGAATGTACCAAGCAGAATTCGATTGAAAATAGGTATGTGTTATAAAATAGAGGTTAAAAAATGAATGTTATAACTGTAAAGGTGTAACTTAAATTTTTAAACAAGATTTGAAAAAAAGATACAAAGGTCTTACACTCCAGTCTAGTAATTACAGGGGAAAATTTGTTTTATGAGAAAAGATAATATGAAATTGTAAACAGGACAGACGAAAGTCTAAAAACATTGATTAGAAAGATTTTAAAAATTAGAAAAAGATATATAATTGAATTAAGAAAGGAATGAGATAATTTAAAATAAGGCTATAGGAAGTAAAGAAAGGGAAAAGCTATTGAAAAAAAATGTGAAAATAGATATAAGATATGAATTAAAATGTATAAAATAAATATGTATTGAGTTTATGTCTGTATGGAGAAGTGATAACCCGGGGCCACGCTGTTCTCAAAAAAAGATATTTTATTTGTATTTGTATGTTTTGTGAAAACTTAAATAAAACTTTTATTAAAAAACTTTTTGAGTCTTACATATTTGTTCATGTACATCTATCAATCTTGATGATGTTCTGTCATCCCAATGACAACAACAAAGTAACAGAGAGAAATGAATTTGGAAAGTTCCTCTCAGATATTAGCCAGATGCTACTTTCTGCACAAATCATTTGAACTGAATTTGGAAGCTTGCTCTGCTAGAAATTTCTCCATCCCTGTCCATCATTTAAGAATCTATCAGTTTGCCATTTGCATGCAGAGCATATGGTTTTAGAGTTTTACACAATTGTTGCTGAACTGATGGTTCAAAAGCCCAGTCCCAAAGAACCATTTCCTTTCAATCTTGTCATAAACTTATTATTTGTTTGGCTGGTTGGCTGGTTGTCAACGGAAACATAACAATTGGTAGCAATTCCATATGGCAACACATATTCTGACTGTTTGCTGATGACACCTGGAGCTCAACTAAATATAACTAATGAATAGCTCAATTATAGCTGCAGATCATCAAATGGTCACTCAACAAGGATGTCATTAAGTGAGAATTCCCTGTACAATTCCTTTCATATATTCAAGCTGATGCTCATTTAAATGTCTGCAAATTTCTCTGTGTTAATTGGAAAACAAGACAGTGGATGAGACTTGTGCATACCACATACAGCACATACCACGTGGAAAAGTATTTCTAGAAATACTTTTGAAATAATAGTATTTTTCTAAAACCAAGTGAAATCCAGACCCAGCTTCTCTCCTGCTCCTCCTCTCTTTATACACATAAACATACCTGGGGTTCTTACAGATTCCACTTTATCAAAAAAAGTAAAAATTGGATTTATCTTTGTCCTCTCCTATTCTTGGTTTTAGGATTTCTGTCAAGCTCTATCTCAGATTTCATATGATAAGGGTGATGTTGATTTCAAGAGTTTGTTACAGGTAGTTCTTGAGTTATGATCACAACTGAGCCCAAAATGTATGTTTCTAAGTGAAACATTTATGCAGCTTTGCACCATTTTACAACTTTTCTTGCTACAGTTGTTAACTGAATCATTGCGTTAACGTGGTTGCTAAGTGAATCTGGATTCTCCATTGACTTTGCTAGTCAGAAAATTGCAAAAAGGGAATCATGACCAGTTGCCAAGCATCTGAATTTTGATCATGTAGTCATGGGGAGGCTGCAACAGTTGGTTGTAAGTGTGAAAAAGTGTCAAAAATCACTTTTTCCAGTGCCGTTGTAACTTTGAACGTCACTTAATGAACTATTGTCAGTCGAGGACTTACATTATTATTAGTAGTATATTAGTGTATTATTTACAGCAGCAACCCCCAACCTTTCCAGATTTGGAGGCCAGCAGTGGCAAGGAGGAAGAGAGAAGATGGTTCCATACAAGTTTGCATGGCCCAGTTCTGAATGGGCCATGGCCTGGTACCAGGCTGCAGCCTGGGAGTTTGGGACCCCCAATTTACAGGATAATATAATTGTTCAGCACAGGAACTGAAAGATTCCAGGTATTATATGTTCAATGACATTCAGGGATTATTTTCTCTGCAGAATTGTTCTTATGAACAGGAGTCTTTAAGGTAACAAAGTTCTAGCTTCTAATTTGCTAAGCACTGTTGGTAGGCAACCTTTTTTTTTTATTTAAGAAAAAGCCTTGTGCCATAAATGGAATTATGGCAGTAATATGACAATCCATTTCCCTACAGCAGCTCTTTATATTTTAGTCAGAATATTCCTAGGCCATTTAATGACAATGACCTCTGAATTCAAAGTACTTTAGAGACGTAAACATTAATGCTGTAGCTATTCCCCTGTTGGTCTTATGTTTTATAGCAATCCCTTAAAATCTTTGTCCTTGAAGCTTGATATTATCTAAGGTTAATATATGATGCTATATAATCTTCTGTTAAATGCCTTGTCTTTTCAACTTCAGGAGACAGGTTAATTAAAGAAAGGATCTCTTCCAGAATCTACACTTTTCAATATTATCTAAATGTCCTGCCTTGTCAAAACCAGACTTAGAAAGGTTTTTGGCTGAAACAGGTTGTAAATCCACCTCTTGCAATGCAAATTCTTTAAAGGAGGTATTTGCAAAGTGAAACATTTGACATTTATTCAGTAATAAATGCATAATCTCTCTGTTATATGTCACATCCTTGAGATAAAAGTAATTTTAACATACAAGGTCAGGGAAAAATCTGTCAGTGTTTCAAAGAGAAAGATGAAGTAATAGTAGTAGTAGGTAGTCATACCAATAACAATTTTACATTCTGTCTAGTCTGGGGAAATATAATCTTGTGTGTCATTAAAACAAATCACTTTTCTTCAAAGAGATCAATATTAAATCATGCCTCCCTCTATATTGTCATATGTTCATTGACCAAAAAAAAGTGTGTTTCTGGGATTATACCATCTTCTATATATGACCAGTTCTACAAACTGAGCAACTCAATCTCAGCAGAGGAGAGGCTGAACAAATTGTCAGCATGATTTACATACAACTTTTCAACAGCATCTGGAATCCTGTGTAGAAGAATGATGATCCACAGCTGTTCTAGGAGACATTGCCATCTGCCTTCACAACAAATGCATCCCCCACAAAACAGTATATTTGAATGGCTATTATAGAGGCATTATTTTTCTTTTTGCAAACATTTCAAACTCTCTTCTAGTTAAAATATTGCTATAGGCCATACATATTTTTAACAACTTAATGACAGTGAAGGCAGAATGGGCAAGATGTTAAAAGTGAATCCGAACAAACTTTCGGAACCTGGTAACCTCTTGGTATATTAAAGTTCAGTACACAGATTTCACATTCAGCTTGGAATACTGAGAACTAAAATTCAGAACGTCTGAAGGTACTACAGGTTAGAAGTTGCAATTATTTGCTAACTTTAGGAGATATATTTTCATATTACTACTGCAAAGGTGGTATTCAGCAGGTTCTGACCAGTTCTGGAGAACAGTAGCAGAAATGTTGAGTAGTTTGGAGAACTGGCAAATACCACCTCTGACTGGAGATTTTACAATATCTTTCCCCTGCCACGCCCACCAAGCTAAACCCACAAAACCGGTTGTAAAAAAAATTGAATCCCACCACTGTACTACTTCCTATGGTCCTATAATAAGGTTTAGACCATAGATGAATATTTTCCGGTCTCTTCTGTAGAGGACTACATTTTCAAAAGAGTATTTGGTGGGAAACATCATCTACCTACAGAGGATAAATTTGAAACAAGTGACATTTGAACCAAGGTACAAACAAATATGAACAGAGCTAAGATGTATATTTATGTTCCTTCGCCCAACCCCCCCCCACCACTCATTTTTTTTCCTTTTGTCTTCCTCCGCTCATGGTAGACTGTTAGGAAAATGAGAATATACCATATTTTTGGGATTATAAGACACACTTCCCCCTCCCCCAAAAAGTGGGTGGAAATGTTGCCAAAGCCCCACCTATCCGTTGGCCTCTGCCTCCCAGCAATTTGCTTCCTTGCAGCAAACAGCAAACAGCCTGGTCAGCTTCAGCACAGCCTGATTTAGCATGAGCAGCTGATTGGCAGTTGGATCAGCCTCCCGGAATACCGATGATCAGCTGTTGCAGGCTGCAGGGATCACTGCCAACCATCAACGCCATCAGCGTCCATCACTGCTGCCACCGTATCGCCACCTCCATGTGCCCCATTTTTGGCCTCTGCACATCCCGTTTTTGGCTTCCATGCACTCCATTTTTGGCCCGTTCCAGGCTGTGGGGCAGTGATCCTCACCACCTGGAATGGGCTGAAAACAGGATGTGAGGAGGTCAAAAATGGGGCACGCGGAAGCCAAAAATAGGATGCACGGAGGCCGAAAATGGGGCACATGGAGGTATTCCGGGGGGGCAGATCCAACAGCCAATCAGCTGCTCGTGCTAAATTAGGCTGTGCTGAAGCTGACCAGGCTGTTTACTATTTGCTGCAAGGAGGCAAATTGCTGGAAGGCAGAGGCAGTTTTTTTCTTGTTTTCCTTCCCAAAGACACAAAAGTGTCTTATAGTTTGGAGCATCTTATAGTCTGAAAAATACAATAGTTTCCCCCAAAGTCTGGTTGGCTCCAGCATCCCAATCTCTGAAGTGCAGAATAGAGCAGGGATCACCAATTGTCCATCTCTATTCAGTTGGAATTTTGCATGTAAAAGAATAGGATAGGATAACCAAAAACACATTACCTTTGGGACTGCCCATGCTAATTATCCAAGATATTGTTTCCTGTGACTCTGGAAAGTTTTGTGCATTTTCATATAGAGAGATATAGAAAAAATACAAATTGTAGCTCATTCTTCATGTCTTTTTCTCTTGTTTACTTTTTCTTGGTTTTTGGCCTGTTTTGACACTTTTTATGTTGCCAATGTTTAATGAATAAACATCAAGCTATATAGTTTGGTAGCTGAATCAATGAGGGAGTGTGTGTACTCCAATTTGGATTAAGGGAATGACTGGGAGAAACTAGACTGGGAATTATCCACAATAATGTCTGCCTTGTTTTAATTTAGAATAAATTAAATAAGTGCTAGACTGGGAACTGCATGAAATCAAAGCCTGTGCCCTGGGTTGTTCATTCTTTGATCTACATGAAACATCATGCTAGGTTCATCCTATGATCTGGTTTCCCAGTAATATTGGAAAAAATAACATCGGTGTTGATTATTCTTCCATTTAGATTAGTCCAAAGCCAGTTGCAAAATATTAATTGTATACAATGCACATGCTAGTTATCTTACCCTACCAGCAGGGGTAGGCTGTTGGGGGTTCACAGGGGTTCAAGAGACCCCCTAGCTAAGATTTTGTGCAGTTCAGAGAATACAAATCACACTCCTGGCTGGCCCTGTCCACCCCTCCCCTCCCAGGAATCTCCATGTGATCCATTTTGGATGCAGGTAAGTGCAGGGCCTGTGCAGAGGCTCAGGGAGGGTGAAAAACTGGCCTCCAAGAAGCTCGGGAAGGCCAGAAATGGGTTAGGGTTAGGGTTAGGGTTAGGGTTAGGGTTAGTGCATGGCCCGTGCAGAGGCTCTGGGAGGGTGAAAAACTGGCCTCCTGGAAGTTCAGGAAGGCCAGAAATGGGACTGTTTCTGGCTTCCAGATAGCCTCGAGAACCTTGGGAGGGCATTTTTGCCTTCCCAGGGGCTCGAGGAAAGCCTCTGGAGCCCAGGGAGGGCAAAACACTCCCTGCCATGGTGCAAGAGGACAACTAAGCCACACCTATCATGGCCATGCCCACCCAGCAACCAGGCAGAGAACCCTTTGCTAAAAATTTTGAAGCCCACCCCTGCCTACCAATATTTATAAGATCACATTTCAGGTATTCAGAAAGTGGGGTTGGTGGGTGAAGCACCTACCAGGGAGTTGGAAAAAGTTTTGGTTCACAATAAGCCCACCCATGTTTGAAGGAAGAATCTTCTCACTATCTCAGAGATAGAAAGGACAATAATGCTGACAAATCATTGGTAAAAGAAGAAACAGAAAGAGAGAAAAAAAGCAAGGTAACTTACTTACTTTGATTAAAGCTCTGTCAGAATATAGCCTGATAAGGTCCAGGTTTATAATAACCCCATCTGAGCAACGGGAAGCCATATTTTCAGCTTGATGCTTTCTGGCATTTCATTCATCAATCCAGAGTAACTTTCAAGCAGAGAAAAATGGGGATATGAATACAGATATGTCAGAAGATAGAAAATATGTGTATGTAAGTGGATCAAAAATCAGAGAAAGAAAGAAAGAAAGAAAGAAAGAAAGAAAGAAAGAAAGAAAGAAAGAAAGAAAGAAAGAAAGAAAGAAAGAAAGAGAACCCTGAAGCCTTATCACAGCAGACCTCTCTCTTTTTCTGACTGACTTTAACAGTAAAACGTTGCCTTTTGGGAGCTGTTTAGATTTCAGCTAACTCTCTCCTTTCTTTGAGAAAAGAGAGGAATTCACAGTTAGAAATTCTAATTTAGTTTGATTGAGTCCAGCTCTAACCATAATGTTTTAACACATATACCATTTCCTCAATTTCACATATCCCTTTATGCAGAATATGAATTAAAGAAAGGATATTAAATGATTAAAATAGCTTCTATTGACTTGAATTGTACCACATGCCAGCTTGCTGTTGCTAGTTGTCATTGTTGTTTAACTTAGCTTATTTAGAAACATGCAAGTTGAGATCTCTAGCACCACCATTCCTATTGTACAGTATTAGGGAAAGATCAAAGAGTAGGCAATATGTTGAAGAAAGGCAATTGCTACTGATTGGTGTTGACTGATAAACAGACAACTCTTCATTTTAAAACATATGATTCAAAGATGCCGCAGATGCTCTGAAAGTCAGAAGAAGATTTGATCTAATATGCCACGCTCTGCTTCAAAGACAATTTCCTCTCCTCCTGGCAACACAAACAGGAGTTTCACAAGGATCCATCTGCCTCAGCAGAATGTAGGAATTAGGCTAATTAGCCCTTTTTTTCACCTCCTAGGGGGACAAGATTGTACGTGTATCCATCTTGCTTTCTTTCTTACTTACTTAAGCCAGAATTAAATGGAGGGGAAAACATTTCAACTGGGGGAAATAAATAAAAATCAGAGCCCATTTTGCTAAGAAAAAATAGAAACTGGTAAGAAGCTGGTAAAGTCAAAAGTAAATTGGCATTATCCAAAGATGGAGCTAATTATAAATAAAAGCTGTCTAGAATAAATAAAAACAACAGCTTATTGAATCCAAGTATCTATCTATGCCTGATTCACCCATCCCTGTCCAAAGAAAATAGGTGAGTATAAAATGAAAAAACTTGGAAAGGAAGATGGGAAGCATGATAAAAATACAGTATATTGTTCACATACATTGCCTGTGATATTTATGAATTAACTCATTATTAAAAATGGGACAGAACTTGATATGCTTTTTTGATTTTCATAGGTATTGTAAGTCCTTCTTGGGAGATAGTTAGCTGCTATTCCTAGTATTTTGGGGAAGAGCTAGAAAGCAGCAGTCCAGCCAGCAGAAAATTCCAGAAGCATTGCCTTAACTGCAGTTGGTTGTTTCCAAGTTACACTCCATGAATAAAGGTTCTTCATTGGTTAAGAGAATAGAAGGGGATTCTTCTTCCCTTTGAAATCCTGCATTCCCAGGGCCTACCTTAGTCTGTCCAGGAAAACTGTTTCAAATAAAGTGGGAAGTGAAATTGTCCTCTATTCACAGTGCTAATTTTAATTAAAGCATAACCTATTGTTAGAATTTTCTATGAGGCATGTTATTTATGGATTTCCCTTGGTAGAGCGGTTGCCATGTTTCCTCAAGTGGAAGTTGAAGAATGAGTTTGAGCTTTTGGGAAAAGGATTTTTTTTTTTTTTTGGCTTATTGGAAAGAATCTGTTTATCATGAGACAATGATCAGTGTAGCTGCTCATTACTGCTTTTCAACTGTTAAAAAAGTAAAGAAACTCTTCAATTGAACATAACACAATTGAATATGGACACCTTGGTAATGTTACAGACATGATTTGCTATGGCCTTCTGGGATTGTTTTTTCTTTAACCTCCCAGCAGTCTTACAAAGACCTTCATCCAAATGTCTATCTGATATTTTTCTGTCTTCTTTTCCCTCAGGCTCATTTTGTTGTCTTTTAAAGAATAAACTAAGATTATTTTATAAGATTATTTGGTTCCCACACACATACAAATTTAACTTTTTGTATTAATGGGTTAATACCATTAATGGGTATGTGATAAAGTCAGGAAAAGCAGGAAAAATTGGATCAAACAAACATCTATTCTTTCTATTCTCCCCCAATTTCATATATAGCCCTTTAATTGCTACTGTTAATGTTCTGTTGCCATTTTAAAAAAGGGTGAAACACTTAAGTTGGTCTGCATCTTAGTTTCTGGGGGGGAGCAAGCTGATGTTCCTGCAAAGTTCTATAATAGCCAGATCCATAAGTACCAATAAACTACCAAAGAGGCATTAGTAAACAGCCCAACCAAAGAATCCCTAAGACCTCCCCCACCTACACAGACAGGCAAGACACCAGGATATAAACTGATAGCAAACATTTCTTACTAGTGCTGATGATGTTACCCAGTTAGGGTAATGAAACATCTGCAAGAAAACAAGCCAGCTCAGACAGATACCATAAGTTCTGTTTCCATTTAAGTATGTGCACAGTCCTATTGTTTTCATCAAAATGAAAAAAAGCCACACTGTCTCATAAGTTCTGCCTTTGGGAATATGAGTGTGATGACACGACACTTATACAAAAGGATTAAATGTTTTCTGCTTTTGTCAGACTGACTGGTTTGATGCACACACATACACACAAATGGATTCTGGAGATGTCATTGGTCAAGTCCTTTGGATGCAGAAAATTAATCACAGGCAATTGCTTTATTGATAACTTTTAACTTTATATAATATAAATAGTAAAGGGTTAAGATTAGCAAAGGCAATTTCTTTGTAAAATCAATGCCAGGCAATTTATCTTTCTAAAAAAAAAAAATGTTTCTGGCTGTCTGGAAGAAACCATTTAAGTTTCTTTGCTAAAGCTCTGAATAGCAAAGCACCAAATTTACAGCAATAAAGCATAATGGCAGCCATAATATGTGGCTTTATTTATTTGTTTGTTGTAATTTTCTTACCTGCAAATTCTCAGCAGGTTTGTCATGAAAATAGCAACATGATCTAAACTGCGTGCATTTGGAATCCTATGAACATTTTAAATGTGCTATTTATATGCCAATAAAATGCCAGTTTTAAAATTCTTTATGGGTGAAATCCATTACTTGTAATACTCCTGCTTTCTTTAGCATTCATTTTATAATCCATTGAGATCCAATAAATCTGGGTAAAAAAAAAAGAATCTTACATATTTCACTGATAAAGATCAACACATTTAATACACAAATATATATTTTTTGCTTTTTAAAATTTTGACATTCCTGGCAAAGGGTGGAGCTGGCATCTCAGTGGTATAGCGTGCAATCTTGAAGCTCCAAGATCGCCACTGATATCTCCAATTGCAGGACGGTCCCACCAGAGCTAAACCATCCAGTAGAGATGGTGGTTGAGGAGGGCACATCCTGTCAATCCCAGGGACATCGCAAAGTCCCTGGTTGATCCAGGAAAAACCATTTTTGCCAGCAGCAGAGAGGCAGCCTTCCAAGCTACTGAAGCTGGAACAGCTCCGGAATGGAAGAGATTGGAAAGAAAGTGTGTCAGTTTGATGAGAGCTTTTACTTATTATTTCTTGGAGAGAATACCCTGAAAAAATTAAAGTGGATTAAAAGTGAAGAGAAAACAATTTGAGTGGTGTGATTAATTGTCAAGGTGAATGTTTTTTCTTTTTTCCCTTTTTATTGCAACTTTGAATTTGGCAAAGCTGTATAACTTTAAGCTGGACTTGTACTTTTTACTCTTTTTATTTTTGTTTGTATTTCTTTCTCCTTTTTTAAACAACCCTTTTGAAAATCCTTTTTGACTAAGATTCTTCTGCTTGACTTAAAATTTATTTTTCTCCTTTAAAAAAAGGGGGGGGAGACTTTACTTTTTTTTTAGTTCTTGGTTGTAGATTGAGGAGGGGGAAGTGAAAGTGAAAGAAAATCAGTAGCACTGTTGCCCAGACGCTTGGATACATTGTTTCTTTTCTCTCTCACTAGCTTGTGTTACAGTCATAGACTCTGAGCTTTGTATTGGAAAATATAGAGATGAGCATGACAGTTTGTTTATTCAGGTGCTCATTTGTACAGATAGCTGGAGTCTGGAGTTGAAGTTGAAAGAAAGAAGATTGAAGTGACCTTGAAAAATTCTGAGCTGATTTATCAAAGAGCCTTGGATATTTGGTGGCAGAGGCTTGTTTTATATTAGAATTGCTTTTTATGCTTTGCCTCCCTTTCTACTCCCCCCCCCCATTAGTGGGGGTCTTTTTTCTCTTTAATTGGATTTTAACTTTTTAAACCAGGAACTAGAATGTAAACTTTTTATTTTGGTTTTCTTTTAAGAGGAACATATAGAATATTTTTCTTTTTGATTTTTTACTTTTCACATCTACCATTGCAACTAATTGGATTAAGGTATAGAAGTGCCTGAAGATTTACTTTTTCCTTTTTTTTCCTTTGGAGTGGCAATTGCTTGCCTTCATATTTTTTTCTCCCTCTTTTTTCCTCTTTTTTCTCTCTCTTTCTTTACAGATAAGCATTACAAGATGAGTAGAAAGACAATAGCCCCAGCTTCTTTGATACCAACTCCCTCACCATCTGGAGGACAATGATCTATACAGACAATATTACAACAAGAAAAAGAGAAAGAGAAGGAAGTGATTATGCAAGGAATTCAGAAAATTGAGCAAAAAAATGAAAAGACAGATGAAAAAATGGAAAATATTCAACAGATGATGATGAAATATGAAGACAGATTTTAAAAAAATGAAGAAGAAATTATACAAAGAGATAAGAAAATTGGAGATATTGATATTCATTTGAGCGATGTCGAGAAGGGTAGATGTAAACCATTAGGATGGGAAATAGACAAATCAGAATTTTACTTAAGATTTCAAAATATAGAAGAAGGAAAAGGTGAAAATCTTGCTGAAATAATGGCAGAAATATTGGGAGAAGCAGTGGAAATAACCAAAGAAAAGATGATGGATGGGATGGACGAAGTGTTTCGTGTCTACACAAAATATGCAATGAGGAATAGATTACCAAGAGAAGTTCACATTAGATTTACTAGGAAGATTATTAAGACACATATACTCTAGGTGGCGAGAGAGAAAACACTAAAATATAAAGATAAATAAATTGTGGTGCTGAAACAGATACCAAGAAGAGTAAGAGAGATGAGAAGAGAATATTTACTCTTGACTAAAGAGTTACTTAAAAGAGGAGTAAAGTACAGATGGCTGATGCCAGAAGGCCTCTTGTTCACTTGGCAGGAACAAAGACACAGAATGGACACAGTTGGAAAAGCTGAGCTATTCTACTTAGAATACTTTAGAGAAAAGGAGGAAGAAGAAAGAAAGGAAGAGTCACTAATTGCGTTCCAAGTGAAGTGTATAGCAGTAATTGAAAAAGAAAATGAATAAGGTGCAGTAGGCGGTGAACCCAGAGAACAACGAGAATTGAGATCTACCAGAGCAATAAAACCCTCTTATAAAGCTTAAAATAGATGAAAGAAAATTGATTATGATTAACATAAATGGACTTAATTTGGGTACTAAAAGGAAAGTATTTCATAAATTAGAAAAATTAAAATTTGATACAATCTGCTTATAAGAGGTATATATTAAAAAACAACATGAATATATACTAAAATAAGGAAAACTAGGGAAATTATTTACATTGCTGGCACAATCTTAAAAAAGAGGTGTGGTATTATATATTAAAGAAACAATTTTGGCAGAACTAATTTACACAGATGATGATGGAAGGATTTTGCAGGCAGAAATAACGGATAACAGCGTTAAAACACTTTTAATTGCAATTTATGCCCCGAATGATAAACAAGAAGAATTCTATAGAAAATTACATACAAAAATAATTGAATTGGACTATGTTAATATTTGTATGATGGAAGATTTCAATGGAATAATTAACAACCAGTTGGAAACCTACCTCAGATACCCCAAAACATTGAAACAATGTTAGAAGGAAGCATAACAATGATGGAATTAACAGAAGCCTTAAAAAAACAGAATGCTGGGAAAGCACCAGGTCCAGATGGTTTGTCAGTGGAATTCTACAAGATTTTTCAGGAAATATGGAATTTTCATCCTTTAGAAGTTATGAATGAAGTTATGTTAAAGAAAAGTATACCAAAAACATGGTCAGAAGCACACATTACATATCGAAGGAAGATACAGACCTACAGCAAGTTAAAAATTATAGACCTATATCTTTATTGAACTCAGACTATAAAATCTTTGCTTCAGTTTTGGCAGAAAGACTAAAAATATACTTAAATAATTTTATTCATACTGATCAAAATGGATTTCTGCCAAAGAGACAAATCAAAGAAAATGTGAGAATCATTTTGGATACTCTGGAATATTATGAAGCACACCCTGAGAAGCAAATGGCCTTGATGATTCTAGATGCTCAAAAAGCCTTTGACAATGTGAGTTGGCAATTTATTTTACTGCAATTGATCAAATGGGCTTTGGTAAGAAATTTATCCAAGCCATTGAAACAATGTACCATGAACAAATTGCAAAGGTGATGGTGAATGGAGAATTAACAGAATCCATAGATATAAGGAAAGGGAAAAGGCAAGACTGTCCATTATCGCCTCTGCTGTTTGTATTAACATTGGAAGTCTTGAATAGGAATATCAGAGAAGAAAAAGAAATAAAAGGAATGAAAATTAAAAAGGAGGAGTATAAATTGCAAGCCTTTGCAGATGACCTGGTATTTATATTAGAAGTCCCATTGGAAACACCACCCAAATTAATAGAAAAAATAGAAGAATATGCAAAAGTAGCAGGTTTGAGAAGACAAAACAAAGATATTAACAAAGAATATGTTAGCAAGACGAAAGAAAGAGTTGGAAGAAATTTTAAAAATACAGGTCATGAACAAGGTTAAATATTTAGGGATTTATATTACACCAAGATGCAGTACGCTGAAGGAAGATAACTATGTTAAACTCAAACAGCAGATTGTGACAGATTTGATGAAATGGAAAAAACTGCAACTATCATTGATTGGAAGAATATCCACAATTAAGATGAATATATTACCTAGAGTTTAATATTTATTCAAGACAATTCCTATTTGATTAGGGAAAGAGTTTTTTGAAGATTTAAATAGATGCAGGAGGAAGTTATCAAAAAAATTATGGACTGTGCTGAAATGAGTAAACTTAATTTCTTAAAGTATGAGAAATTGTGTTTTACTTTGCCCTGCTGATATGGAAGTTGTTTCATTTATTATTATTATTATTATTATTATTATTATTATTATTATTATTATCATTATTATTATCATTATCATTATCATTATCATTATCATTATCATTATTATCATTATTATTGCAAAAAGATGTTGTTTACAGTGTGGTGGCTTATAAATTTAGTAGGTACATTAATAAATAGTACAAACCTATCTCAAATGCAGCTTCTTTTAATAATGAGTGTTCTTAGAATGGTAATTTTAAGAATGGAAAAAAGGGATGATTTTTCTGCACCTTCACCTATATAAAATATACTTTCTAATCTCATCTTCTAATAATCCCAGTGATAATTCTCAGATTAAAGATCTGAGCATCTTTAAGACTGTTGCAGATCCTTGTCCTTATATCCTTGTATTCACATGCAATTATATGAACAAAATTTGGACTTTTAGCAACCAGCATGAATTTATGTATGGAGTAGCATTAGACCCCATTATGGATGGATGGGGTCATGTCATCACTACTTTCAACCTTCCCACCTATCTTTCACCAAGCAAAATCTCTGGGGGAAGCCAGATTCCCTTAATGATTGTGTGCTTCACTTAACAATGATTCACTTAACAACCATGGCAAAAAAATGATTAAAACTGTCTCATTTAGGAACAGACGTTCTAGTCTCAATTAGGACCACAAGTCAAAGGCTACTCACAAGCAGTTCAATATTACCTTGATATGCTCAATTTTTGTAATAAACTAGAAATAATATAATCAAATGGTTACTTGATGGAAGTTATGGAGGAACATATCATAACTTGATATTTTAATACTGATCCTTAAAAGGAGTTTAAGTTTTAAAAAAGAGAAGGCAAGAATACTTTATTACTCAGCATTGTGAATCAACTCACAATGAGGCTGCCCTTGAAGATCATCTGGAAGCTCAAGCTGTTGCAAAATGCAGTGGCCCACATGGTTTTGTGCAGACCTTGGTGTGCACATGTATCACCTCTCCTGCAGGAGCTGCATTGTTTGCCGATTTGCTTCCAGGTGCAATTCAATGTACTGGTTGTCACCTTTAAAGCACTTCATAGCTTGGGACCAGGTTATCTGAGGGATTGTCTCTTGTCGGTCACATCTACCTGACCCACCAGAGCAGGAAGGCAAGGAATGTTGTGGGTCCTATCCCCCAGGGAGATACACCTTATGGGACCCAGAAAAATGGCCTTCTCTGTGGTGGCTCCCTCTCTCTAGAACATCATTCCCGCAGAAATTAGAATAGCCCCCACTCTAACACTCTTCCAGAAGGTGCTGATGATCTGGTTCTACCAGCAGGCCAGGTGAACACGGAGTAGGATGGAGCCCATTAAATGGCTCATATAATGTGTTGTTGCTGGGGTGGGGAGTTATTTTATGTTATTATTTTATTTATTATATGTATGATTCTTTTATTAGTTTTATTATTTTATATGATGTTTTTATATTTTTGTAAGCCGCCTTGAATTGTCATGTGCGAATAGGTGGCAATATAAATTTCTTAAATAAATGAATAATTTTTTTAAAAAAAAAACTTCATCAAAAGTAGCAACAAACCTGGGAAATTTGGCAAGTTATAAAAAATTGTGAACTCACTGGCTTATTTATTTCAGAAAAAAAAGGAAACATTGAGAATGTCTAGAACTCTGAAAATGCTACACTGATGGAAAACTAGATTTTGACACAATATACAGTAAATAAATTCAACAACAAAGGCATAGTTCATTGATTAAGTATCACTTGAGGAATGCATAATGTGTTTGCATGCAAATCTAAGGATTAACAAAGCACTACAGTGTTAATACAACTTATCTGGACAAAAATATTCCATTTCTTGAAAGGTTTTCCTGTATGCTTTGAATTTTCTTTTCTCGGTGTTTATTGTTAAGAAGCTAAATTCTATTGAAATGAGTATAAGGATTGAAGGAATAGCTGCTGATGTCATAGGATCAGTGTTCTGTTCCTTAAAATAGAAAAAAAAATCTGTTTCTCTAAGCTTCTCTAAGAAGACAAAATGGTACAGATGAACAGTCCTTCCTAAGTGCATGATGGGATATTCTCTTCAAAAAGTACATGCTGTTCTTTAGGAGTGGGATTCAAATTTTTAGCAACCGGTTCTGCGGGCTTTGCTTAGGTGGTGGGCGTGACTTGGTAGTCATGTGACTGGGTGGACATGGCTTGATGGTCATGTTATTGGCTGGGTGTAGCCAACTCAATATCACTCATATCGAGGCACGCATCTCCTCGCCTGGCCTCTCATGACTGTAGGGATGCTGCAACAGTCTTAAGTGTGAAAAATGGTCATAAGTCACTTGTTTCAGTGCCATTGTAACTTTGAATGGTCACTCCACACAAGCGAAGTATCAGCAAAGGAGGGGGAATAAACTCCAGAGAAGTTCCTGAGACAGGAAGTCTAGTCCTGCCAAGAATGTAAAAAGGGTTAACGGAGAGGCAGTTTCTGTAAGCAACACCAGAATGTTTCCTTCCTGCCTTCCTTACAGGATTAGGCCAGTAATTTCTTCTAACAACTGGTTCTCAAAACTGCTTAGAACGTTAACAAACGGTTCTAGAGAATAGGTGCGAACTGGTAGAATCCCACCCCTGCTGTTCTTGTCTTTCATTTTGAGAAAAAAAAAATCAGCAGCCAGAAATAAATGCATACAGACATGTTGAACATTGTTATGTATGATTTTGAACCATTGTCAGTTTTCCAATTACCTTATTAACTTAAACAATTTGATGCAGCAGGACATTCAGTAACAACAGATGAAGGATCACAAATGATCAAGTATGAATGGAGCTAGTTTTCTATTTAAACTGAAATCAATTAGACAGGCTAATGGCACCAATGAGTGTTTCTCATTTAATGGTTAGACTCTTCATTTCATTTATTTCATAATTTATCCCTGGGGGAAAAAAACAACAACCTCAGTTCAATTAAAAGGAAATAACCTAGATAGAAATGAAAGCAATTCTCTGCTGGAGCTATTTAGATATTTTAATGAAATTTTCCAGTCTATTATAATATCAGTTTCAATGTCCCATCGAACTAAATTGGAGATTTTAAAAATACAAGTGGAACCCTGCATATTATAGATGCAGAAGTTAGATTTGCAATAAATCTTCAAAATGTAATGTACGTACATGCTGAAATAAGAGAAGTTTAAATGTGAGTCTGCTTCTGAACTTGAAAACTGCAGCCAAGTAGCTTCATTTACATTTCAATCTGTAGAGGCTGGCAGGGAAGAAAACAGGATTAAATCCCTCTCCCCTGTCCCATCTTTCAAGCAGGATGTTACTGCCTGTGTCAGGATCTGCCAACTGGGTAAACATGGCATTCATAAAACAAAAGGCCAGATAGAGGGGCAAATAGAATAGAGATGAAAATGTACTGAACTCCAAACTAGCCTTTAAACAAAGAATTTCTATGGATTAAGCAAAAACATTTCCTGCATTGGAGCATAAATGTGTTTTTAAAATGGATTGTCAGGGTTGACAAGGGTCTTACCTAACAAAAGTAAATATCAATCCCAAAAAGAAATGTGATCCAGTCTTACTGGATGAGACTAGGATACTTGCTGTTTGGGTTTTAATAATAGCCTACATCTCTGAATGTTCATAAACCAGACATAAAGGTGACAAGGCCCTATAACTTGTTCCAGGAAATTGCAATTTGTAAAGTAACTATTCTAAGCTTAGGCTTCAGGGACTTTTCAGAAAGCAAACTGATAAATATTAGATTCATAATCAGTTCTAAATCCATGAACAAGGATCCAAGGGAAACAAAATTAGTTTCTCTCTCTCTAAACCGCTCATCCTCTGCAAGTTAAAGGGTAAGAAGAAAATCATCTGCAGACTTAACAGTAGATAAATGCCACTGAAGTTAATATGGCTTTCTTCTGAATCCATTTATAGGGGATTGTACAATAAGTAGCTTATACAATCTGTACTGATGCAATTGGTTTGCAACTGGAGGAAAATGTATAGAAATATGTCAGAATCCAGGGATGAAAGGCTTTGGTTCATTTTAGAAAACTAGCAAATTTCTTATAAAGAGGATAAAAAGAATATGGTGGAACTATAGCATAAAATCATTGAATTAGGGGTTGAAAAATACCTTAGGAATAAGGTAGTCCAACCTTCACCCCACCCCCATCCAGGTCAGGAATCCCTCACTAAAGCCACTTCTATAAGTGGTCATCTAGCCTCTTTTTAAACATTTCCAGGAGAATGAAAGAATGATAACCTCCTAAGGTCTTATGTTGTATTGCTGGACAACTTTGTTAGCAAAGTGTTTCTGATGCCCATCTAAAATGTACTCCTTTATAACATCAACTCATTGTTTCCTTTCCTTTCCTTTCCTTTCCTTTCCTTCCTTCCTTCCTTCCTTCCTTCCTTCCTTCCTTCCTTCCTTCCTTCCTTCCTTCCTTCCTTCCTCCCTCCCTCCCTCCCTCCCTCCCTCCCCCCTCCCCCTCCCTCCCTGTCATCTTGGTTGCTTTCCTCTCGCTTTATTTTTGTTTATTGTCTTTCCTAAAATATGAAACTTGTATCAGACCCCGTATCCTAGATGTGATATTCTAGAATAAACAAAAGCAATCCCTTCTCTTGAGCTTTAATTTATGCTTCTGTTTCTACAGACTAAGATCAAATTTTTATTTTCCCCATGAAGCTGCATACACTGTTGGCTCATATTTAATCGTTCTTCAAGACAATTAGATCCTTTTCTTTTGGACCATTGTCTATATAGTCCTTTGTATCCATTACTCATGTCTCTTAATTTTTCTACCAACATACTTTTCAAAATTATGCTGACACTTTGTTTTTCCACTCAGAAATAATGATGATAGCAATTTTGGCATTCCAGATTTTTGTGTGTGTTGAAGGGCAGATGACACACGAAAGAGGATTTTTGCTAGGGAAAAACAAAACAAAGCACTGGT